>NW_022990947.1:3343750-3683750 GCF_902827175.1 Gymnodraco acuticeps
TGTAAGAATTACCTATTTATTGTTTACACGTCATATGAATGAAATGATTGCCATGATAGTACAACAGAGAATGTAATGGTGTTTGGCGATTAGGCCCCCGGTTTGCAGGATAATCATTCAGGAGGGAAAGCACCGCTCCGATGAAATCCCCAAAACCAGTGAAGTATGAATACTGAGATGAACTGAGTTGCTTACCTTGTGGGGTGACTGGTTATCTGGGGAGGTAGAGATAATAGATTAACACGTATATGAGCGACACTGTGCCGGAATCACTGCCGGAGCTTACTGGTCATGCTGAGACTCTGACTGCCGAAATCAGTTGCCGGTCTTATCTGAAACGACCCTGCGGGTCGCATGCCTGGCCAGCAGGGCTTGACTAGCCGAGGAGCGAGCGGTTTCGTTTTGTAACGGTGGTGGCCCAGACGTCCAAGCCACCGAAGTGTAACGGTAGCCTTCCGCTACGACACGAAGTGTACGGTGGCCTTCCGCCACGCCTGACTTCGCAGCTATATATATATATATATATATATATATATATAGTATATATATTTCTCTTTATTCTTTTTCCTTTGTCCTTGTAACTGACACCGAAGTGTATACGGGTGGCCTTCCGCCACGCCTGACTTCGCAGGTTATATATATATATATATCTTTTCTTTACTCTTTCCTTGTTTTGTAACTGACACCGAAGTGTACGGTAGCCTTCCGCTACGACACCGAAGTGTACGGTGGCCTTCCGCACGCCTGACTTCGCAGGCTATATATATATTTTTTTTTTCTTTATTTCTTTTCCCTTTGTTTTGTAACTGACACCGAAGTGTACGGTGGCCTTCCGCCACGCTCTGACTTCGCAGGTTATATATATTTTCTTTACTCTTTCCTTTGTTTTGTAACTGACACCGAAGTGTACGGTAGCCTTCCGCTACGACACCGAAGTGTACGGTGGCCTTCCGCCACGGGCCTGACTTCGCAGGCTATATATATATATATATATATATATTTTTTTTTTTCTTTATTTCTTTTTCCTTTGTTTTGTAACTGGACACCGAAGTGTACGGTGGCCTTCCGCCACGCCTGACTTCGCAGGTTATATATATATATATATATATATATATATATATATATATATATGTATCTTTTTTCTTTACTCTTTGTTTTGTAACTGACACCGAAGTGTACGGTAGCCTTCCGCTACGACACCGAAGTGTACGGTGGCCTTCCGCCACGCTGACTTCGCAGGCTATATATATATATTTTTTTTTTTTTCTTTACTCTTCATTTCTTTTCCTTGTTTTGTAACTGGCAACCGAAGTGTACGGTGGCCTTCCGCCACGCCTGACTTCGCAGGCTATATATATATATTATATATCTTTACTCTTTTCTTTATTTCCTTGTTTTGTAACTGACACCGGAGTGTACGGTGGCCCGAGTCCGCGCGGACTGCAGGAAATACATTTTACACTGATGCGTTTGAGCAAGGCCTGGGAATGAAATACCTGTGTGCCGGAGATGAAGCCCGTTACTGTAGTTGCGGCGTGAGACGAGACATTATTCCCTGTGGGCGGGGGCACCGCGGAATTAGGACAGGAATGCAGTTTTGAATATCGGGAACCTTAGTGAGACATGTATACTTGTGAATGTGTTTGAGCCACCACCAGTTATATGTATAACTACCATAGTTAGGGTCTGAGAGATCTTTGGGAAGCCCGTACGGCGCTGATGTCCGGACGAATGAAGGTTGTGAAGGCGGAGGAGGACCACCGTCTTGAGGTAGAAATTGACGGGGCCATGACCCTGCGAACCACTCTCCCTGGAAGAAACCCCCCAAAACCCATGGATGGGCGGCATCCGTGAAGACCTCATTGAGTCAGAGGAACGCCACGAGGCCATCGTAGAATAAAGTAATTCCGTTCCAGTGGGCGAGCAGGAGGGACCAGAACCGAAGGTCTGAGCGGCAGCCTTCGTCTAAGAAAACGCAGTCATGGAGGTTGTCGACCGCTGATTGCTGCGTCCAGGAGGCGGGAGATGAACGAGCGCCCCTGGGGATGACGTGCATGGCGAAGTTGAGGTGTCCGAGAAGGGGAGAGCAACTGTTGTTTTGTGAATAACTTGTTGCTCGCAGTATGACTTGGTGATGTCCCTGGATGCGCTGCGATTTGTCGGAGGGGAGAGACGCCTTCATGTCTATGGAGTCGAGGATGATGCCTAAGAACTCTAAGCGTGTGACGGGACCTAACGTTTTCTCTTTGGAGAGAGGGACACCTCACTCCTGAAGCAGTGTTTAAGCTTGGCCAGTGAGATCCCTGAGCTGTCCTGTGGCGGGTTTATGGGGAGGAAGTCGTCCGGTAGGTGAAGGACGGAGGGGATTCTGACGATGTTCAGCAGGATCCAATGGAGCGCTTCCGAGAAGGAATTGAAGATGCAGGGGCTGCTTCTGCACCCGAAGGTCGTGCGAAACGCGAAGATAGAGTTTTGGACTCCCACTTAATACCGAACAAGTTCCACTGAGACGGATGAATGGGGATGATTTGAAGGCATCGGTAATGTCCGCTTTGGAGAGCCGAGCTCCGTGCCCTGTGAACTTGATCATCTTTATTGCATTATCCACTGAGGCATGGTGAAGGGGAGAACTGATCTGGAGGGATGATGCTATTGACGCTGCAGAATGGGCCGGAGCAGGGAGCGGACAGATCGAAAATCAGCCTTTTATTTACGTGTGGCTATTCCGATGGGATTTGAACGGAACACTGAGAAGGGGGAGAGCTAAAATGACCGTATTATATATCCTTTGAGAAGTTCTTTGTCGATGAGCTGGGAAACTATGTTGGGTTCTTAGCGGCTGTAAGTTTCTTGCTACGAAAGTCCACTGTGGGAGATGGGAGGACTCCTACCCTGAAGCCTTGGGAGAGCCCCTGACGGGAGATAGTCAACGAATACGGAATCTGTAGATAGCGCAGCTGCTAGCTGAGGGATGTTAATGGGAGTGGAGGGGTGATATTCCAGAATGTTTTTTTTTTTTTTTTTTTTTTTTATGTTTCTGGCGCAGAGCCACTGTGACGGCCCGTCCACACGGTGGCGTGCGTTACAGATTCCGACGCTTCTGCCCATTCACTTTGAATGGTGGTGACGTCACTTTTAGTAGAACTGTATTTGGGAAGCGACGTGGAGCGTTTGCTGGCGTTGCTCGCTTCAAAAAGTTGAGCAATGTTCAACTTTTGGCGCCTCGGCAGGAGCGTCAGCCAATGAAGTCCCGTTTATGCAAATCTGCCGGTACAAGCGCTAGCCAATCAGACCGCGTGTATGTTGGGAGAGACTACGCAGGTAATTCCTCATATTCCAAAAATGTGAGGGAAAATTCATTATAGCGGTAGTGAATCACCCGGTGCTGTATGATCAGTCTCTGTTCATCTACCGGGATACAAACCAGAGGAGCGAGGCATGGAGGGAGGAGGCAGGGACAGTGGGTGAAACTGTAGGTTTTCACCTGTTGGGGATTTTTTTTTCCTTTCCAGTTTACTTAGTTTTAACATTGCTATTGCTTTGTGTGTCGGGGGCAAGAGATTCATGTGATTGGTTGTTGCTGCTGTGCGGACCGTAGCGTAGGCAGAATAATTTACTTTAGGGTGGGCCTGTAAAAATATAGGGTGGGCCAGATTTTCTTCTGCGCATCGGAAACTAACCACGATCCCGCCGGTACCGGTGGCAGATTACTTTTAGAATACTTCCTTTCCTCTTCTTTTCTCCTCTTCTTTTTATCTTTTCTCCTTTTCCTCTTCTTTCTATCTTTTCCTTTCTTCTTTCTCTTTAGAATACTTTCTTTTCCATAACAGATGGGTATGTTTTGGTGAACGGGAGACAAGTATTTTACTGTTTTAATGGCTTATGAAGAGCACGAACACGACATTTTAGTGTCATTCTTGACAGCTCTCTCATCTGCACCGTACATAAAAAGAAAAACTCACCCAGACTGCATTCTTTGTACTGTCTTAAAACCTTTCCTTGGAAAAGTGTATGCATTGTAAGGTGTCCTTGGGTGCTTTGAAAGGCGCCCCTAAATAGAATACATTATCGTTATTATTTATTATCTGAAACGATGTAATCACTTTTAAAACTTTTCCCAGTTACTTGCCCCATGCATTCGGCAGCAGCAGGCCATTCAGTTAGATTTGATCCCGTTATGAATGTCATAATTTCGACAATACATAAATGCTACAATAAACGTTATCTTCCAACGTTTTATCTAAACATCTCCGTTTCTCTACCTTCCAATATGTTTTGAAAGAGAACTCTCTCTCATCTGCGTGCGGGGCGGGGCCTCACGGACACGCTACATCTCTCGCTCGCAGATACGCTGCATCGCTGTGCACACGGTTCTGCCGGTAATGAATATTACATTGTGAGGAAACTTTCCACCAATAATTCCAATAAGTATTCACTTCAGGTTTACGAAAGTAACTGCACTCAGTTTATACCTCGTTTTTTCAAATGTAACGCCAGCTGAATGTACTGATTTTTTTTTTTTTTTTTCTTTCTTTTTCTTCCGATTACGTAACACCGTTACATGTATTCCGTTACGACCCCAACCCTGTGTAAGGGTCGAGTGCAAACGTTTTCGTTAAAACTAGTACCTGAGTGCAACGGAAGTTGAAGCTCCTGTGGCGGAGTCTTCCAGAGCCTGGAGGCGAGCATCGATAGCTATCATGGAGCTAGCCAGGGATTGCAGGGAGCCGGCCGCGCGCTACTCTCCATAGGGGTGGTGTGACGCTCCCGGACTGGCGAGCCTGAGAAGGGGTGGATTTTTTGGAGGGGGACGGGATCCTGGAGGGCTCGACTTCCTGCCCTTTTTTACCTCCGCGGCTGCGGCCTCGTCCTGGCTCTCTGGGGAGCTGGCTGGAGCTGCTGCCCCGGACTGGGGAGCTACGCTGGAGACCTGGTCCGAGAGCTATCGCCGCTGAGAGAGAGTGAGGCCTGGGGCTGTGGGAAAGCCCTGCTGCAGGAGCCGGGCGATGAGGAAGTCTTCCTCTGTTGATAAGCCGCTGTGGGGAGCCGAACCGGGATCGGAGACTTCCAGAGAAGGTTCGTGTTCCGAATTGTCCGAGTTGGACATCTTGAGCTAGTTGTTTCTTACGGTTTTTCTCACAAGAAGCAGTATTGTATTGCAACTACCATTGCGTGTGATCATCTGCAATGACAACTGACAGGGAGGAAGAGCAGGTATTTAAGGCATTTAGCATGTGCAGCGATTGGCTGCTGAGGCGTGACGCCCTCATATTTAATGAAGGGGGAAGGGAGCCATAGAGTGACGTGTGAGTGACTCGAGTTAGGTCTTCCTTATTGAACTTGCGCTAAAGCTTTCATTTAGATTTTAAAGGTGAAAGCAATTATGTTTGTAGTACTGAACTAATTGAGTTAATCAGATTATAAATGGTACTCGGATTAATTTAATAATCGATCAAATTGGAAATACATAAAAAGATCAATGCAAAGTGTTACCTCAATTTATTTAAGTAGAGCCGTGTATTTTTTTAGAGTGTAGTCTTATTGTAAAGTGGTACCAACAAATCAATGTAATGTTTAAGCACTAAACTTTTTGGACTGCATAACAATCCCCAAAGATGTTCATTTTTCAGCTGCAGTGAGGGCTCCCATCAACAGAATAAATACACGTACTGTCTGTTCATTGATCTCTTTCGACTTCAAAGCTCTGTTAATAAGAAGTGTGTTTACTGATGTGTTGACCTTCAGTCGATACATTATTATCAATGTGATGGCTTCTAATCCAGTGTGTTTTTCTATGTCTGCTAGTCAGAAATTCGTTACCTCACCAAAGATAATTGAGTGACTCCACACTCTAAAAACAAATGCCTTGGCTCAACAAAAAAAATCAACGCAACAGTTTGCATCGATGTTTATTGAGTTAAGACAACTTCTAATGAAATTGTCTTAAAGCAACAAAGTTATTTGAGTTAGGGGAGAAGGCTTTTCCTCTACAATCAGAGGTGTTTTTAATTACCACTTACTTAATGATTGGTAGCATAAACACAGGTTTTGAAGTTGATTACTCAAAAGATCAAGTTGTTCCAACTTGTTTACCACATGATTTAAAAGGAGTTTTAAGTTGTATGTACTTAATTACCATCATTGTGAACACACATTTTTAAGTTGACAACCATTTATAAATGAAGTTGCTCCAAATATATTGTATTCAATAGTTTTTTTTCTTAGCTTTTTCATGTTTTTGCCTTTAAAGAAATAAATAAATTGATTCCACAACAAAAATATTAGGCAATTCACTTTTTATTTTGAACTGCAGTTGTTTATTTCAACACATGATGTTTCAATCAGGAGAGAATTCATTTAGTTTGAACATTTATTGACACATGCCATAAGGTGCATGAACACCTGAAATCACAGCTGACTGCAGGAGAGAGGAGAACCATTTTATAGTTGGGCTGCAGCACGTTGATTGGCTGCTGGAGCAAGAGGTGAAATGTAATAGGTTAAAGAGAACGCCTGTGATGAGCTGATTATATGCAGCTGCGGAGTGAATGTATGTACACCCAGTCTTCCTGAAAGAACTTGCGCTTAGCTTCATTTCAATCTTGACAAAAAAGATAAATAACACAAATGTAAATTGCCCCACAAATAATAAATAAACACATTAGCCATATTACCATGGGACATGGGGACACAGCAAATACATGCTGCCATCACAATGAAGTTAGAGGCCTTTGCATATTTAAAACCAGTGCTAAATGTGTAAAATCAGTAAAGTTTTTGTAAAACTACAGAAACAAACTCTCAATGGCCACCAATCTGCAGATCACACACATCCATTTTACAAAAGATGTAACAAAGATGTTTACACTGCCGACAGTCATTATTTCAAACAGTATGAACACATTTAACGCAGAATGCTTGCTCATTCATTTGTTTCCCTCGACCACGATGGTTGCCATCGTATGGTCAGATCCTGGGGTGGACCGGTCACTGATGAAGGCGATATTCATGTCCTTTTGAAGCACATTAAATAATAGGTTAGCGCATAAGAGATAATGAATTAGGTAATTGCATACTTTTTAAATGTCACTCTTAGCTAATTCAGAGCCATTATTACCAGCTGCTAAAGCAACGCTGGTATTGTTTTCACCTATTGAGTCTGCATGTGTGTGTCGTCATGGCAATGTGGTCCTGAAGACACACAGAGGTGCTTGTGAGTACTTTGCCTAGTGTTTAAATGCATGTGGACAGATTTTGTCAATCACAACCGTGCAAGTTTTAGTGTCCCTTCTCATCTTTTTAGCAGGTTCCATACAATATGTGAACTGGTTAAGAGAAGAGCAGAAGCCACTTTTCAAATGTTGCACAATCCTTTTCCCATGCCATTGCTGTCAACACCTATCCATGCTGAACGTTGCTAAGATATTATTGATTGGGGTGTGGCCAAAAGTGCAATATGCTTCAAAATGTAACTGACAGAGAGCAGTGCTTTTGTCCTGTGTTAAAAACACTGTGTCCGTGGATTTTATTTTATTTCAAGATGTTTAATTACGTCGCTAAACTCCTTGAAAAGGTCCTCTTCCTTTTCTCCAAGGTACACGACAAGGCAGCGGATGGCTATAGTTCTCTGCGTACTTCAATTGTATTGTGCTATTTTTGAAAAAGGAAAAAAAGAGAAATGACCTAAATGAATATATTCTGAATGGGTGACTGCCAACAACTTGCATTTCAATGACAACTCTAAATAACGATCCTACCTCAAGAAGCATGTCCTTGATCTGCTTCACGAGATTCATTTTTAATAAAATGCGATATCACAAAAGTAACCAAAGTATTTGTACTCTCACAGTAGCCTCTACTACTTTGTATCCTCTCACAGAACTATTCACAGTTCAAAGGCTGCTAATTTTGGTCAAACAGCAATTTGCCTATACAGTGCAACTACAAGGCTATCTACTGTATTTGAATGACAAAAGATGACACTCACCTTAAAATGTCCTTTGTATATTTCTATTAGTCTTAACTGTGGGAACTTGTCCAGGCACGTTAAGTGGGAGTGGACTTGAAATCCTTAACTCAAGGTGTAGAACAATTAAGTTATCAAGCCAATTGCATTACAGTACTTACTACAACTTGAATTTTAGTTTTAAGTCAATTAATGCAGAAATCAGAGTTCAAATTACACACAATATTAAGTTGATGTAATTACCAACATTATTACGTCAACACAACTTATAAATTAATGTTTGCAACTTAAAATGTTTATCTAAATCAATTAACTCAAATTTTTATCTTGCAACCATGCATTTAATTAAGTGGAGGTGAAAGGTCGACTGAATTCGTTTTTAGAGTGCAGAAATGAGAAACATGCACAGGTTTTCCCTTAGGGGTAAACAGTCAAAGTCTACATCCCACACATATAAGCATGCATATAAACACAATCTAATGTATTGATTTTCTAAACACTCACATACTTTATGGCCACTGCCAAATGAAAATGTACTAAATAGGTTGGAGGCTAATGTCAAATCAGGTAACATTACCTCTGTCTGCACACACTGCTGTGCACAACCTTTTAGAGTCAACTCAAATGATGTAGCTGGAAAAGTTTTCGTCAGTCTTTTAGATTGATGGCCCTTAATATTCTTTATTCATCGCTTTGTTGTTCGTTCTACTTTCACTCTTTGATTTCATTCATTCCTTTAGAGATCTGTACAATGAAATCTACCCTGCCTGAGAGATGGAGCCTCAGTCCCATAGATCCACCGCTTTATTATTCACTGCTTCTTTTGGTGGTTGCAAAATCCGTCTTTCATCTTCATTGCTTCAAAGTGTCCATGTCATTTTACAGACACACCTTATTTTATAATGAAAAGTGATGGAATATTCACAGTCAAATCATAATCTCCCAAAAAGTTTCCAGCAATTTATTTATATTAAATATGAACAATAAAGAGACGAGGACAAAAATATTTTGATAAAACATTATTCATGTGAACAGTGAGTGTAACAACTGGCAAAGTAAAGAGAAACACTTTGGGTAAACACACACTGCAACGCTTTTAGACCTGAATACCCCCGTCAAACAATTCTACACAAACTGCTCATCAGGAATCTGTAAAGTGAAACAAATCTGCTATATGAAGACAGACCTTTCGATTCCTGGATTACCCCAAAAGCATTTATGGGCTAGTCGGTCAGAGGATTACAGTATGAATCTACCCAACAGTTTTATATACTTAAACGCACAACTTCAGCCTGAACTGAAAAAGCAGCTTTAATAGATCATCAACTTTTCTGACACAGTTAGACAAACGTTTGCAAAGTCATGTTCTTTCAAAGAAACCTGAAGCAACAATAGTCATAATGCAAAGGCTGGGTTTTTTTCAAAGAGGGTAAAAGGTAAACCAGCGACCCAACACCTAGGAAGGAATCAACTGGCCTGTACATGGAAAATTGAGCATGGGGTCTAAGTTTACAATTAAATATATTAATTTGATAAGATTCTGATTATTAATTATTGCCAGAAGCACTTTGGTAAGAGCTCAGAATTCTGACTGCATTTGACATTATTCAACAAAAGCAAATTCTCTTTTTTTTATTTCAGGCTGTTATGTGGCAACAAACAGTGTACTGTATGTGGACACTATTCTTACGTGTCATTTAGCACGAAACGTTTGTGTTGATGAACATTGAACATTAACAGTTATAATAATTATGTACAATTTTACAGTTCAATTTCATTATTACAGCAAGGTGTAAAGAAAAAATAAACGTAATTACAGTAAGCATGTAAAAAGCTAGGACAGTAGTATATATGTGATTCATTAAAATTATAATAACATCATGATTATTATAATTGTCATTTCATGACCACTTTTAAATCTGTTAGTGCCAAGAAGGAAACTGATTCTATGGCAATAAATACAAGTAAGGCAAAAAACAATAAATAACTTCCCAAAAAATAAAATGTAGGTTTTTAAATGCACAACATGCTGCTAAGTGAGAGGAAGAATTGAGGTCTGTGAGGTGCCCCATTTCATGATTGTAGACCCTAGTTCCCACGCGGTGAAGTTCAATATGAGTTCATTCTTACATTAACACAGGCATTGTTGTCTTAATAAAACCTCAGTGACACATGTGAACTGCCATCTCAGATAAGTCTCATTATCATCATACATTTGATGGATTCCCAATATGAACACAGCTAAATTGAGCAAAGCTGTTGGAAACACATGGAAAAATAACAACATTTAATTATAATTTGAGTGGGCAGTGCAAACAGAGCCAAACAACCCCCTATGACATTTCACAGTGTCAACAGCATTATGATGCACGCATTGACGAGGGATGTAAATAGTATTTCTTAAGAGGTCAGCCAGCAACACAGCATCGTCATCCTCCACATGTAAACAAGCCAAGCAGGGAATGTTTAGTTCCCCATTACAGCTGCGCCTCCCAGTACAAGTCCTCTGGAGCCACATTACTGCTGGCCGTCTACACTACCAGGCAGTTAATTGCAATCACCCGGTGTAAAATGACTCCCTGATTAGACAGCTGGAATGAAAATCAGGCCCCAATGCCCAGGACTGAGAGCCACCGCACAGTGTTGTGTTGTACAGATACACTGTATAACAATACAAGCCCTGGGTTAGTACACTACGCAGGGGAAAGAGAAGGAGGGAAGGAGAGACCTGGGACATGATAGTGGGGAGAGGAAGATAACCGATTTAGTAAGAGAACAGAAACAAAAGGAGTTTGCATGCAGTAGACTGGGGTGCTGGGGAGAACAAGAGAAATGTATAGGGAGATGTTGAAGGGGAATAAGAAATGGAAGAAATAAAGACAGAAATAGAAGAGACAGAATACAAAAGGGAGGGAATAGTTTGCAAGTGAAGCAGACCAGAGGGAGAGTAGTAGTTTCCACCAGTGGGAGCAGAGCTGTCTTCATTTGGGCTTTTCTTCACCTCGATCAGGTCCTTGCCTCATGAGGTGTGCATTACAACACACACACATACACACCATTTATACAGCCTCCCTTCAGCCAGCTGCTGTTTAGAGACAGGCAAGGGCAACAACTTCTATAAAGTCTAACATTTTCTGAACTCCTGGCCTGTACTTAGCAGCATTGCAGCCTCCCGGCTCCCGGTGGACATTAGAAGATTTGTTTACCCCAAAACGTATACGGGGAAAAAAGGGCTGTTGGACAGTTTACTCGGCAGAGGAAATATATTCAACAGTTGCAGAGTGAAGAGGTTGTTTTGCTGCCCAGTTGTTCACATTTAAAAAGAAGGTGGTTTTGTTATTTCTGAAGTTGACACATGCTCCCAAATTGTAAATAATGATACGACTCAGCAGGTCATGGCAGTTATAATATATGTAAATCTTATTCAAAGGCATGAGTCATACTGTCCAAAAATAACATAGGGATCTGCCTTATTATACCAAATGCTATGTGTTAGGTCAGTTTTCCAAATAACACATCTGAGACCAGGAAGATAATAGAGGGCTGGTATAAGAACTGGGTATCAGCCAGGAACCCAGCGTTGATGCTTTTTTAAAAGGTATAGTTTGTCAAATCTGATTATTTCTTTCATTATTTGATCAAGTAAATAACTTTCTGTGCTGTATGTGTTCCTTCACTTGCCTCTGTATACAGGATGTCAGCTCACTGTAATGCCATTATTTGAAACCTTATTCATTTTTTATTCTAAAAATGAATATTGATTCTGTCATTTAGCAAAGCACCAGTTGGTAGCCCTGGCCAATACCAAGCCCTGATGAAGAATTGACTGGCTTCATTACAAAACCTTACAAAATATTCATAATGCTGGTTGTGCCAAATCTTGCTCCATTTCATTGCCTGAAGTGTTTTTATTTTGTTAGATAATGTTCCGTAGTGCTAATTACTTTGTGCTACTCAGTGTTATTTTGTCATTATAAGTGCCAAATGATTCACATGGCTGCTATCTAATATTAAAAGGAAGCTTTACATGTCAGTACTGTACTAATCTAACATTGCAGATACACATTGACTCCTGTATATAATGTGACATATTTTGCGACATTGTGATTCTATAAAAACAGTGGTCTAGTATTAAGCCAAAAGTACTTCTAATGTGTTATTAATGCATCAAACATTTACCTCTCAAAACACTCCTGTTTAATAAGTTTCGGCATGATTGATTCCCTTATTGAAACACTGAGTAGAGAGTTGATAATTAAACGTTATTAAAAGACTTTAAAAGTCACCCCTCTTGTGTTGCAGTACAAAATGCTCACCTGTAATCTCCTTACAGTTTAAAAAGCATGCAGTATCAGGGTCATGGATTTGGATGATCATCTAAACATGTATTTTCTTCTGGACCTCCATCAGCTGACATCCAGGAAAATGAGAAGTTGATTGGATAAAGGATTTGGCAATGTGAGAGTATAATCTTAACAGGGCAAATTATGACCTGTCACATCATTCATTAAGCAGCACATGGTTCAACTTTTGAATAAAAAAAATCATCAAATAAAAGGATAACAACAAATCTTTAAAAACACAAAAACGAACCTCATCTTTGCACTTAGTTTTAACACCCTGTTATATCTGCAGTTTATGAGGCAAATATTTCACAAATGATGTCTGTGTGTGTGTATTTCTAAGTGTGTGTGAGACTACATCTGTGTCTAAGTGCATGAATAAGAAGTGGTGCGTCTCTCTGCACTTTGTGTGTCAGTGGGCGTAAGCACATCTAAACTGTTGGAATGACACAACGTGGGTGTTTTGATAGACAGGTGAGTGCCTTTTTTTACAAACTCACAGCCTGATCCGAGAACAAAATGGCAGCAAAGGGTAATTCTGGATTGTGATACAAGCATGATTGTAAGCGCATGTGGAAGATGATTCAGGGGGAATTGGGACAGTGAAACGCAAGCAAACTGGTACCAAAGGAGCAGCAGTTTTTCTCTAAAGACACACATTTTGTCACTAAAGTCAATATGGATGGTGTAAATGTTTTTGTGCCCTCAACTGTCTCTCTGCGTCAGAGCTTGCAGTTCGGCAGTCTGTAGGGAATGTTGGAGGAAGACATTTTTACGGCTGTAGCTGTGCAGAGACAGAGGGCCTCTCGGAGGTTGCCCTAAACGACCCGTAAACATGGAGGAGGAGGAAGAGGAGGAGGAAGAAGAGGATGCTGGGGAAGGAGTAGAAGGTGGAGGGGAGGCCTGGATGGAGGATGAGATGCTCGGGGAGGGGCTCCCTCTGCTTACAAGACTGTGGAGGCTTGAGGACGCGCTGGACCCGGCTGCACGAGGGATATGGCTAGTGGGGTGGTGCTCTCCTCCCCCTTTCCTAGCCCCACCTGACAGACTCACTCCACCTCCAAGAGTTAAGGACTCTGAAGAGGAGGACACCCCCTCTGGCTGCTTGGAGGACAGAGATGGAATTGCGGTGTGATTAGCAGCCGCTAAGCTGGAGCCTGGGCATTGATTTGGACTCAGGCCCGGATGTGAAGCTTGGAGTTGAGCTGGAGTAGTGAGTGAAGCTTGGGCTGACGCTGCAGAAGTGGTGCAGGAGAAGTAGGAGGAGCCTGGAGCCAGATTGGTAGCAGGGTTACGGGCTGCGGATTGTGCCAAGATCCCCTGGCAATGGCGCTCCTCCCAGGCAGTGTGTCGCTCTGAAGCAGGAGGGCGGCTGTGCAGAGATGGATAGTAGAGGGGGGGGGTGCTGATTACAGAGGTCCCCTCCGAGTGCTGCCCCCACACCCCGCACTACCCTTCGGTCCCTTGAAGCCAGGCTGCTGCCGAGTCCTGACCACCGCCCTGGATGACTGATCTGAGGGAGGAAGACAGAGAGAACCAGGAAAAACATGTTAATGAAACGTAACCATTTACTCTGCTTTCTGTCTGTCAGGGAGAAAAGAAGAGTGCAGAGACACATACAGGTAGAGACAGACAGACAGGAAGGCAGCATGAGACAGAACAGTTGAGTGTTCAGTATAGATTGTTAATTGGGTGACATTTGGAGAACGATCTCTCTGGGCTCCTGCAGCTTGTTCTAATTATTTCTAAACCAACCGGAACCCTGCTCACGAAAGAACAAACACACATGCAGAGACACACACCACACCCACACACACACACACACACACACACACACACACACACACACACACACACACACACCACACACACACACACACACACACCACACACACACACACACACACACACACACAGAGAGAGAAACAGGGCAGTGTAACAAATGCAAATGACTGAAGATCTGCAGGTATACGCAAACATCCCTGCTTCAGAAGCTATAGATCTCTCTCTGTCCCTCGCTCACTAAGACACAGACATAAACATGCACACACACACATTGGGGAAGATGGCACATAAAGCTAGATGGCAGAAACAGGAGCCACCTGTTCTCTTTCACAGTCCACTGCATCTCCTTATGCAACAGATCTCATCATGGTTCTCCTTCTATTTTCCTGTCTCTCTCTTAATCACACACACACACACACACACACACACACACACACACACACACACACACACACACACACACACACACACACACACACACACAAAATCACCAAGCAACCCGTGGGACCAATGTACTGTTCACTAAAGTAGCACAATCTGATCTGACACTGAACCTCATGGGAGAGTAAGCTGCGTTGACATTTGCCATCACGGTGACTGTGTGTGTTTTCTTGTGTGCGTATGGGTGAGCCTGTGTGTAACTGTGTATGTGCACATACTGTATGCAAGATGGGTGTCAATATGCATGTCTGTGTATAGTGCAAACATGCATGCATTTATTAAGACGTCCATGTGCTTGTTTGTGCATGAATGGGATCATGTTTTCATGTGTTTGTGCATTCAAATTCAAACTAATGTTATTACTTTGTTAAAGTTGTCACCAAAAGGCTTTTGTGTATGAAGTAGCAAACAGCTGAATTATTAAGTACAGTATAACCATGCTCATTCAATAAAGAGGTTCTTATTCATATTACAATAAACCTGAAATTAAATTAAAGTGGGGGAGTCTAAATCATCCCAACTTTTCCTTTGGTGAGGTATGAAATACGATCTATCAATCAAAAGCCACACACGCCTTTGCGAGTTGACATTGGTCATTTTGTCAACATATACCCCTGTCATATTTCCCCAGTGTGGACCTGCATCAACACTCCAGAGAATCAGTACTTGTATTGTACTTCCTGCTTGATTTGTGCCGTATCGGCTGTGACTCCTATTTCTGTCTGGATGACACCTCTAGTGTGTGCTACAGGTGTCAATCTACATCACAGGATGCAACATACTAACACCTTGGAGGCTCCTTGTGTTTTTCTGGTGATCAGATCAGTACTTTCTGTACCTGTAACAGTCAACAGGAGTTGGAAAGGCAGTAAATAATATCTTTAAAAACTACAAAAAAATCCCTTTCTATCAGCTGTGCACCGTTATGGTGTACATCTACCAATTGGATCAAATATAAAAGTCAGCCGAATTAGTGTTGATACTGCAAGGAGAAGTATTGTGTGAAAAAAAATGGAAGATGTTGTTTAATGGCTAATATATTTATGATCCACGTCACGTATTCAGTTTTGGCGGCATTTCTTACAGTTTGTCAAAAGGTCTTCTCATCAGGGCTCTATAAATAAATATCTACGGCAAATATGTAATATTTAATGCAGCCGAACCGTGTATTACAATGCCGTTATGTGATGACTTCCAAAGAGAAAAGCAAGAACACTCGGAATAAAGTATTATTTTATTTAAAAAAAATGTTTTTCCAATTTCATATCATATAAACACCATATCCCGAAATGCATTGCGGCTATAACAATCAATGTTTTAGCCTATCAAAACCTCTGAAAAAAGAAAGGTGTCTCTCAGAATCGAAAGAGAAAAACCTATGGGAAGAACACAAAAGCATTGTACACAATTTAAACCAATACATGTCGTTAACAAGGATAAACTGATGTTTTTTAGTTGATGAGTACTGCAGATATCACTGTTAAATCATTTGATCATTGGCTTTATTTTCAACCCGTAACTTTACATGGAGGCTGCCGCATACCTCAAATCATCTTCGTAATATCTATCAAACTATAGATCCTACATATCGACTGGACGTGGATTCTAAAAGTACAATATACACTTCTCGCTAGAAATCTAATCAAAAAGCGTTTTAATGGCCAAACTATCCTACAATTTAGGATTTTACAGAGAGGGTTATTTGTGAATAAACGACCATCTGTAACGTTAGCATTCAACGGGAACACTAGAGGGCGAAAACTTTAAAACGTAAGGACGTATTAAGCGCTTGAACAAACGACATATTTGGTCGTAATAAGGGCCTGAACAATCGGCCCAATTGGTCGTATGAGTTGGAGGACTTGTTGTGAGGTAATTATGATAGATGAACAAGGACCGAAGACTAAAAGGATAACAGGGCCAACTCACTTTGAACTTCTGCATCTGAAAATTGTATGTATGATTAGGGTTTGGTTTAAAGAAGGCTTTTTACCTTTATAATTATGTGAAGCCACTTACAAAAGCAAAGCTGACATTTTTCTATTTGGTTAAAAAACGTGTGAATACTGCATGTCTCTACATTTTGTATTTCCTCCCCCACAGAACACAGAGACAGTTCCTGTCATGCCCATATCATCATTATATGGTTTTTTAAAAACACCTGAATTATAGCCAAACAATCTGCACTTTAAAAGCTCAGTCTCTGTGTCCTTTCATGTCTTAGAAATAAATAAAGACCCATCACAGTGCTCTGTCAAAACATCAAACAGTGTGCTTTCTAATGGGCTCTAATGTGTGGATAAACACTACAAGACTTCTCACAGATTGCTTGATCTAATTAAAAGGAGTGAGAATTTCCATTCCAGCAACATTTCCTACATAGTGGTGCTGTGAAAAAAAACCAAGTGTAACGCTATGGTGTTGTGTATCCACCATGGTGTTGCGGGTTTATGTAGAGCGGCTTAATTAGGGCTAAATCTCTAATCATACTAAATATTCTGTAGTGTTTTCCATCCTCAGACATTTGAGAAAAACAACAGAAGGTAATAGTTAGATACAAATTGGCAGATTACTTGGAAAGGAATAATTACCGGGCCGAGTTCAAAGAGTTGGTTATAGTATGGTCCATATCAAAGGAGCATTGTTGATCCAAGTTTGGAAGAAAAAAACAACTTAAAGATTAATCAAATGCAATGAATCAAACAGAACATAAATCTGGAGTAAAGCTGGGGCGAAGTTTGTGCACAAGAAGTGCAAATAACAGATGAAGAGAAAAAGGTCAAACACAATGAAAGGAAGGAGTTAACAGTTAAAAACCGAGATAAATAATAATGCTAACTAGAATAGAACAGACAGCAAAGCCCAGAGGGAAAATCTGATTTACAAACTCAGGTGTCCTTTCTCAAGTACACGCTCTGCGGCACTCAGACGGCCTCTTCTGCAGTAACAGAACAGCCAACACACACACACACACACACACACACACTTGCGTGCACACACACACACACACACACACACACACACACACACACACACACACACACACACACACAGGTAAATCATAGTGATTTAAGGGGGCCCTCTTCTGCAACCTTAGTTTTTATTGGGCAGTGAAGAACACAGCAATGTGGTAATGGCCAAGTTTGCATAAAAGACCTCCTTAAAACCTGAAACATCCCTGTTCAACGCTTGTTATTGCCTGTCTTAGTCATTTTTATAACGTGATGTGATAGAGTGGAGAATTTATTTCCCCACAAAAAGAACAAAATAAACAAATTAAAGAGAAGACTGATGTAAGGTGTAACACAGGCCATAAGTAACCACTAAGTATCCCTACAATTGCAAAGCATGGCTCAGTATCCCTGCACCCACACAACTTATCCTAATGAAGGCAATGGGGCTGGAATGCAAAAGGACCCCAAAAGTTTCCAACTCTTCATAGTGACATTAAAGAGGAAAAAGTTTGTAAATGTGAATTCTTTATATTCGGTGACGCCCACATACTCTGTGAACAAAGTAATCCTGTGGTTCTTTGAAAGTGTGAAACGCCGGGGTGTTCGGTGTGGATACAATAACAGTGCAGAACACCCACACAGATGGTACTTACAAATCCTATTTAGACTTTAACCAAATACATCTTCCACTGTGATGTGTGAGCCCAAACCATCAACATCATTCTGTCTACCTTTAACAGACAGTCTTATTCATACTTGTTTGCATAGTTGTCCAGTGTGATAGAAAGTTAACATTATCAAGGTGTAAGAAACCGAGGGTCCAGACTCAAAAGAGAAAGACATAAAACAAAAAAGTTCTTCAACAAGACCTGTTTGTGTTGAAGTGGTAGAAAGAGAGAAACAAGCTCAGAAAGTATATTGAATATTCACAGATACGTTTCTGCAGCAGAGTCTCCCACATCAACTGAAGGCACTTTGCAGTATAAACCTGCAACAAACAATCAAACAAGGGGTGAAACTGCAGAGTCTGGTGTCTCAAGGCCATAGCATACCTTTACTTTGAACTTGAAGGTTTTCATCAGTACACAACCCCCATAGGAAGCAAGGCTCTTGTACTGCCTGGAGAAACATCCTTGCTTCCTCTTCCCTGTCTCCATCTTGACTTTGTTGAAGTATTCCATCCTTATCTCCCTTATCTATACCCAGCCACTCGTCACTATTTCCCTCTACGGTTCCTCCAATTTCCTAAGCGCTGTCGCACTCTCCATCTCTCCTGTGCCTGACATTTGTCTGTGAAATGTAACTTACGGAAGAATACGGAAGCACAATAACAATCGTGTAATACGGTCACACAAAATCTGCTTCAGATCAGGAGAGCAGTTTTACAAAAGTTAGAAGATGAGAGGACAGGACAAAATGGGTAAATAACATTTGGGGTCATCACTAATACTGTGAATGACTGGATTGGGCAGGAAGTGCAGAATAGGACAAAACAGGGCCAACGCAAGAGCATTTCACATTGTTATGCTTATTGAAATGAGCCAAAGAAAAGGGGACAGGGAAGTCCACTGAGACAAATGTAACATTTGTGATATTGGGCTATATAAATAAACATTGATTGACTGATTGATTGATTGACAGGGTTATTGTTGCACATTGTCTCTTGTTAGGCTTTCCAATTATGTACATTTATTAGGTTTAGCCTGCTTGCCTAGTCAGTTGTTTTTCCTTTTAGTAGATGCTACGATAAATGCTTTTAACTACGTAGCTATTTGAACTTCAGAGGTTACCTACATTATGTGAACAGTATGCAGGTTCTCCTCTGTCAACCTGTTCAGGACCTATGTCAAAATAAAATGAAAGTGTGAGTCCAGGCAAGCACATAGCTACTAGTTCTACTCCCCATCCCCAACCTGTATCCATCATCTGTTGTTTCCCTTGTCTCTCTATTAGCTTCTCTGTCTGTTTTGACCTCCCTTCTTCTCTCATATCTCACTTTATCTACCACCCTTTCTTTTGTTCCCTTCTTCAGTCTTTATCCGTTATGTAACTTGGTGCTTTAGAATGCCAGCGGCAGGAAGGCCTGAACAGAGCCTGACAGCTGGGAGGATTGATGGTACACTACTGCGGTCTGGAGGAGACCATTACACAGAGAGAGAGAAAGAGGGGGATGGAGTAGTTTTAATCTTTCTTTTTTCGGTCGGTGACAGTGGCGGAGGAGTTGCAGCTGAGATGATGAAGAAAGATGGATGGCCGAAAATTGAGCCTACGTTGCTCCAGCTTTCAATCCAGCCCACACTGCAGCAAACTGCCAAGCAGCTGGTTGGATGTCACACCCCAGACCTTCCTGTTGGAGGCACACACTGAGAGGCAGGACACTAATGTGATGCACTGCACAGCTAATAGTGTCACACTGCTCCCAAGCTTCAATCCTGTCAATGTACTACTGCTAAATGATCCACATTAAGCCGATATGTATATCAAATAACAGCAGCCAAACACAGTAACCTACTGCACCCATTAGAAACAAGGAGAGTTCTAATGTCTGTGAAACATTTTTTTATTTAGACTTGAAATGCCTCAGACAGGGCATCTCCGCTGCATATTACATTACATTACATTACATTGCATTTAGCTGACGCTTTTATCCAAAGCGACTTACAATAAGTGCGTTCGTCCAACAAAATACAACTTGAAGAAAACAGAATCATAAAAGTACATCAGGTTTCATAGAGCAAAAACATTTCAAGTGCTACTCAACTGGCTTTAGAAAAGCCAGTCCTTTATTAGTATATAAGTGCTTTGTTAATAGTTCTATCGCTCGAAGTGGAGTCGAAAGAGATGAGTTTTCAGTTTGCGCTGGAAGATGTGCAAGCTATCTGCCGTCCTGATGTCAATGGGGAGCTCATTCCACCATCCTGGAGCCAGGACAGCAAACCCACGTGTTTTCGCCGTTGGGAACTTGGGTCCCCCTCGCAGCGAGGGCGCAGCGAGTCGTTTGGCTGATGCAGAGCGTAGTGCACGCGCTGGGGTGTACAGTTTAAACCATGTCCTGGATGTATGAAGGGCCAGATCCATTCGCAGCATGGTAAGCAAGTACCAGTGTCTTGAAGTGGATTCTAGCAGTTACCGGAAGCCAGTGAAGCGAGCGTAGGAGCATATAAATGTGGCTGAAGGCCTGCATATATTACAATGTCTGAGACTGAGTCATCTCTTCCCATTTTCACTACAAAGAAACTTGTAAAGGAAAAACAACACTTATTTACAGCAATAGCCTGGGGAAAAAGTTGCAAATTGTATAACCATATATACAGAACATAAATCATCACATGCACTTCCACATGTTAAGCCTTCTCTTGCGTTAGGTCATACCCCCCTTCCCATACTATCTTCGGTCAAAATTGACCGGTGTGTTTTTGCACAGCGATATCTCTGGAACCCCTTATCCAATTGTGATGGTTTGACATCTCATTTGAACAGTCAAAGCTAGTAAAATCAAGGGGTGACAGACCGAATGACACCAGGGGTGAATTTTATGTTATAATTTTGCAGTAAGTTCAAGATAGTGCTTACTGTACATTACTGTATATTATAAAATGCTTGCCATGTAGGCTGTGTTTACTGGAGATGGAAATGCTTTAGTTGGTGTTGTAGATTATTCCCATTCCAATGATGTATGGGATGTATTGATTTGATACAAGCAAGTCATTGTTTCATTGTGTACTTTCAACAACAGTATATGGTCCGGACCCACCGGTGGGCCCATCAAGTTCAGCATTCAGTGCATTCACTGTGTTGAATATAAAATAAGACACTGATACTGTTTTCCTCAATGAACATTTAGAGAAAAATAAATATTCAGGGCTCCTCTCCCTCAGGGGCCTCTTCCTGGTCTGTTGACTGTTGATCAGGCTCATAGTCTGGATCGCTGTTGTCTTCCATTTCTGAGACACCGTCCTCTATGTCTGGTTCAATCTCCTCTTCATCTGGTTCAAAACATTTGTCCAGAGCCTATCTGACAGAAAACCTACTCATTGTGTCAATGAGTCAAATGTGAGCAAGGCACAAATATAACTGCATGAGAGACAGTAATGGAAGGGCATTTACTGCAAGAAAGTGAGAGGTTTTTCTTTCTCGAAGGGCACAGAGCTCGCACAAGTGAGAAGGTATGATACATTGTATCATACAGCGCGAGAAGAAAGTGAGAGGTTTCCCATAACTTAGAGTACATTGTTTTATGTCTGGAAGGTGTGGGGGGACATAAGCACAAGAAGTGTATGTGTTGAGAGAGAGAGAGATGAGAGAGAGAGAGGAGACCTGAGAGGAGAGATGAAGAGCCGTCGAGAGAGAGAGCGAAGGAGGGAGAGAGGACGCATGAGATTAGCAGAGACTGAGAGTAGAGAGAGCAGAGACGATTCCGAGAGAGAGAGAGAGAACGGAGAGAGAGAGAGAGATGAGAGAGAGCGAGAGATTTGAGAGGAGGACGAGAGAGATGAGAGAGCTAGTGTGAGAGGATAACATAAGGTCTTGAGGCAATTGGATGAAAAACACATGATTTAAAATCACTCAGTCACTTTTGACCCGAAACGCTAACGACGAAGAACAAACTCATACAAATGGCATGAAAACTCTACCTGAACTAGTAAAGGTAAACGTAAGTGCTTTAAGGGAATATTAACTATTGTGCAAACTTACTGCCTCTTTGAGATCCAAATCTCCCTAACAGCTCTTGTTCTCATTAGAAAACTGAATGTTGATGTTGGTGCCGCAAAAATCGCTTGGATTTCTTTCCTTGTCTGGTCCAAATACTTCAGATTCAAAGCACTTTATACACACTGCGCAGCCACCTTCTCCGCTCAGCACCTGGGGAGAGCATGACCGGTGAAGCAAATACTGTATAATCATAATGCAAATGAGTCCAGTATGCCCTCTGATGACTTTTAATTACTTTACGAGCAGTCAGTCACCATAGTTCCTTTAAAAACAACAAGAAAAGTAAGACAAGCAATTGAAAAATCTTCACTTACAAGAATACTAACAACCTGGGGTAATGAGCTTACTTTTAGCAAGAGATGAACAACTATTCTCTGCCAACTTAACTGTCAACAACAAAGCAAAGGAGAGAAGCCAAAGAGTTGTCGTTGAAGACCATCTAGAGGTCAAGTTTGAGTTTAAAGGGGACCTATCATGCAAAATGCACTTTTGTACTTCTTTTATACATGAATATGTGTCCCCGGTGTGTCAGGGAACTCACCAAGTGTCAGAAAACACAACCCTCTCTCTTTTCCTCCATACCCAAATCTCTAAAAACGGGGCTTGCAACGGATCTGATACAGATTTGAATTTTCCTGACGTCAGAAACTAGGAGCTCCGCCTATATGGGCAACCTCTCCTATCAGGAGGAGACAGCCACGGCCATTTGCCGTTCGAAAGCGCTGGAGACGCTGTAGTACATATGCCAGGCCTATAGGTGGCGCTGTAGTCTGCCACAAAAGCAGCGAAGAAGACTTCTCACAGATCCAGCCCTTGCAAAAACAGGGCTAAAAAAGAGCAAATAGAGTGAAATGAGGCATGGCTAAAATGCATGATCTGTTTGGTATTTTGAAAAAAAAACTTCGCAGACATGTTTTATATAGGTATGGCCCTACAATATATGTTTCAGATATAGCATTATAGGTCCACTTTAAGTTACATTTTAGATATTTGTAATGACTGTTTTTGACTGCCTGAATGAAGTTGCTGTAGACAGTTAATGTGTGTCTCGCAGGCACACAACTGATTGACAGCTGATAAAACGTTGCCCAGAAACAGCGAGACGCCTCTCACTGACAGGACGCCTCTGTGTGACCTGGGTAAGAGCTGCAGGGTGGGGAGCATTGCATTTCTCCTCCGTTTGAGGCGTCCATTGAGCTCCCTGCCAAGGACTCGAGTTGCTGAACTTGTGTGTGATGAGTGAGTCTTAGTCAGTAGTTATGATTTTGGATGCTGAGAAGTACATAGCCCATGGACTAACAATTGTAAAAAGGCAGGCTGGCAAGTAATGAAGCCAGTGCCATGCTGTGGCCAGGAGGCCTAATGAGGTTTCTTGAGCAGCTCTTATGGGCATAGATGCTGAGAGTCTGGCATACCTCATCAACCACCATCCCCAACAGGTCTGTTTGTGCACGCACATAATGCATGTGTCCGTGCGTGCGTGTGTAGTCACGGCGAAACTCATCGACCACCAGCCCTGTGCCAATATGCTGGTGAACATTGCCCAAAACCACAAGCAAGAGAAGTGCGATTGAAAAAGGAAGGGATGAATGAGCAAGTAGAGAAAATGGAAGGAAATAAGAGAGCTTAGAGCAGGGGTCTCAAACTCAAGGCCCGGGGGCCAAATCCGGCCCGCGACTTCATTTTCTCTGGCCCCCGCAAGAGCTTGCAAAGAATATATTACGTTTAATATATACGGTTACATGCCACTTTACAAAAGCACGTTGTCCATAAACTACATGTCCCACAATGCATCTCATTTTGTTACAATCACACTGAATAGATTGCAATTATTTGCCCCAGACTTCTGCTTTCAGACGTAGTTAATTATTACCCTATCCGATAAGAATCCAATGCAGAGGCAATATGTAATATAATACATTGTGTTATATATATATATATATATATATATATATATTATATAGTTACAACCGGCCCTTTGAGTGAAACCTTTATGCGAATGTGGCCCGCGATGAAATGAGTTTGACACCCTGGCTTAGAGGGGAGGGAGAAATGGAGGCCAGTCGGAAAAAGAGGGGAGGGGGAGGTAGTAGAGGAAGAAAAGAGGACAAGGAAATGAGAGACGGAAGAAGGTGAAAAAAAGAGGAGAAAAGACGATTGACCTAACAAGGAGTAAAGGAGTGGTCAAAGAAAAAGGGGAGGGGATGAGACTGGGGAAATAGTGAGTTAATATTACAAAGAAAGAGAGGAAATGAAGAGAGGAGAGGAAAAATGGTCAGATAAATGAAGATAACAACAGGGGTCAAGTAAGAGTAAAAGGTGAAAGCACAAATCCAGCATAACCTAAGGATGAAAGAGGAGATATTAGGAAGCTAGAGTCTATAAGGGCATGAGGAGAATTGTAAGAGAGGAAGCATCAATACAAGGCAAGTAAGAGACAGTGTTGGAAGTCAATGCCAAGCATTATCGTGGAAAAGTCGTAAACTAATCAGGACACAACGTCAACTTTAAGGATCCCATTGGTATCGGAGAAACAGTAAGCTTTGTGTGCCAATAAAACCCTGCTAAATCATCTGTCACAACATGTGTTTTGTTCTGTCAACTTAGTTAACATTGACCTCACCCAGGAAGTTCAGCATGTGTATGCCAACATATGTGTAGGTATAACACCAATGAAAGTTTTGTTTAGCATCATCACAAATTATATTTTAAAGGATTAATGGGAATTAAATGCTTATCACATGCTGTTGCTCATTTTGGCTCAATGGGATTGTCTGCCTGATTTAATGCCTACTTTGAGTAATAAAAACGTAATTATCCACAACACAATTACCCATTAGGCTTCAAACAACCATGTATCCATGTCACCCTAAACATAAAAACTGCCTACTGCAATCCAATATTCTCCTTTATAGTTGCATCAATAAACAACAATGGACAGCTATCCCCCATTATCCTGGATCTTCAATCTATGACTAGTTATACCATAATTCCCTTCCTTGTCCATTTTATTTAGTTCTTACTCCATTAGATGGCATCTCCAACGAGCTGCTTTAACCGCCACTATTGTCTGTTAAAATTAAGGACATGCTCCATTTTTATTCTAAGGATTTTGACTTCTCTAGGAGGTTGCTGCCATGCCAATTCTATCTAATCTGCTCTCCTATCCAAAGACATGCAGGTCAGTTGAATTGGAAACTCCTCATAGCCTGTAGGTGTGAATGTGTTTGACTGTCAACGTGTGTTACCCTATGATAGACTGGCACTCAGACCAGGTGTAACCAACCTCCAACCCCATGTGCTAGGAAAACATCCTGCCACCCGTGTCCTTCAGTTGGTTTAGTTAATGACTAAAAGGATGTGATACTCAACATGATTTTGCCCACATATGAGGCTATCTGTAACTGGATTGATTGATGCACTAGGCTGCTCCCCCAGGTGTCAACATGGTCCCCACTGGTGCTGTCTAATTATTGCAGAAGCTGTGATCTATGCTCTGCATTACTCTCCACCTAATATGTTCCTGTAAGCTGTCACTACTGCTCACCATAAGCAGACAACTAATGTATTCCTCTGGACAAGGATCCACTGCTCCATCCACTTCTAACCTTCCACTCACATACTGCGTTTCAGAAATGTCACCAATGTTCACTTAGTACCCTAAACTGGCACTGCAACTTATATCTGAACCTCCAATTATGCTGACAGTATTGTTTACAGAGGGTTATCCTCACAATAAGATAACCTGGCCACACCAAGAGCTGGCCTATTGTCAGGGTACATTCCCTTGGCTTGACATCTCTTGTCTAGCTGAGACCTGGCAGTAAACTGGGATTATTCCACCTTAATCAGGTTACCATTGTGTGCTGGCTTCTCATTCTTCCACTGCCCTCCAGGAAGCGGGGGGAGGACAGCTGTACTGTCCCACTCTAACCCTAAATTGTCTGAATGCATGCCCATTAATCACTGACTTTCAAAAACCCATGTTATTGCACTTCTCATAACCTTCCTTATATTTAAAAACTCTGATACCATGTCTCTCAATATGTTTTTTATCTGTGTCCATAAATCCTATTTTGACTCCCTGTCAAATAACTAAAATGTTATTTTATTAAAACTCCCTGTCAGCCTCCAAACCATCCAGTTGCCTTTAAGAAACATCTCAAGCACTGTTTTTACTCTTAAAACTTCTTCTGGCTAGTATACTGTAAGTTTCTCTTCTCTGGACTTCTGGCAAAACAAACAGGGACACATCTAACTCTTCCAGAACTCTTCTGCCTGAATTCTCCCTTGTGACATTTCCTCCGTACACTGCACCCATTCTCTACATCAAAAGGCATCTGCTACTGAAATATTTGCATTAACTTCACTGTGTAATGGGTTCCTTTAACTAAACCTCAGTAAATGCTCTCTACAAAACTTAAAAACAACTCTTTCAAAAAAGGATTATATAAAATAGGTCAAGTTAAGACTTACAGTGGCTTTTTATTATCCACCTCTGCCTCTGGCTCATTGGGGATGCTGGTATTTGAGAAAAATATGTAAAGCTGATTGGAACAGTGACCTGTATTATGTGTGTGACGTTTGAAACTGTTTACTTGTGTTTTCATGTGATCAACGATAAGATGTTGTGGCCAAACAAACATATCAGAGACTCAAAGACATCAATCAAGTATAGAGGCTTCACAGTTTTGAGTTTGATAGGACAGCCTGAAAGTAGGGAAACAATGGAAACTGCCGGTAACGACAGTGTGGTGAGGACTGTCAGTGTGATGCATCATGTTGGAGAGCCAGGGAATTGTAGCAGTAGTGCTGCTGGAGTATTAATGTGTACATCTATATACAGGCAGTGTGTGAGTACAGTATATGCCTGTGTGTGAGAGAGCAGTTGTGGTTGTAACACAATGGTGAGCACTGATGAAACCTGAAGCTGATGGGAGCTGAAAGTATTTTGCTCTGTGTATATATGAAAGCCTCCCCCAGGCGCAGCAGCACACACTGACTGATTACAAATGCTCATGCACACCCATGATATTATGTGCTCATATTGCACACACATAAGTTGGCACAAAGCCCTATTACCAAAACATACAGTTTCACTCACACACACTCTCTCACACACACACAACTACCCTCCTGTCAGTTTGGCGCAGCGGATAAGCAGCTTTCCCCGTTTCTCATCTTGTTTCTGTGTGACAGCCCAGGAGAGCTGAAACAATACGGGGAAGTTGAGAGGTGGGGGTGTGAATGTGAAAAACAGAAATTGAAAAATGAAGGATGAAGAGGAAAGCGCAGAGAAAAAAACCGTAGTAGATTTTCTGGGAGGCCTGATGATAATGCTGCAGCTGCCACCTGTGTCATCGCACTGAGAAGGACTGTCTGGCCTGCTGCACCCACACTCCACTCAACAAGACACAGAGCAGGATAAAGAGTTGTCCCGTGATACTTACATCACAGATACAGATATTTAACAATAGCGGCTCTAATGGATCCACTTGGTGGCCAAAAGTACAGTGGTTGACTCTGCTGAAAACGTAAAAAAAAGTACATCTCTCTTTTTTCCTTATCTTTTTGGGCTGAATGGTGAACATATTTTTGCTCTACCCTGCAGATAAGAGTATCAGAGAAATATGTTTTATTTCCTATAAAAAACCTTCAGCATTAGGGATTTGTTGTTTTCTGTATTGCATACAATTAAACAGGCTCTTTTTGGTGTCCATTTGCAAGCAGCTCAAAGCTGATGAGGGATTGATATACCACACAAGAAGGCAATGAGACTGAAGTGTCACAAAAATGGCTGCCAAGCAGAAGATATATTGTTGGAGCTTGATTTCAAATAACACACTGAACCTAACACCATGAGATACAACCACCAGACTCAGGGACAGTTTCATTCCACAGGCAATAAGACTGCTAAATGCCTGAGCTCTGTTAAGTGCCTCCATCTGGTTGCATCTTTATAATGAATTTTATTTATTATCATAATATTTATAGTTAATTGTATTTCACTGTACAATATGTAACCTTACATTCTGTTTCTTTCACCTGCACTATTTTATTCAAATGTATCGTACTCTGTTCATTTGCAAAACAAATATTTTTGCATTATTATTGTTAATTTGTCGTCTTATGTCCTTTATATAATATGTTGCATTGTTGGAGGAAGCTCGGGACCTAAGATTTTCATTGCCATAACTACACTGTAGCTACTGTGCACATGACAATAAACCCTTGAATCTTGAATCTACAGATGAACATATTGCTAGCAAGCAAAATGTTTGGTCATCATATGTTCCTTATAGCTCAGACAATAGCTTAACAGTGAATGCCCTATTTGTGTGCTTGTTCTTGTTCCTGCGACCTTGCTCCAGCAAACTAGTTTTTTATTTTTTGTTGAGTTCCTAAACAAAGCATTGGTTTACCTCTTGGGTGAATTTGGCCTGGATTCTCATCTCCATTATGCATCTGTCAGTGTGCCATGGCAACACAACGTTTATCAAAGAAAATAAGATTAGTTGATTTGATTGGCTATGACTGTTGCCAAGTCCTAACAGACCAACAATTCATTGTTCCTAATTCAACCCATTTCACATCTATGCCTCCACTGTGCCTCGGCTGCATCGGCACCTCAGGTCATGAAATTAGCAAGTACCTGTTTGTCACAGATAAGTGAGCATGACCCGTGAGCTCAACCCGTGGGTTTGTGAGACAGCGGAGACGTGACGCGCCTCAAATCACAAAAACGAACAAGCCCCGTCAGTTACTTTAGCTGCAGGCAAATAATACCAAAGGCAATGCCAGCAATTGTTAATAGGACCATTTATCTGGTAAAAAGTAGCTTCAATATAAACTGTTCAGAGTGAGGTCTGTGGAGAATAACAATTTTCAAGGACATTTCAACATAAGTCAATAAATGCAACCCATGTTTTTTTCAAACAAAACCTTCATGGTAAAATTCTGTATCTTAGATGCTAATTATACTAGGTTAAGCATAGCAGAACTGCAATTGTACAGCGCCTGGAAATAATCCAAAAACATTATTTTACCAAACGAGACACATTTTCCAAATGAGGTTGGACACGGAAAATGAGTTTTCAAAAGTTATTTTGTTCCAATTATGTTTTAATGAACTATTTTTGTTCTGAATAATGGAATCTTTCCTCATATAAAAGCCACAGAGATCATTAGCCTACATTCTACATTGGTATTGTCATTGTTTCTGCACTGTTGTCCCATTTTAGCCCTGTTATCAGTTAAATCACTGCTTACTGCGTAGCAGGGTGGCCACAGACCAACCAACCTCAGAGTATCTGCAGAGAGCCACAGGAGCTACAAATACAACCTGAGCCAAGCTATTTTTAGGATCTGTAAAACACAAATTATGCTCTATTCATTTGAGACTGAGAATAGCGAATACAATTCAGACTGTGTTCAATTCAAATGAGTCAATCAATCAATCAATGTTTATTTATATAGCCCAATATCACAAATGTTACATTTGTCTCAGTGGACTTTACAGTTTGTACAAAATATCAGTATGACAATACGACACCCTCTGTCCTTAGACCCTCACATCGTACAAGGAAAAACTTCCGAAGAAAACCCACAGTTTAAAGGGAAAAATGGGAGAAACCTCAGGGAGAGCAACAGAGGAGGGATCCCTCTCCCAGGACGGACAGACGTGCAATAGATGCCGTGTGTACATTGAAAAGATAATACATTTGCAACATAGAGTCAATCACATCTGGTTTAAAAATATAACCACACCCTATATGAGCAGAGGTAAAGCAGCAGATAAATCTGTGTGATGCTGTATAAGATTCAGGAAATTAAAAGGTAAATTAATCTATTAATAACACATATACAATTGAATATGTGTAATAAATTACAAATCAGGCTATTATACTGGATGGCTCACAAATTAGATCAGTAGCTAAATATAGTTGTGTGTTTAGAGGGACACTTATATAGCACAGAGAGGAGAGGACTGAGGAAAGAAAAATATCTCCGACCTTCACAGCCTCTTGGGCTGGATCTGTAAACTGTCACTCGTAGTATGCATGGTGAATGTTATGCATATCAAGGTCTGTGTGTGTGTGTCTACAGTATGTTTGTTCACACAGGTTTGTGTGTTTGGCTATATAACCCGTGTGTTATCAGAGACTGCAGAAAGTGTCATGTCGCATACATGTGAGCACCTAAGGGCCTTGAGATTATGTCTGTCCCTCTCCCTAAACACCAGGAGAAACTGCAGCACAGAAAACACAGTGAGGCACAACAAAAGGAGAAGACAAGAAATGATATGAAAGAGAAAAGGAACAAAAGACAGCGATGGAAAGAAAAGATTCATTTTATGATTAATTATCCTCATTGTATTTTTAAAAAACACTGGAGGAAAGAAAACTGTGGGAACTAGATGAATACACACAGACTCTGACTTATTCACAATCAAGCAGAGCTAGGTTTAGAAAAGTTTGAGCAGCAGCGTTTATGAAAGTTTATTAAATACCCCCGAAGTTCTGAGGACGGGACCAGAATATCAGAAAGATCACAACTACATTTTCAGTTGAGGTCGACCGCGCCTCAGCTTATAAGGTTAGTAGTAATTACCCATCATGTCTAACTACTTTGCTTTGCACAGTCTGTATTTTGTTATCCTTCATGAAAACAAACTAGACCCGCATTTGATTTTTGATGAGACTGCCCTGGAGTTTAGAGATCTGCAGTGTGAAGGCATCAATTGCCGCTTGCAAAGAAAAACTATTTCCTATACTCACAACCCCACTTTAATAGAAATGCATACTAACATAAAAACACTAGGACACACATGCACACTTCTCTGACAGATACAGTGAATGGCCTTATGCATGACTATTTTTGTTTGTAGAATGTAATGGAAACTTCTTCATTAGGTAGGGTCATATGGAAACAAACACACATTGTAACAGGCTGGTCACACTTAAGAAACAGACTAAAAGGACAAATATTCAATGAATAGTTTAACATTTTGGGAAATACGCAGATTTGAGAGGGATGAAAAGCTAGAGGAAAGTCTGGACTCTCTGTTGGTCGCCTGGCAAACACACAATGAAAATAAAGCTCCAGTTGGTCTGCGCCCACCAACACATCATTTAGTATTCTTCTCAAACAACTAAATGTTTTTACACTTTGCTTGGATTAAACAAACAAGATATAATTTGTATCATGCACAATATGAGATGATTTGCCTCTAGGGTTTTCTTAATTAAAACAATGGCAAAGGACAGAGTTTGGTAGCATTGTGAAGTAATCATGGGAGTTAAGATCTTTAGCATCATTGCATACAGCTTCTTTCAGGTTGGCTCCCTATTGTTCAAAGTTCAGGAGCCTTTATCTGCAGAGGTCTCTTCCTCTCAACAGCAAACGGACTCAGTGATTGAAATGGTAAAGAACACAGAATAAACCAGTATCACGTCACAAATCTGTTTCCACTTATTTTAAAGTTGTTAGGAAACAAATAATTTGTACATTTAAGAATCACAACTGGAAAAATGTAAGAACTCAAAACAATTATACGGCATAGGTCTAATGTTTTTCTAGAAATGTTACATATCTGGCATACCATACAACATACTGCAGTTCAATGTAACCACCCACACATTAGCTAACAAAGAATATCCTATCAACTGAATACAATTATACATGCTAACTCTCATGGACACATGACATCAACAGAGAGAAAGACAACTCGGAACCACACAATTATGTTTGTTTGTGTGTCTGTGTGTTTATGAATATTTAGGAATATTAATTTACAATATTTGTTAGTGAGATATTCCATCTTTGTGTTGTGTGCATGCGTATGTCTTACTATTTTGCCTGAAGGCCATCCGGAATGAGCAGATTCGAAAAGAATAGCTCATCAATATTCATATGAGTTTATGCTTTCATTAATGTTGCAGCAAATTGTTTCAGATCAAACTCAGAGCTTGTTTTTGCGTCCACACTACTGTATCTCACAGAGAAAGAGAAAGAAACTATGAGAGAGGGTTAGAGATGGAGAGAACAAAGAGACAGCTAAAACTGCTGCAGATGGCCCTACTGTATGTTTCCAGCAGATTAAAAGGAGAATTTGAAAGAAGAGTGGTAAAGATCATGAGTGGAGAAGGAGAGGAACAAGGGAGGAGGTCAAGAGGAGAAAGTGGGAAGAAAAAACGAGAGGAAGAGAGACCGAGTGGGAAGGAGGAGGAAGGGAGGAGAAGAGAGTCAAGTTCTAAAGGTATCTGTCCTACTTTGGTTTGACTAATGAACCCAAAGTGTCCTGAATCTGTCCTGAATCACCGGAGGAACAGTGAGACCACCCTGCGCTGTGTGTGTCTGTTTCCTCCTGCATGTGTGTAAGCATAGGGGACATCTTGATGTGTGTTTGATTTAATATGCTCTCTACTGTTTATTGAAGTAGTGTCTATGTGATCTCAAAGCCCTGCTGCATGTGTTTAATGAACCACTGTCACTTATATTCACCTGGCTTTATACTAACATGTGTATGTGACACACACACACACACACACACACACACACACCACACACACACACACACACACACACACACACACACACACACACACACACACACACACCACACACACACACACACACACACACACACACACACACCCACACACACACACACACACACACACACACACACAACACACACCACACACACACACACACACACACACACACACACACACACACACACACACACACACACACACACACACACACACACAAAGAAGCACCATGTATCATTTGATAGCAAAATTGTTGTATGACCCGCACGGATCAAATTAAAGCCTGGGATGCCACACTTGCAACAAAATTGCAGTATCATCCAATGTCCAGGAAAAGAAGACACATATACATGTCAGAGCACAAGTACAGACTAAAGGGTCGGGTTGCATAATAGCGATAATACAGAGATGCCAGCCACCGAGTAAAACTCTCATATCAGCGTTTATGTGTTTGCATATCCCAAGCGCCTTGACATGTTTCTGCATGTGCGTGTTCATGCTTCCTAATCTCTACCCTCTTGGCACCTCATGCATAATTAACCATGTTCAAAGAGGACAACTATATGAGTTAATGAGAGTCATGTAATTGGCTTTCATCTGCTAGATGGGATACTGTATGTACTGTAACTCAGAGAAAGAATGTACTATTGCATCTTGGGTTTGAAATCAACATGCCGAACTAAGACAAGCTGAATAAACTAATACTGGCCTGGATTTCAAAGTGTATTCAGTGAGTTAAGTCAACATAATAAATACATGTTACATTTGAAAACATTTCTCAATATTGTTTTGACTAGTCTTGGTTTTTAAGAAAAGGGATTAATTATGTGTTTGACTTTTAGAAATGTTTGTTTTAAGTGTTGAAGATAAAGTTTGATAGTGGAAAAATATATTTAAAAAAAAGTGTAGGCTGTCACGCTGATGCCAATCAACAGCTACCATAATAGAATATCTGCGATTTATAATGAATGAAATGTTGTAACCATCACAATTATAGCTGCAAACACATTATAGGTGATATAGATCAGCAAAGAGTTGAGAAACCATTTGAAAACAGAAATGATATATGATTAGATGTTCTTGATTGCTTGAAATTCAGTTATAAATGTATGTTGTATGGTATATCTAATTAACAGTGACTCAAGAACTAAAGTTTGTGTAGTCCTTTTCCCCAACAAAGCCTGGAGGGAAACAGGCTTAGCAGGTTTCAGCGATAGCAGGCAATCTGGTGTTCGTCTGTGTGTTATCACTATATTCTTCATGGGGGTTAAATATATGTCTTGCATCCGATGTGCAAGACATGCTGGCATCTCACCAGTTCTTTCTACGAATGCAAGCACACCTGTTTAGATCATCTTTGCCTATTTTTATATATGACAGCACATTCTTATGAATTCAGATGTATGGATCCTATATTTATGCGTGTATGGAGCCTCTGTTCTATTTTACATCCACGTCCGCTTTCTTTCTATGCTAATATGCAACTCCCATGGCTTTCTCTGATGCTCAAAGATGATTCTCAAGCTAATTGCTTTTTGTAATAGTTGGAACATGGTTTATTGCGTGTGAGTGTGTGTCCCCATGTGTATTTGATCAAATGGGTGTACAGATTTACAGAGATATGATCACTGTAACTTGTGATACAGGCTTTTGGACTTGAATGTTTTCTTATGTTGTGTTTTCTATCAAAATTGCTATTTGATGTTGCTCTAAAGCCTTATTGTAATGTTTTTTTAAAAGATATTAGCTGTTTGCCATAAGACTGAAGTATGAAAATATAATTTAGCTATTCCACTTCTATTTTCTTCAAATGTATTGAATGTAACTCGTGGGGATTCCTGTGTGGTAGAGGGAAATGAAGAGCATAATAATATAAATAGTTTTTCGATTTCTCGCTTCTCTTTAGGGCAATATAAAATCCTTTACTGGTGTTAATGGATCTGACAACAACATGAACAGAAATAATGAGAAAACCCCAAAACACTCAAACCTTAGTACAGATGTATCAGATAGAGCCATGAAGATTTAATATAAGAGATATCATCATGGAAGAAAACTAGAGACAGAGGCAACGTGTGGCAATGCCAATGCAACACAACATGAGAACAAATATATAAATAAATAGATGCATTCAAAGTTTCAAAGTAAATTTTTAAAATGACAAAAAAAGGATTATGGTTTCAAGCAGTATGTAGAGCAGTGTAGAGCTCTGATATGGGCCTCTCTTCAAAGGCAAATGGCCTTTCATCTCAGCCTGCGGAATCTCACAAGCTCTGGTGCGCACACACATGCCGTGCCTATAAAAAAGTATTCATCCCCTTTGGACTTTTCTCGGTGCGTTAACATTTATAAAACAGAATCACAGAAGATGCAATTATGTTGTTCTTGTTTTTAACACAGATTTAAAAAGAAAAGATTATTTTTGGTCTTGAAAACAAATCTATACAAATGAATATAAATTAAGAAGGCAATATAACCCACTTTAATAAAAGTATTTGCTTACTCCGGCTCATTACACCTCTGTTTACGCAGAGGGTTGAGAATACTGGACCATCTGTGCAATCACAAGAGAGTGAGGTGATGTCAATCAAACATAGTCTGTTTACCCACACAGTACTAAGAGGACATATAAATATTGATAATTAAAGGATCTTTAAATATGCTCATAAAAATCTTAGTTGCCGTGACGACACTCAATTTTGCTGCATCACACCACTTAATTTCTGCCAGTTATTCTTGTCAGTCATCTTTCCGACACACACGCATCAAACAGGGTTCAGATACGTTTTTGACAGCCTCCCTTCAGCCCCAGCTTGAACAAATGTTGCACATTTGGTATTTATTTATGTGTGATATTTGGAGGATTCAATGGATGAATGTGAAGATGTGCGATAGAACAGAAACATGTGGTGACTGGCTTTAATACCAACACTGATAACGTAAAAGTAACCTCAACACCTTACTTTAAAATACTTATCTATACTGCTTTCGACTGTTTTGAGCTGAAATCCCAGCAGTCCACAGATGAAAGGATCAGGAAATCACTTACCCTTCTAATCATCGACTCTACCTGTTTCCTAACATACATTGATCTTTAAAAACAACACTGAAAATTATATTACTGGATCATTTAGAATGACAGGAAAAGAACATCTTTGAACTATGGTGAAAAATCCATATATGTTCACAAAGAAAGTACTAGAGCTGCCGTTTTAAGTGATATATCCGACATCCAATTAACACTATCATTCAGGAAACTATGAAGTCACGAATAAGAACATCCAGCGGCTTCTTCTATTACCTGAGTTGCTTTCCAGTGTCTGCTGGGGGAAGGAATTCTAGAGGGCCTTCAGGTTAAATGCCCTGGAGAATTTTAATAAGCAGTGTATCCTCCCACTATAGGGACTTCTGTTTTCTTTCAGTTGGTGCCTATGGCAACTCCCTGGTTTTCCGTCTCTGCCCTAATTCTCCAGCTCCTTCTAAATACGTGTCCTAAATTCTCTTCCTTCCTGACAAAGTGTTTGCCCTAAATTACCTACGCTGCACTTGTTTTATTTCCAACAAACTCATGCTAATCTTTTTCTGTGGGGGAGTTAGTAAATGTTCCCGACAGGTGTTATCTCTTTGCAGCCTTGTGTCCTTTTAAAATAATAATAAAAAAAACCTAAAAACATGACATGCATTGAAAAAGAGTTCAGACAAGGACACATACAGTACCAGTTATCCACCTAACCTGTTATTTGGATTTTGTAATTACAAAGACTGCTGTTCTTCTGATTCTTTCCCATTATGGGCCCCCATTGAGTACACCCTTTGTGTATTTATACAGGGCGAGTGAAAAAGGTCAGATGACTTACAGTAAAGAGCATCCCTTTAAAATGAAAACTGCAGTCATTAAACCGCTCTTAAAAAAGAATAATCTAGATGCTTCAGTAATGAACAATTACAGGCCCATATCAAACCTCCCATTTCTAGGTAAAATCATTGAAAAATGTGTTTTTCAACAGTTGAGTAATTTCTTGCATTTAAATGACTGTTTTGATGTGTTCCAGTCAGGCTTTCGTCCAAACCACAGCACTGAGACTGCTCTTGTAAAGGTCTTTAATGACATCCACTTAAACACAGACAGTGGCAGAACTTCAGTGTTAGTATTATTAGATCTCAGTGCTGCGTTTGACACTGTTGACCACAGCATATTACTAGACCGACTGGAAAACTGGGTGGGACTTTCGGAAACAGTTCTGAATTGGTTTGAATCCTACTTAAAGGACAGAAACAACTTTGTTTCTATAGGTAAATACACATCTGAGTTGACAAATATGACATGTGGGGTTCCTCAAGGCTCCATCTTGGGGCCTCTTCTCTTTAACATCTACATGCTACCACTGGCTCAGATAATGAAGAACAACAAAATAAGTTACCATAGCTATGCAGATGACACACAAATTTACGTAACAATTTCACCAGGAGACTATGCTCCAATTCAAACCACTGAGTAAGTGCATTGAACAAATCAATGACTGGATGTGTCAGAACTTTCTCCAATTAAACAAAGATAAAACTGAGGTAATGGTTTTTGGAGCCAAGGCAGAACGTATAAAAGTTAGCGCTGAGCTTCAGTGTGCAATGTTCAAAACAACAGATAAAGCCAGAAATCTAGGTGTAGTCATGGACTCTGACCTGAGTTTCAACAGTCACATTAAAACAGTTACTAAATCAGCCTACTATCACCTAAAGAATATATCTAGGATTAAAAGACTAATGTCACAGCAGGATTTGGAAAAACTTGCCCATGCTTTTATCTTCAGTAGACTCGACTACTGCAATGGTGTCTTCACAGGTCTCACTAAAAAATCTATTAGGAAGCTGCAGCTAATTCAGAACGCCGCTGCTCGAGTCCTCACTAACACTAAGAAAGTGGATCACATCACTCCTGTTCTGAAGTCTTTACACTGGCTTCCTGTGTGTCAAAGAATAGATTTCAAAATACTGCTGCTGGTTTATAAAGCACTGAATGGTTTAGGCCCAAAATACATTTCTGACCTCCTGCTAAATTATGAACCATCCAGATCTCTCAGGTCTTCAGGGACTGGTCAGCTTTCTGTCCCCAGAGTCAGAACTAAACATGGTAAAGCAGCGTTCAGTTATTATGCTCCAAATATCTGGAACAAACTCCCAGAAACCTGCAGGTCCGCTGCAACTCTGACTACTTTTAAATCCAGGCTGAAGACTTTTCTTTTTGTCGCTGCTTTTAATTGAACTATTCATATCTCAGACTGCACTGTAACTTTTATCCATGTATTTTTTCTTTTAATGTTTATTTTATTAGCTTTACTTTTTAATGACTGATTTTTAAATGCCATTTCTTAATCTCTTTCATTTTTTGTAAAGCACTTTGAATTGCCTTGTGTTGAAAAGTGCTATATAAATAAACTTGCCTTGCCTTGCCTTGCCTTGCCTTGCCTTGCCTTGCCTTGCCTTGCCTTGCCTTGCCTTGCCTTTAAAATGGGGGCTGTAAAGTAGTTTGAGCACACTGTTAAGTTAACAAAACAGGCTCATTAATGTCTTAAAGAAGCAATTGACTTGTTCTCATATAATCTTGTAAAATGTTGTCACAACATTAAGTCAAACGACAACAGTCTCATCCAAACAAAACTGTGATAACAATCCATTGTTTAGTCCATATATTTTCTAATTCAATCTCTGTAACACAATACTTTCCTCACCAACTGCAGCACTTTTTCATTTAATCTTGGGGGAATGAGACTTTGAACCAAACCTTTACGATTATTGTTAAAAGGGCCGCCAGTTGGTAGAGCTGGCGGTCCATCCCATTTGTCTTTCAAAATGTATCTCTACAATTAAAACAGTGGCTGCCAAAACATTTTTTGGTGGATCTTTCATAACTTTAAAACTAGGAATCTCTGTCTGTCTGTCTGTCTGTCTGTCTGTCTGTCTGTCTGTCTGTCTGTCTGTCTGTCTGTCTGTCTGTGGGTGTAATATAGGGGACCCAAAGACGTCCATTGACAACGTTTGTATAATTTGGAATCTCGACACATTGAATATCAATTTACTGATAATAAACAAGTGAACAGACAGCGTTCTTTTGAAGAATGGAGGAGAGTATGTGTATGGTGCCTTAACAGTCAGAGGCTCATTGACTGCCGTTCACTCCTGCTGCTAGATGTAATAACGGCACAGAGCTCGTTACAAGCAGCCCATCTTGGGGCCAAGCTAACGGTCCACTTTCGAAAGGGCACCCGCTATGAACGTGCACATCCTGAAAGTGCACTGTAATATGGTATTAAAGGGGTTATTTGTTATTAATAAAGGCAGAGAATTATGATAACCTATGCAAATACATCTTGAAAGGGCAGCCATATGGGAGTCATTTTTACTAAGAATATCTATTGATCTTACCTTTTAATCGTTTTGCATCCATTATCTAACAAAGAAACTAATTAAAGCTGTTGAGGCCCATTTATTAGAGAGCTTAATTAGCCTTTCTAAAATAACCACATTAGCCAATGCAAATCAAAGAGGACTGAACTCATTTCAGTTTGTATTGCATCACTTCAAAGCAAGAAGTGGATGTACTGTACTGACAAATAGAAAGTACTGAACAAGAGATGTATTTTTTTCTACAACAAGTACTCCCAGGGGTTATTCAGGGTCAACCCCACCATATTTTTTATGTGCAAAATATGAGAAGATTCAGGCAGAAGATTTGACATTGAGCAACCTAACAGATGCTTCCAGATGCTCTGTAATTGAACCAAATGTGTCCTGATTTATGATTAGGTAAACTCATGCTGGCATCCTGCTATATGTTACCAGAACAAGTGCTGAAAATCAAGCTATCTTACACAGAGCTGCACCAATGATACATAATTAATCCATCCACCCACCAAAAGCCTCCCCCTCAAAATGACAGACAGAAAGAGTTCAGAAAGCAGTAAGACAGAATCACTAACAGACCCCCGTGTGGGACTTTTCTCATAAGTTCTTAAATTGGGGCAACCACATGTTTCAGGATCAGTTCACTTGTAATGTTACCCCCTAGATACATTTTGACAAAGGGGAAAACAACCTAAACTATTAACACATCTATTGTTAATGCTCTTTTTAGCAATTGCCTGTACGCCTTAAAATGCATAACTATACATATGCACTCAAATAAGAGTCTAATGGGGCACTTTGTTGCACCTGGCCTGCAATTTACTAAATGTGACACATTATACTGGTTAAAAATACATCAATTGTATCCCTCCATCTCTCGCACTTGCACTCTATTTCACAATTCTTTCTATTCCCACATGTCTTCTCCCCTGTGTCAGTCTTTCACTCAATAGACACAATCTTCTTTCCTTTTAAGACATTTGATGCCATACATTTAGCTTAGTCCATGTATAAGTGAGTGAGTAATAGCCCCCATATATAGCCATCCATCCATCCATCTTCTCCCGCTTATCCGTGGTCGGGTCGCGGAGGTAGCAGTTCCAGCAGAGAGCCCCAAACTTTCTTTTCCCTGGCCACATCAACCAGCTCTGACTGGGGGATCCCAAGGCGCTCCCAGGCCAGCGAAGAGATATAATCCCTCCACCTGGTCCTAGGTCTACCCCCTTGGTCTCTTCCCAGCTGGACGTGCCTGGAACACCTCCCTAGGGAGGCGCCCAGGTGGCATCCTAACTAGGTGCCCCGAACCACCTTAACTGGCTCCTTTCGACGCGAAGGAGGAGCGGTTCAACTCTGAGTCCCTCCCGGATGACTGAACTTCTCACCTTATCCCTAAGGGAGACACCAGCCACCCTGCGGCCGCTTGTATCCGCGATCTCGTTCTTTCGGTCATGACTCCTTCATGACCATAGGTGAGGGTAGGAACGAAAATGGCCCGGTAGACAGAGAGCTTTGCCTTCTGGCTCAGCTCTCTTTTCGTCACAACGGTGCGGTAAAGCGACTGCAGTACCGCTCCCGCTGCTCCGATTCTCCGGCCCATCTCACGCTCCATTGTTCCCTCACTCGAGAACAAGACCCCGAGATACTTGAACTCCTTCACTTGGGGTAAGGACTCATTCCCTACTTGGAGTGGACAGTCCATCGGTTTCCTGCTGAGAACCATGGCCTCACATTTGGAGGTGCTGATCCTCATCCCAGCCGCTTCACACTCGGTTGCGAACCGATCCAGTGAGTGCTGAAGGTCGCAGACCGATGAAGCCATTAGAACCACATCATCTGCAAAAAGCAGTGGTGCAATCCTTAGTCCACCGAACTGCAGACCCTCTCCCCCACGACTACGCCTCGAAATCCGATCCATATTTGTACGGCGCCCCCATATATAGATGTTTATTATTTGAGTGGTGGTTTCTTTCATTACTTGGTCTGAAAGCATGGTCGCGCCGTGAATATCTTCCCGTTCTTTAAAAACTAAGGATATTAAAAGCATTTCTCTTAAGTAGATTTTTCATACCATATTGGCTTAAACTGATAATGAATTTGCTGCAAAAAATAGGGAACTCAATGTGTAAACATAGGTAATTTATAAAGCCGAAATAATACATTACATCATTTGTATTGAGGCTGCAAATTAGATGTTATTTTTCAATTAATGTAACCACCGTTTTTTATAGAATAATTGCTTGTTCAGAAAAAATATCAGAAAAGAGTAAAAATGTCTGAGGCAAAGTTAGTGTCTTTAAATATCTGCACATAAGTGTGAAACCATTAAATGTTTATACTTATATTAAAAAACAAACCACACACAAAATATATGTATTGTGGAATCTTCAATCAGAATGTACCAAAAATGGGAGCGTGTGTGTGTGCTGTATAAGCTTGAACCAGTGCCAAAAAACAACACAAACAGCAGCACAGAGTGTTGCGGTATGACAGATTAATGGTGTCTGATAGTGAACCTGTCTGTGTCTCATACTCACACCTCTGTCCCTCCTCTCCCCATGACCCTGCTCATAACTGCCATCTTGTCTGTATCTTTCCCTCTCCAACTTTCACACTGATCCATCCATCATTCCCCTTAGCCTTACCCTAATTAATACCTTTTCCCTACCTGCTTTGCTCTCCCTCTCTCCCTTATCCATCTGTCTATCCATCCATCACCCTGCCCAGGTCATTAGCCACTGTGATGATGATTTTGTTGCTCTAATTAGTCTAATTATGGATGTCAGTTATAACCTGGTCCTCTGCAGGGACCTTGTGATCCTACCGTGACTCTATATCCGACCTTGGCCATTGAGTGTGCGCATGGGTGTGATAGTCTGTGCTGCTGGCTGACCTCAACACTGCACTACAACTTCGTGTGTTACTACTTACTCCCATAGCAGTCAAGTACAATCTTGTTTTTTGTTGCTTTTTTAATACATCATTTAGTTATATGTTGTCCTTTTTTAGTAAAACTGAAAAACCAATAAAGAGAAAAATAAAAAGTACAATATAATACTTTTACTTCTCAACGACCCAATTCAGTTGTACTTTGTTTTATGTTGCGGCTGTTTCACATTTGATTTGCTCTCTAACCTAATCTGTTTGATTCTATTCACTTCGGGGACCAAAGTTGTGAATGTCCATTTCTATTCCATTTTATTTGATTCAATAGAGGAGTTTCAATAAAATCACACACTCACTGGGAGCTTAAAGGGATAGTGGAAATCCGCGAATTTTGGGTTTAACTTATGTATTTTTATTAAAAATAAGCATAATAAACAATTTTTTTTAATTTCATGCGCCTAGTTTCATTTTATTTTCAATTTTACTGCTCCCGACCACGCCCTCTCAATGAAACGAAATACTTCGGTAATCTTCGGGTGATGACGAAAACAAAGGACGACGGGCACAAACAATGGCTGACATTCAATATAATTTTCATGTGAATAGCCGACCTTTATTATGGTGAATAGATGTGTTTTGTATGGCTGTAGTGCGACAGCAAATGCAGAGAATGGCGTATCGACGCATGCGTTTCCAAGAAACCCAGCCATTCGTCGTCAGTGGGTGAAATTTGTTCAGATAACATGGGCAAACTTCACGGAGCCGAAGCTGACGAGTACTTCGGCAGTCGTGTGCTCCCGTCATTTTACTGACGATTGTTTCGAGATTCCTCGGTCTCTAGCTCAAATTGAAAGTGGAATACATAAGAAGTGAGTATTTTATTATGTTTTCTAGCTGATTTAATGCATCATTAGCCTGTACCATTGTGTACAACGCCATTTATTGCCTGTCGATTAGGCGACCGGAGGCCTCGTCATCCGATAATCCGGTACACAGTGTTGAATGTGTACACTACAGTCATCATATAGACATGATAGACTAACAGTACTGTGAGTACAGCCTACACTTGACAGGCAGCCTGGCTAGCCTAGGATTAGGAACCTACTACGTCAAAAGACCGATTGGCTCTAGCTGTATATCATGCTAGTATACAATTAATTTCAATTTATTCATGTAATTAATGCCCATAAGGCTGTTACATATACAATAATAAATGTGACAAGATAATTTATGTGAACCTGACCCTGGTATGTTATGAAATGTACCCTACATGCAGTCATCCTCGGGCATAGCCATAGGCCTACAGTACATGGATGCCAACTTTTGCAATATATAATGGCGCGTTTCCACTGCAGCGGGTAGCTCACTTTAAGCATGCCGAGCCGTGAGCTATGCTTAGGGACCTACCAGTCAAGATTATTTGTGCGTAGGGGTGCATCATCTGGCGCCTGCTCCTGATTATCCTCGCCATTGCCCATGCCGTGAACTAACTCCATCACCTCGGGCTCGAACAAATAAGGACGTAATGGTCCATCGTCTGGCTCAATATTCTCACCATCGTCGCTTACTGAACCGGATTCAGATTCAGTTCCTAAAACTACATTTTCGTAGGAAAGCCGAGAGGATGTTTCTGACTCGCTATCATCACTGGATACCTCGTACAATCCTTCTTTGTCTGGTATATTTGCCCTTCCACGTTCATTCTGCATAGACGCCATTGTTTGTTATCGTTTCGTCTTCCTGAGTTTTCGTCATTTCCGGTTTGGCTGAAGCGATAATTTCGTTTCCAAAAAAGTTTGGGGAAGCTGCAATAAAGTGCTTCTAACATGCGTAAGGCAATTATTATATTTTTGTAATCAGGTGTGATTGTTTTGGTACGTAATTATGCTTGTATATAAGTTAAAACGAAACTATTTGGGGTTCAATTTCCACTATCCCTTTAAGTGGAGGCCATCAGCTCCGGATGAGAACAACATTTTTTGTAATAAAGAAAGACTGGCTTGACTGACTTCGGGCCTTGAAACTGTTCTGTACATTCACATAACTGTCTTGGTCACTGGCTAACATATCAGCAGGTGTGTCTGCCTATCTGTAATAAATATAACTGATATTAAAGTAAAAAGTAGTAGTCAATAAAAAAAGAACGTGAGTCATGTTCTGTGCCTTGAGATGGTGGTATTGTGATTTAAAACATATATGGGCCTTGCCTTTGTGCTTTTGACTGAAATGTGCAGCAATTGCAGATTAACATTGACAACTCTCCAACTATTATGTGTAATTAGAACAATGTTTATTGCATTATTCTGGTCCTTCAGACTGTAAACATGTGTTACAGCCATGTGACTCCAGCAGGTCAGATGTGTGAGCCTACAAAGTGGATCAATACTACACATAATAAACCTTTGCTTACTATTCTTCCTCATTATCCTAGTGTATTCTTAATGTTGAGCCTCTAATATGTTTTGCCATTGTAATTTAATACAAAAGTAATTTCCAGATGTTTTTTTTCCAGGCTATATGGTATATCCTGAACTGTAATTTCTGCACAGGCCATTTTAAACTGGTCTTCCATGACAGTCTGTTCCATTCTACAGTACATGCTTTGAAAGTGGCTATTAGCTGGAAGCTGTTTCACCTATCCTCCGTGCTACATGCTACATTATGATTAATTAAGTGCTTTACTACTTCATACTGGCACAGAGCAGTATGTGTTTGTGCTGGAATTCATGTCTGTGTTAGATTTTTTATGGTGATGTATGTGATTTGTTTTATGTGATTTGTACATGTAACTGTATGGGTGACTGAGCAGGGCCTATTTCTTCACTGCATCAATCTTCATGAAATGATTCCTGTCTAAATGTCTACCATCTCTTCCTTGTGAATTTCTGTTCTCTTGAATTTTTCCCTTTTACTTCCTCTTTCTTGGCCTCAAACTCCCTGCAACCACCCACCATCTCTTTATGTCTGGCCCTCCCTCTGCTAGCTCTCTACTGTTCTTTAAACCCCCTCCTTCCCTCTCTCTCCCAGGCATCTTTCTGCTCTCAGGAAACAGATGTCCCTTCATTAATAAAGACTTTTCTCTACCACAGTAATGAAGGAAGTAAAAAATAGGGAACACGATGAGACAAAGAAATAATATTAAACATGGTTGTGTGTGGTATGCTACAAACAGCAACACATTGCACTAAATCACATTCTCCCTGTGAGCAAACACACCAACATGCAACCATATTGGCAGGCTATAAGTCACTTCATTACATTCATTAGTTTTCGCACTATTCCTATTTTGTTGTTGCTGTTACTGAATGTTAGCATAGCATTTCCATGCCCCTACACATAAACAGGGTTATACATTTTGCATTTAATATTGAGCTATGTCAAACTAATAGCCCAAAATGGTCTTAACTGCCCAGCTAAACAAGAGTGGGAATGATAACCAAACAGAGAGTATACCTGCGGCTGCAGCACAGCGTGAGTCCCTCATGCCCAGGAAAGTTTACTGTAGCTAAAGGAAGTGCTTGGTTAGTTTCAAGGGGAGTTTAAGTAGCCTCCTGTTGTGCCATGAAGATAATCTCATGTATTTTCCCCACATGCTGAGAAACACCAGCTGTTCTCCCACTCTCACACACCAACACAAACTCATCTCGAAAATGGACACCAATACACATCTTTCCTGAGGCAAATATGCTTGATAACACACGCACAACTTTCAATAACTGCTTATGAATTTATAGGCTCTAAGCTGCATGCGCTGCCCATCAATTCTAGAGATGGATCAATATGCTTTTGTATAAAACACTTTGCAGTAAGTAATGTATCTTAACATAGCCACAGCAAATCAATCAGCCTATTAGCTGACAAAAAGGTGGATGAAAAGAAGGGTCAGGGGAAATGTTGAGATCTACCACACTCCCCTTGATATGGTTCAGTTTGATCTCCCCCTGACTCCCTTTAATTCTGAATCCAATGCCCCCGCTCTTATTTCAAAGAGCGACCTACTGGCTTTGTTGTGTTTGAAAGCTGACTACCATTGTCTGTGTTTGGTGCTACACACTGTTCAGTTGTTTTCTTTATATTAGTCACACTTAGTCAGCAGCACATCTTTTATCTAATCATCAGCTGTTCACAACATGTCCCATCATTCACAAAGGGCCAATAAAATGTTAACTTTCATCCCAACAAGCACACTGGAGACACACTGAGTGACATGGCCTCGCTGTCACTGTTGAAATACTTTCATCAGAGGCAGATTTATGAAGCCCCACAACAATTAAGCTTACAATCAGCTAATTTATGCTTTCATCTGTAGATAATTTTCCCAAAACTGGGCTGTGCACAGAAAGGGCACTGAGCTTATTGTTAAACACTGTCTCATTTATCTAAAGGAAATGTCATAAAAACTGCTAGATGACAAACAAATACTAAAATATTAAATGTTGTTGACGATGTTGCTTTACACACAACTCTCAAAATAACCTTTTGCATTGTACTTCTGTTGACAGTGTGATCTTTATTACAAGCACAGCGTCTTCAGCCCACACAACATTAGTTGCCTCACTGGGAGAGAGAACAAAGACAGAATAACACTACAGTATAACTTCTCCAAAACCAAACATGCTCCTTTTGATTAATTGATGCATTTAGGTACATCGGATGCACATAAATGCGGAATTATGTGAAAAGTCAGTTCAACAACACATTTAGAAAAAGCTACAGTGACAAATTTGACTTGAGATGAGATATGACATCCAATTCTGCCAACAGGGCAATCCAATCACAGCAATGCAAATCAGATACCATCACTCAAGACAGCCAACCTGTGGCTTCGCTCACTATGAATTACCAGTAGACAGGTAGTTAGAGAGGATAATACAAATCATTGCTGAGTCAAAGACTCATTTCTATGAATCAAAGAAGAATCACGTACGACGGACAACAAATAGGAAATGCTGATTAGGAGTGAAAAATAAATGTCAAACGCTGATTATTAGGATTATTTTGAGTAACATCTTGGCATAATGAGATTATCAAAGTATAATGTTGACATCACATTATAAGAGACAGACGATGAAGCTGGTAGCTGAGTTGATAAATCTATTTGAAATATTTCACGCTATAAAAAGGCAGTTTTGGAGCCTGGTAAAGACAGAGTAGACATCAACATCTGAAATACATTACATATTTTATTCTACAGTTAGAATCTACCCACATCAAAAAGTGAATTAATATATATTTTTAAATGTCTCAATAGTTCAAGTGGCTGTCTTGTTATAATCCATCAATGTCTTCTTTCTTTTTCTCCGCTTTTTCTGTAAACTCACACATTCTGTTAGACTATCCAGATGGAATTGGATTTCCATCTTGGAGAGGAGAGGAGAGGAGAGGAGAGGAGAGGAGAGGAGAGGAGAGGAGAGGAGAGGAGAGGAGAGGAGAGGAGAGGAGAGACTTGGCAGGGATGAGAGCGCCACTTGAGAGCACTGAGACCTACATAGAATTAGATTGCTTTGGAATACACCCATGAGGTCACATTTACCATAACGAAGGTAAATCAAATGTTCAGCTGTCTTGATTGGAGAGAGAAACAGGCTAAGCAATGAATGGAAAGATAAATGATGGATAGATGGCAGATGGCACATACAAACCTGGGCCAGTTGTGAGCTCTTCCCTGCCTAGAGGGCGAATAGACCATTACATATTCTAAACCTGCCAGACTCAATCAATCAATTACAAAAGATAACGGAAAGATAAGAAAGATCAACATACTCACTAAATGTTTTTTATGATTGTGTTTTAGAACAAATCTTTTTTTGAAATCTTTTAAATAAAGAAAACATTGTCAGACCCAGTTTTGTAGTTTGACCCAAACCAGACAACCCATACCTGTTTCATTCCTCCGTCATACCATGCTGGTCACTGCGCCCGGAAAAATGGAGGGAGACATATGGATGGAGAAACAAAAGAGGAGACACAAGAGACATGGTGCAGTGAGATGAGGTAGGTGGAACATGAGCATGTAGTACACATAAATGGCTACAAACATATGGATGAACACAGATGGGGAGGCACACAAAGGAGCATGGAGATATGTTTAGTACATAGGAAACAAAAGGGACAGGTGTGGTAACAATGACACAAGGACAATTGAACAGTCTATGACTCAATGAGGCACGTGTCTTGTGAGTATACCAAAGGCACTTTGAAGAGCAGAATTAGTAGGAGCTGAAAATGAGAAGTCATGACAAAATGTTTTGACGAATGGATAATCTTTTTTAAATTTCAATATTTAGTGCTAGACGCAGACAAAACACAGTAAATCCTTCCAACTAGTGTACATGTTTCACACACTAGTTACTCTCAAAGCAAGCTTTGCCAACAAAGCCCCAGAAAGTGTGGTAATTTGCAGAAGAGAGCTCAAGAGAGGTTCTGTCCTTGTACATGTGTATGATGTGCAGAGCAAGTACCACAAGGACACTACTTGTGACGGTAAGAGAGCCCTTAGAGATTTGTGTGATTGTCGGTTATGTGTGCTGTACAGTATGTGCATGTGGTATACTGTATGTACAAAAGGACATTTCGAAGCCTGAAAAAGTAGCCTGTGTTATACATGTGTGATATAGCCTACATAAGAAAAGGCTTAATCCACATTTAAAATATAGCGACATTACTTTTAACAGTAGTAAAGTGTTTAAACATTGTGTTTAAAATATTTAAAACCGTACACAAAGACATCCACTCAAAAGAAAATTAATGCATATAGTAAAATGTGCGCAACATAAGCACATAAAAAATGCATGAGTAGTAATTTGTAAAAGGATATAGGACAACTATAGAAAACTTTGGCTCCACCAAAAATCGTTTATAAATGTGCTATATAAATAAAACTTGATTTGAAAACTGTGTCAGTGGAAGTGATGGTGATCTAGAAATGGATGTGAGAAAGAAGACTGAAGACAGAGAGAGAGCCAGAGAGCGAGGAGCCATGAAAGGCAGCAGCACTTGGATAAGATGCCAAGGCAGTAGGAGGTCTGGAGAAGGGACAGAGAATGGTGGCAGATGAGAGGAGGATCAAAGACCAGGACGACAGGATAAGGAGTGGAGATGCCAGTTCAATTTCGAATTTCTGAAAATGGCCTCATACAATATCTATAGGTGATTAGACACACTCAGTACTTTAGTCTGTTAAAGCAGACAACAACAATATTGTGTTACTGCCGCCAACACCACTGTAGCTAAGATAAAATGGTGACAAAAATATACTGTTCCAAACAGGTTAAAAAACCCTACCCATAAAATGAAAAGCATGAAATGACAGTTAAATAACAGCATGAAATAACAGTTAAATATGCCTACATTTAGGGCATATGTTGCGGAGTGTTTGGAACACACTGCACAGAGGGATGGACAGCACAGTGGATTCTGCAGCAGGGGTTTCTGATGTGTTGTTGCAGTGAAACGGGGATGTAGAGAGAGTCTACAGCTGCCCTCCTCCACATCAGGAAACTACAATCTTCTCAGTGGGATACTTAACATTAGGCCGTAAATGTTGGACCAGATTTTAAATTAGCTAGAAATTGTCATCTGGTGCACTCCGTCAGTTATGTGTCATTCTCTATGCATGTGTGAACAAAAACTACTAACAGTTTGCAATTCAATCGTGCTTCCTTTAAGCCTTTGCCAATGAAGTGACGAAATGTTTTGGTAAGGGAAATATGAAGCAATACAAATGGCTGTTGCTAAAACAATTAAATGAACTATCAATTTGATTACAAATGTATTTAATTTGAATCAAAGTATCTGATTACACTTAATAAATTATAAGTTTTAGTAATCATAAATGCCCCCCTGATAGAGTTGCCTATATCTAATATGTAAGGCTTATAGTACACACACAAAATAATCTTTCTAATTATAAATAATAGATAAAACCAGTGTGGCTATTATATTGTTGCTCTAACTTTTGTTATATGTTTAAGCAGCGTTGGAGCCATTATGAATGAATCATTCCACATGACTGTAAGGGTGGTTGCCCATCGGGCAGCAGAGTGAGGAGAAAATATGTGATACAATTAAGTTCGATGGACATAGTGTGACATTATATAAGAGCAACATTTGACTTGCTAATAAAAATAAATAAAGAGTACAAAATATCATGGCACGAGGAAGTGAGAGAAGGAAAGAGAGGGAAGCCTTTTGACGCCTGAGTTCAAATGTTAAGTTGGTCTTGATCTTTTGGAACATATCAAAAGGAGATGAGAGAGAGCCCACACCCACCCCACACACACACACACACACACACACACACACACACACACACACACACACACACACACACACACACACACACACACACACACACACACACACACACACACACACACACACACCACACACACACACACACACACACACACACACACACACACACACACACACACACACACACACACACACACACACACACACACACACACACACACACACACACACACACACACACACACACACACACACACACACACACACACACACACACACACACACGGTATTTGGGGAGCTGGAAGTATGATGTAGAGGGGGAAGGACAGAGGGGCAAGAGAAACAGGTGGCGGTTAAAAAACAAGGAGAGAGGGGAAGATATTCAGTTTTAAAGGAGACGAGAGGAAGGCATACATCATTATTATACAGCAGACATCATGATTGCACCCGTCTAATAAATGTAATAGATTTCATGTTTATTTTATTAGACACATTTCCCAAAGATTTAGCCAGGTGTAATTTATACATTTGGTAACTTGCTAACACACTCAAGACACACTCTTCCCTCATCATTAACCTGTCTACTATTTTTCATAAATCTATTACTTTCACCTTGTCTTGTTTTCTTTTGGAACTAGAGTGCCTTTCTCCTGCTGGTTTTGCTCCATTTCCTTTGAATTGTCTCTCCCACTGTAACACTGCCCAATCCTTTTAAGTCCATTTTAAGATATCCGCACATAAAGGGAAAATAGATTGTGCCTTGGAGGTTTAACTGTGGTATTGAAACTGCCACTGGACTTGAGCAGTGTGGACCCTCAAATAGCAGCTCAAGATTAGCTTGCATAGGCTTTGTGCAGTTTTACCATTCTCATGAGGTGTCTGTAATAAAACAGCTGACACACTTATCAGCTGACCATTTTTATTCTTCCACCTTTTTCACCTTGACTTGACTTCTCTTGGTCTTCTTTACTTTGTATCTCTCCTCTCCCTCCCCCATCCTGTCCTGTTCCATTACCCTCTGTCACTCTTTTCTCCTGGCCTTCTTAGATCCTCTCATCATCTTCATTTTTTTCCTCATGTCCTCCCTTCCAGTGTCCTCTCTCCTCCTGTCCTTCTGTCCCCCTCCCGCCTACTCCGGTGTACCGAGTGTCATTGTTCGGATAATTATTTATTAACGTGTTTATATCGCCACCGTCCCTGTCTGTTGCTGCCATCTGTGCCCAGTTAGGTGCCCGCCTCCCTGCGCCGCTCTGCCCTGCCCGTGGGGGAGAGAGCTATACATGAGAGCACAGATCAGACGCATACACACTCTCTTTCTCTCTGCTCTTCTTTCTTTAACGCACAAACCCGCACACTCACACCTTCTGCTGACAGCCGCCCCTCTCCTCTGTGCTGCCCCTGGGGCTAGGTGGGGTTAGCTGGGGTGAGAGGCGCACAGCAGTAGCCACCACAGTCCCTTCTGTCCTGTCCTGCTCTGTTCTGTCTGCTTTGTTCTCTGTCAGCACTACATAGAGACGAAGGAGGTGTGAGCAGGAGTAGTATTACCTTGATTAAGTTATTTAGAGGACAAAAAAGCCAGGAACATATAGACAACTAATTATGCATTGGCTAAAGGGCGATACAAGGCAATTTAAATGCACATTGTTGTCGCTTTGTTTTTGTCATTTATCTCCCATGGCTTATAATAAAAGCACATCTGTGGTGTGCTGGGAAACTGTAAATAGCTCCATGCCCGTATTATTTGTAAACCTAAACAAATCCAGATTTGGGCTTCTTCTTCTGGTTCGGAGGTTTTGCAAAAGGATATTTCTATCAAATGTAACATATTGTGCGATGATGTATGACATGCTATTGCAACCTGAGCCCAATCCTTAAGGATTAAAGCATCTGACTGAGTGTCATCCTCAACATGTTGCAAAATGACAGAGAAGAGGAGGATGGACAAAGAGAGAGGAAAGGAAACACAGAAAGATACAGAAGGAAACCAGGAGAGAGAGAAAAAGATAGATCGAGGCCGAGAACGCCTTCAGGGCTGCAGGGGGGATTGTGATCATGCATCCTGGATCTCAATAAGTAAACAGAACAAATATTCTCCACGTCTTCTCCTCCTTCTCTGTTATTCTCACAAGCCATTCCAAGTCCCCTGTCGTCCATTCTCTCATCATGATCTGATCGCTTGGCTTCTTGGCAGTCCGTCTCTCTCATCTCCTCCACTCCCCACGGCAGCTTTCTTTCATCCCATTTGTTTTTCTCCTTTTCTTGCCACATTTCTTCAGCTCTCACTTCAGCAATTTTTGGTTTTTACATTCCTACTTCTATCCAACTTATTTTTCTCTCTTTACGTCTTTGTATCTGTCTGTCGATGCATGGGTATCCCTTTCTCAGAGTAGTAGACTAGGAGGGAGGTTGGCAGAAGAGGTGGTCCTGGTAGCCTCCATCAAGGATCAGAAGGAAGTATGGTACTTCCTCGGGGAGAGTGCCTCATTAGTGTGAATGGTACACAGGAGAGCATGTAGAGACTGTGTGTATATGTTTCTGTTTGAGTGCCTCTGTCTATAATTAGGAGTCACAGCGAGTAGCGCTGTGGATCAGAGTTAGATAAGTGCTCTGGCAGCTAGCCAGCACTGAAGATAGACTCATGTGCGCCACACACACACACACACACACACACACACACACACACAACACACACACACACACACACACACACACACACACACACACACAACACACACACACAACACACACACACACACACACACACACACACACACACACACACACACACACACACACACACACACACACACACACACACACACACACACACACACACACACACACACACACACACACACACACACACACACACACACACACACACACACACACACACACACACACACACACACACACACACACACACACACACACAACACACACACACACACACACACACACAGCTCCTACCTCTCTGGTTCGTATATGGCAGTGCAGTGTGCTTGTTGGGAATCATTTGGCTTCAGCCTCTTCTCAAAGTACCACCCGCAGATGGCAGGGGCCAGTTGGATGTTTCCAGTTTTATCCTGACAATATCTGTCTCTAGCTGGATATCCACAGATGCACACACCCACACACCTGTACTTTATCATCTGTCTGCCTAAGGCAGGCAATAAGGGAACTACCCCCCCCAAAAAAGGATCAAAGAAGTTATGCGTCCACACACACACACACTGAAACACTCAAAATAGGGAATTGCTCCTGCCCTCGTTCAACACCAGAAGGGACAACTCAGGCAAATGTGCAAACCACACACAGCACATTTCCTCCAGCATGCGTCCTTCACCTGGGTAAAGGAATCTTTAAACTCAGCATGACTGCCACTGGGCAGGCTTGCATTGCCACACCAACAGGCACACACAAAGACAACATCACAAACAGACAAACACTCTTTCATTCTCTCCACCTGCATCCCCTTCCCCAATGTTGACGTAGATTAACCACCTCCGCCTCTCCACAAACATGTACACAGCAGCATTGACTTTGCTCAGCAACCAATACATGCAAATGTATGTTTACAGTGCATTAAATCAGAAAGAGTCAATGTATTTAAAATTCAAATGATCTGATAAACGTTCAGAAAGCTCAAAGCCTCCTCTGTCAGCCCCGTTATGTCACACTGCAAAACACTTCACACTAATGTAATGGTTTACGGCTCTTCAGTCAGAGTTTTTTAGAATAGATGTGACTGTGAAGCGTTATGATGCCCTAATTCTGAGAGGAGCTCAGCATTACTAAACCAGTAGTAACCATCACATGTTTTTTTGCTGCACATTTGGCCCCAAAGATACGCTACTGTAACCCTAATGACTGCTTTATGGCGTTTTCATTTGCAAAATTGCCACCAAGACACACATAAAAACAGGTGCAATTTGTATCCGATTTTGTGCTTCTTAAGTGAAGTCAGGGTGTTTTTCCATTAACTTTGAATGCATCTAGCGGACATTATAAGAACTGCAGCATGGGGCTTTTCTGGCTTGCCCCTCGGTTTCACCTTGCTGAATAAATGAAGTTTAGCTCATTAATGTTGTTTGTCGTGCAACAGGTCCAGCAGTGACTAATAATTCAACAGCACTGCATTACTGTCAGTCCTTGAGGAGTTTAATGAGCAAAAAGAATCACAAAGACACACACCCGCCCACCCACCCCCCCCCCCCCCTCCATACACACACACACAAAAAGATGATGAGGGAAAATCTTGATGTTTGTGCAAAAGAAACACACCCACCCATGAAGACAGACAAACACACGCAGGCATTGAAGTGCTTAGATGCCCTTGTAAAATGGAGAAAGAAAATGCAGCTTTGATGGCTCCTGTTTCTCACTGTATCTTTATGCATTGACCTTCAAACATGTCGGTTTTATCCCTGTAAAGCAAAAATGAGAAAACGCACATACACACACACCAAACTCCATAAACGAATCCTTAGCACTCAACAGTTAACATTAGATGTGCCCTTTTTGAGTGCATGTATGTGTGGTGTGCATGTATGAATGCCCATGTCTATTATTGTGTGTGCATGTGTTATGTCATGCGTGATAAAGTGTGGTTGAGTGGAGGGTTGTCTTGATAAGGTCAAAGGTCACAGGGGGCAACAAAGGTTTTCTAGTGCTGTGACAGGTGGGGTTAAGGTTCACAGTGCATAGCAGATGGTTTAAGTTCATTCTCGAACAGGAGGAGGAAGCTGGGAAACTATATTTACACAGCGGTGCTATTATTCCTACAGCATGCTTCAAATTTAGACAAAGTTTTACAGACTGGGGGTAGGCAGGGAGCAGGGAATAGGCATGAGAGAAAAGTACAATTTGTTTAGCTTTTCCCCCTAGAGGCATTTTCACTTTGGGAAATCCTGAACTCCCCTGCAACAGTAAAATATATTTTTTTAAACCGCATAACACTAGCCCTACCCTAATTCTACTGTAAATAAAATATTTACTTGTATTATGTTAGAAGGCTGCTGATGAATTTCAATAAGAACATTTCCATAATTGGAAGTGTAAATAAAGTGCATCTTTAAAACCATGGTGACTGCATGCTATGAATTGCAAATCACTGATTGGTTGGTTAGTTGTAAGTATGCCTATACTGTAAATACAGGATGTATGTACATAGAATATTGGGAAAAGAATACACATTTTGGTTGTCTCAAATGAGCTACAATGGTTCAGGAATGCTTGATTTCACATTTTAAGCACTTGAATGCCCTGAGCCCGAAGTGTTCTTCACATTGTTCAATATCTGAAACCGTTGTAATTTGTCAAGATCATTGGCTTTAGCAGAAATGATCTGCACCATCGGATTTCACTAAAAGAGAAATGATCTGTACCACGGACATAAGCTCGAACAGAGACTTTGTTCCCACTCTGACTTTAACCACAGAAGATATTACATTGATCGTGCATTGGCTTCTAAAAGACGGAGCTGTTCTGTGCCAGTTACTTAAACAAGAAAATACAAACATCCTTTAGGGTCACCATCACATAGGGAAGGATTAGTTACAGTAAGATAGGTACGGTAGGCAGCATTCTTGTCTACATTACAGGACAAGGCAGTGCAGGTGGCATTCTTCACTCAGAGGGTCTTTATACTCGGATTGATTAATAAATAGGCTGGATTGTGTCAACCCATTCACTATCATTTCACTTCACATAACCAGCAATGGATTCTGTAGCAATATCCATTTTAGTGTAATTCAGTCCCCTTGTTTGTTTTGTTTTCATAACTTTAAACATTTTTTTCAGTACATTCATTCGTATAATTTAATATTGAACTTAAGTGTGTTAAACCAAAAATGTATACACTGAAAAAACATTAGAGTGTATAAGCTGATTTGTGAAGTAAAACAACAGGAGATCAGAGTTAATTCCGCTTGTAGAGCGGTGTATATTAATCAAGCCTTAGTACAAAGACCCTCTGTTCTCCCATCTAGTACGGCACATTAAGGTTGATCACTATAAGACACAGTCACGTCCAGTGATATCAGAACAGAGACACTCACTCAGTTGTCTCCTTGACGACAAAGTAGCGCTCCCATGCGCCTTGATGCCCTGGAAACAGAACACATGTTGACACAAAGAGCAACCAATAAAAAAATAAAAACAGGGGACGGAGACAGAGAGGGATTGTTATTAGATCAGAGGAGAAAGCAATACTTAACTTGGTTTTCTTCCCAGCAATCATAAATCAAGCTCCAACACTTCCTGCACCCTAATATGTATTTATCAGTGGCAGAGTGTCCTTTCTCATTACCTGTAAGTAACTTCTCACAGGTCTTCGCAAAGTGAACAAGTATATATCCAGTGTCCTTTATGCAAAGCAGCCTACAAAGTTGAAGGCTATGAAGACATGGCCCCTGTTATAAGTCAATCTTCACGTTCATGTAAAAGTCACATGCTTAGTTAATTCATTCATGCATCCACTGACTCACAGCTACAGTACATGCCTGCTAGCGTGTATTAAAAGACCTGGCAACGTGAACTGGCTACACACTGAACAAGGATTCACTCGCCTATTTTCTGTAATATTGATGAAAAGTGTAAGGTGCTTTGCGTCATTGACACCACTTTTGAGGAACAGAAATAAAAATAGAGCGAGTGGGTGACAATGCAGCGAAGTATAACGTTTATAAATACTGGTGGTCTGTTCTTCATGTACCCACACAGGGCTCCTCTCTCTGTACTCACACTGCCATTTGCTTGCCAAAAACGAATGTCATAATGGTTCCACAACCTTATGCTTAAAAGCTTTGCAGGAATAGACACCATTTTAGGCAACTGAGCCCGAGCTGGCAATGCTGTATTCCTGTTGATAATTCTTAATTACAAACAGCATGAAGGAATTTGATTAGTAAGCATTGCATCCTGTTTTAATATGCCACATAATTGGTCATCCTGCTACTGTAACAGTTATTTATTTTAAGAAATCCAATATGGGGTTTCCAGTTCACTTTTCGGCATAGGTCAATATAAAAGTCTGTTCAGGAGCTTACATTTAAGCAAACACAACATGTTAATATTCCTAAATAATGTTGTGTTAAATATACTTTTGAATATTAACGTATTACTTAAAACCATAAATACTGTTTGGAATTTTTTTAAGTACACAGTAATATAGTAAAAGTAAAATAAACTTGACTTAAAGAGTGTTAATTGAGACTAACACAAGAGAGTAACTGTGTAGCCATTTAGCTTAGCACAAAAGTTAGAAACAGTGTTAAACAGTTGGCCTTGCTCTCTCCGTCTACGAAAAGTGTAATATTGTTTGTTAAATATATACAAAATAAATTAAATTCCAAAAAATAAAATGTAATGGTTTCACCATTTTAAATGTTCAATGAGGTTTGTCAATGATTTAGGATGATAAACATAAAGACTGTTGGAAAGTACAGTATGTGCAGGTAAGTATTCACCAACTCATAATTCAACTATTGAAATACTGTGCAAGTAGCCAGTATATTTCATGTCTGCTGATCCAAAGAAACAAGTAATGCTCTCTGTTAAGCTATATCTTACACTGGTTCTCCAACACACTCCAACACTAGTACATTAAGTTGCATAGTTCATGCACCCACAGCTCTAATGGCAGATGGAAGTAAAAGTTGAAGGTCATATCAAGCCACAATATAATACTCTATTCCACTGAAGACAGCCTTTACATCACTGTCTTTCCATCCATGCCTCCATCCATGCCTCCATCCATCCATGCCTCCATCCATGCCTCCATCCATCCCTCCATCCATCCATGACTCCATCCATCCATCCATACATCCATCGTAATTACAAATATGGTTTTGATGACGATCTTGTGGACAGGACCCGCTGTGTGTTCAACCCCCCCCCCCAGGAGTGTTTGTAGAATGATCATGAGCCTCTCATCTCCTGCATGGTGACCAAACCAGGACCGTGTCACCTTTGATCTTGTGACCTCTTTAAGATTAAAGGGCCAACATACTTTAAAGAGCATCACCTCCATACTTGCTATCACAATCTGTCCCTGGCATCAACTTTAACTCTTACAGTGAATTCAAAATAACAGGGCAGCACTAAATCTGTGCATAAATATCAGTCGCCAAACTTAGAAATGATTTAAAGTCACAGTCAAAAGAAGAGGAGAGGAAAATGAAGAGGAAAGGAGAGGCTTAACAAGAGTTGGGGCGAAACATGTAGTAGAGGACAAGCAGTGACAGGGACAAGGCAGGGGAAAGAGTAACGACAGGAAAGGAGGGTGGGAATGTGAACAGAGAGGTTTAGAGGTGCAAGGCCAACAATAAAGATGAGGATGCACGTAGTCAGAGCGAAAGGATGTCAAGGAACAGGAAGGAGGGAAGGAGGAGAAATAACGGAAAAGACATAAAGAAAAGAGAGGGAAGAGAAGGAAAAAGTAGGGACGGAGAAAAGATCAAGATGGAGAGAGATCAGAGCAAGGACAATGGAAGAAAGAAAAATCGAGGTATTTTTATTTAGTAGAGGGAGAAAAAGGAAATAAGGTTTAGGGAAGAAAATATGGAATAAAAGAAGGTTGATATGACATGAGTGACATAAAAAGAAAGAGGGCTGCATAAAAACCATGATAACAAATCTATGTAGGGCAGAAAACTGCCTCTTTAGAGCTCAGCCTCCATCTCCTCCTCTTTCCCTCCATCTTTCTTTCTTATTTCTATCCTTGGGAGCACCATTACTCAATAAGGACTACAGCTGTACAAAATGATCTAGTTTACAGGAATAGGAGTTGGAGACCTACATAGCCACAATCAGCACTGGACCCTCCATCCTTCTGCTTAAATTGGCTCCAACGTGGAGAGCACTGATGACGTGGGGTCATATGATGTATGTCATCATGCATATTGATTCAGGATTCCCCAGCCCAAGGAATATACGTAAAGACCCAGCAGTGTTGCTCATTAGGAGTGCTCTCTCTGCACGGGGTATACTCAACATGATCTGTGTCACCACCACACACAGCTTTAATAGCTGGACATAAGTAAAGGCAAGTTAGACTAAAGCCATCTTTTCCCCTGACGCTCTGGATCAATAGCACCGGGCAAAACATCCCCCAAACAAAGATAACGAAGAAGAATCAATGGCCATTCTGCTTTAGTTTATACAAGTGGTTGGACCATGATTTTCACAGCTGAAAGGTGGCATGAGTTACGAAAATGTGAAAGCTTAGCAGTTAACTATTAAGGAGCATTCAAGGAGATGTAGCAGGGCTAAACTCAGATTATCTACCCTTTCATTTGCATTGAACCGATTTAAACCATGATTAAAGCCTGAAGAATATCTTCCTCTATTCTATCAAGTACGTTACAACCCATTGGGGAAAGTTGTGGATATGTTGTCATGATGATTAGCAAAAAGATTGTGACATAGAACCCTTGCTATTTCCCTTTATGTTGCATTCAATTCCAAGATAAAAGACCAAAAGAACGAAGAACAGGTGAGGACTTTTCAAATGATGATCTGACCAGGAAACACAGACTGAAAAGACAAGTGTCTAAACATTCAATGCAGAGCTTTTTCTCTCAGATGAAAAATGAACACCTGTTTTTTTTCTAAACAGATCTAAAGCAGGTCCAAAGTAGCCTCTTTGTGCTTCTTTCTTGATACATTCATTTGTATCTTTAGACTACTGTAAATGATGCTGCACAGGGACTCACAGGGAGGAAAACATGTCCTTGCTCAGATATGTTCATCTCATCCTGTGTAGGGTCACACAAAGACATATCTGATTACCCATTCTCTATTATTCCTGCCCTGTCTCGGAATAACTCCGTTTTTTATGACTTTCTTACTTGTCTAGTTAAATCACACAGCAGTCTCTTAAATAAAAAAACAGATATATCCGCTATAAGAACAAGAACAGGGACAGGCAGCACAACTAGGTATAACCCATACAAATAAAATTGGCATCATTTTATATACCAATTAAATAAAAAATTGTTAAATTTGTTGTACATTTTTCTTACAAATAGTAAAAATAGTTTCATTATTTATTTTATTTTCCATCTATCAGCAATCTTCCTTTTTCCACAAATGTCTATATTAGTATATTTACTATCTATATTTGTCATGTTTTACAACTACGGCTCGTCAGGTCTTGAGTTACACGAAGGACCATCAGAAACCATGAAACAAGTCTGAATTTCTTGTTTATGTTTATGTTTATTTAGGATCCCCATTAGCTTTTGCACTTGACAAAAGCTACTCTTCCTGGGGTCCGACACTTAAAACAATTCAACAATAATACAACAACAATAATACAACAACATTCAAGACATAAGTCCTGACAACATCACCAACATCATCAACAATCTCATCCACTTTCAATATCAATCTCAGCCAAGAATGAGTGCACAAGACACCCACCAGTACAAAGCATGAGATTAAGTTAGGGTTCAGAGCTCACAAGGGTACATGGTCATTAGTAGATGGCCCTTCAATCTCTTCTTGAAAGAGGCTCTGGACTCTATTTCAGTAAGGTAGTTTGGCAATGAGTTCCATTCCTTTATAGCTCTATAAGACACAGAAGAGTTCAGAAGATGTGTCCTGGGTTTAGGTGCCCGTAGATGGCCTGATGTAGCTTGTCTAGTCTTATGGTCATGCTCGTTTCTTGTGTAAACTATTTGATCATAAAAATACAATGTTTTTTTGCTAAATTGGAAACATTTTAGAAAAGTGATTTTTTTGTTTAATTGTTCATGACTCATCCAGCCTGAAGAGATGATTCATCTCCACATAAGAAGTCACTTCATCCATCTGCACACTTCTTTCAAGATACAAAAAGGAGAAAAGCAGAATGAGAGACAAAGAGGGAAGAATCTTCACGGTCAACTTACATATTTTTCCATTAAAATGTAATAGCCCGCAAATTGACGATAAACGATCCTCAACTACCGCTCCGTTCCCCTCATTCTTTTCAGAAACTACTAAAGAGCGGATGAAGAGAGGGGTGGGTGTGAAGCCAGGAGAAAAGGGAGAGAAAAAAGGTAAAGTTGCACAAATCTAGGGAGAATAGAGAGCGTCAGAGAAGAGAGTGAGAATGACAGAGAGAATAAGGGAACAAGAGTGAGCTAACCATCAAGAGCGTTTGATTCCCTCCATAAAATGTTCCTTTTAAGAATACCCATGAAATTAGCTTGCTGAAAGAAAGCAATCTCAATCGATTCAATCCCCTCTAAAAACTGCCACCATACCTCCAGTGCTTAAGAGTCTCTGTGGGACATAACAAGATAATCTCCTTTGTTCCCCCTAACCCTCTTTTTCTCCTCTCTGTCTTACTCTTTTTCAGTTTCCCTTTCACCTTACCTGCAATCTTTATATTGGCACACTGACAGAAAGAATAGATCTGTAAGTGCAGAACTAAAAAACGGAGGGCGATCCATACTTCTCAACGTGAGTTAGACCCTGTCACTACTCTGCCAGTAGTTCTTACTAAGCAGCACTCTTCACAAGGACCCAGAATATTATGTTTGCATATGTAAAGCCCTCTGTTGTGCAATTATTGAAAGACCGTTTAGTGATGTGACCTACACAGTGTCAAAATTGTTCCTCCGGGTAATATGTGAACTAAAAATGGGAATATGTTGTAGAATATGTGCTGAGGGATTCTTTGGATTGAACTTTTAACTAAGGTTGTATATCACATTCACAACGTTTTATTATGCATTTGCTTATTCAGCATTCTCACTACTTTATTGTTTTTAATTTGCCTTCATATAAAAATGAAAATCAGCTTTGGTTTTATTTACAACCAAAGAAGGTCACAGTGGCAGGACTACATCTGGTAGATTGAGAGGCTCTGCAGTGACTTCATTATACTGCATCTAAAATTGGTTTAACTATGCGCAAATCAGGAAAATATGTTTCTTTAAGAGAAATGGAAAATAGATATGAGTGATAAATACAGTACATTTCCCTTCACCAGCAGCAGCAGCAGCAGCTGTGAGAGCTAACAGTATGCAAATCTAAGCTGTCTTTCATGCGAATTATCTGAATTAATTAACACTTTGAGAGCACAAATTGACAGCTCTCCAATAATCGAGATACTTTCTGGACTTTCCTAGAACTTTGCAACACACAAGGTAGCCCAGTTAAAGTAGAATTACAGAGGCACTTTGAAGCAGGTTGGCCTGAAGTTGTGCGGGGAGCCAGGAGCTGTCCCAGGGACTGAGTGTCGGACGGGGGGGAAACCAGGGCACGGAGAATCCCTGAAGGATTCCTGGAGGCCTGGAAACCTTGGTGAGGAGAAGAGAGGAACTTCTTAAAGCTAACTTATGCACTTTCAGGGATTAGAGAACAAAAGAAGCCAAAAGAAAAAGAGAAGGACAACTAAGTAAGGAAAAATAGTCGGACGTTCCTGAAAAGGAAGCGAGTAAGGTAGAGGGAAAAAGGATGAGTGAGGTGGTCGACCTTGTGAAGTGGTGGAAACAGTAGAAATAGATGCCCCACTTGTAGACACACTTTCTGTTGCTAGCTGACTGTCCTCAATGCACTGGGGTAGCTAACCTATATAGGCCTGCTCAACACTGCAGCATCTCCCACACACTCACAAACACACAGGAACACACACTCAGTCTCAGTCTCTCTCTCTGTCTCTGTCTCTCTCTCTCCCTCCTCTCTCTCCCTCTCACTATATCTGTCAAATACACAGGCGGGGAGGGGGGAGGATCAAATCAGGCCGCACATGATGCAGCTACTGCTGAGTTAAGTCACCTGTGCTGCTAGCCTGCTTGCTAGCGGGCAGCCAGCTGCTTCTCTAATTAAGAGTCCATCTACTGAAGAGCCCTGAGCATATGGAGGACACTATGGCAAGGAACTTGTTTCATAATAGAAAGCAATGCCATAGGGTTCAGTACTTCTATCCTAAAGTTGGACTCCCTGTGTTAGGAATAAAAGGTTTTAGTCCAGACAATACACTATGCATTGACGGAGTTTTGGGATACAACGATACCGCCAACATACTTCCAACACTCAGTGACAAGTTTGTTCAGTTAATAATCGCTTATTATTATCATTTTAATATTGACTTTCATCTCGACACTTAGTACATTTCTAATGGGCTATTATTGTATATCTGGTATGCTAATATCCACCTGCAGCTAGATGAGACACTTAGCACCACTACTTGAAATAACATGATTACCTGCAATTTAATCAAACCACTTCACCTCAGAGAAGTGATAGTTAAATTAATCTTCAAAGATTAAATACCTCTTTATATACAGTGTAAAAGGCAGCAAACTGATTTAAATCAATCAGAATGTCAGAAAAACAACTCCAGATCTAAGGCAGGTTATCAAACATGACATAATGATTCAGACAAAAACATTTGGACAAAGAGGTCAAACAAAGTGGTTCAAATAAATGCATCCTATCTGGCATCACCATACTTTGCCAAATGAAGCATACAAACAAACACACACACACACACACACACACACACACACACACACACACAGCAATATTGAATGAATTATAATGTCTGAGCCATAAATGCAACCCATGTATTTGACTGAAGTTATTTTGACACCTTTAACAGCATTTTTATTGACTTTGCTGTCCAAGGCCAGGACTAATGGCTGCTTCACAACACACACACACACACACACACACACACACACACACACACACACACACACACACACACACACACACACACACACACACACACACACACACACACACACACACACACACACACACACACACCACACACACACACACACACACACACACACACACACACACACACACACACACACACACACACACACACACACACTTAATGGGAAGACACACATCTAATGGACAGGCATACAAATGTGCACCCTAACACATAATGCACACACACAAGCCTGCACCTTTGCTTGCTGTAGCCTCCAGTACCGAGAACAACAGGCTATATTATGAGAAATGCATTAGTCAGTAATGGAGCACCATGTAGAAATGTATGGCTGTGTGTGTGTGTGTGTGTGTGTGTGTGTGTGTGTGTGTGTGTGTGTGTGTGTGTGGTGTGTGTGTGTGTGTGTGTGTGTGTGTGTGTGTGTGTGTGTGTGTGTGTGTGTGTGTGTGTGTGTGTGTGTGTGTGGGTGTGTGGGTGTGTGTGTGTGTGTGTGTGGGTGTGTGTGTGTGTGTGCGTGTGCGTGTGCGTGTGCGTGTGTGTGTGTGTGTGCGTGTGTGCGTGTGCGCATGTGTGTGTGTGTGTGCGTTAATGTTTGAGCATTTGTGATAAATGATTGAAAGAAAGAGACAGAGAGGGAACTTTAAAAGAAAAAACTGATAAAGGAATAATGAGGGCTGAGGTACAGTGAGTACCACCACTACACTGGAATGTTGGTGTCAACATTCACTATCTAAACCCTGTCTATTATCGGTCTTCTGGTCATACACAAGCTACAGGGTTATGGAGTAAGAATCATGAAACTGTGACACATGTCAAGATAAAATAGCTGCACTGGGAATCTGAAGTCAAAGAACACACTCCTTTCTTAATGTGGTTTCCAAGGGAGTCTGGCAAAAGTAGCTTTTGAAGGAACAACGTAATGTGGATGAAAATAATCCAAACTGCTCATTTAGTATAGTTTATTTTATAGAACAGTATGTGACTCTCCCCAGGGAACTACTCCATTGTAACACTGTGAGTAAGGTACATCAGGAAATGCACTTTTCTTTAAAGGGAATTATAAGCAGTCAGTGTGATATACCAGGCTTCAGCAAATCCACTGATCAAATGTGTAGCAAATACATGTAATTGCTCATAAGCATATCACATTCTTTGTCTTAATCTGTCTGCAGGTAAAATAACCTTAAGTAAGTGCCAATCATTTAAGTTCACAGTTGTGAAAAGGTTACTTGCTGTTCTGCAGAAGATACATGAACATCAACTGAGGAACGTTTTTTGATGATTCGTGCATTCATTTTTTATTTGACATTAAACATTATCCGTGTGCATGCGATGAGTAAGTCAGTGTGGGTATTGTGCACCAAGCTCAGACAATGATACAGCATTTCCACTTTTACAACAGTTCTTGCCAACTTTATACTCAGCAGGACTAAAGCTATGAAATGAACTTTAAGGGAAGTTGAAAAAAGTGTATTAAAAGAAAGGAACGAGGAACAGAGAAACAGATAAACAAAGGCAAAGCTCAGCTCCTGCTTCCGTTACAGGCGGCCATTTTTTGGCAGTCATCCATTAAATCTGCTGCGTTCCCATACTGTCAGCCCCTAGTGAAGCCAGAGAGGCCATGTCAACTGAGGGCTTGTTGAAAGCAGAACAACACCCTCCCTCAGCACTGTGGGACTTAGAGGAAGGAGGGGAGGAGCAGGTAGAGGACTATTATATGAATGTCACCGCAGTACAACATCCTTCGAATGAGTAAGATAGATTAAAGCTTTAGCTCAATGTGAGAAGATGCTTTTAAAGAGAAAAGAAGGAAAGAAGGGTCGGGAGGGGCAGCTGTGGTTCTGCATAAAGTACATTGCAACATATAGGATAACAAAGAAAGAGGATAGAGAAGGAAGGAGCTTGCAAGGAGGCTTTTGTTAGAATTGAGCTTCATTTAGCGATTGCAATCTTATGGATGCAGACGATCTCACACAAAGCACAATTCCAGTGTACGACATGTGGTGCAGAGAGCCTTCTTTGTGTGTTTGAGTCAGAGCCAAAAGGAGGGAGGGTGTGGGGTCTGTGCGTTTCTCACCTCTGGCCCCATGTGTTCCGTCTGTGTTGCGTGGTCAGTCATTTGGCAGTCTTTCATCTTCAGGGCAGCTTTGGCACTCTCCTGGGTACAAAACAAACACACACCCATCAAAGAAAGTAGACCATCAAACAAGAATAAATCAGAACAACTAAATGCTCTCCCAGCAGATGTATGCCTACACTCACATCTTGCTTCAAAAACTGATAAAGATCAGTATAAATCCTTTTATCTTGAAATGGTATTTTTCGTTTTTAACCAATCGCACTCAGCATGTCAGGGTCAACAATGCCCTCTCAGAGCCCCGGACCATTAGTACAGGAGCCCCCCAGGGTTGTGTGAGCTCCCCGGTCCTCTTCACACTGTACACAAACGACTATACGAGAATCCACCCGGAGAATTATATCATCAAATTCTCAGATGATACAGCCATCCTTGGCTTAATGCACAAAGGCAGCAGTTCATCGGCTTATCACTCTGAAATAGAGAGATTTGTGCAGTGGTGTGATTTTAACCATCTAGTGCTGAATGTGAAGAAGACTGAGGAGATGGTGTGGGACCCAAAGGCAGTGGGTGACCTTAGGCCGGTGGTTATCCACAATGAACCCATAACTCAGGTCAGCTCCTATAAGTACCTTGGTGTCCATTCTAGATAATACACTCAGCTGGAAGGCGCATGTTCAAGGTCTGTGCTCTAGACTTCAACAGCGATTGTACTTTCTGCGTCGACTCCGGGCTTTCGGAGTCGACCAGAAGTTCATGTTACTGTTCTATCATGCAGTGTTGGAGAGCATCATTAGGTATGGTATTACTGCCTGGTATGGTAACTTGACAGTGCAGTCAAAGTCACAGATCACTCGCCTGGTACAGACTGCTATGAAAATTATGGGGGTTAAAAAACACCCATCTCTCCAAAACATATACGAGCAGTCCATTATCAGACCGGCAAACAAAATTGTGTCTGATCCCACCCACATACTTCACCCAGAATTCCAGCTCCTACCTTCTGGTAGAAGATTCAGGGTTCGCAAGAGCAGGCTGAACCGCTATAAGCACTCATTCCTACCTATGTCGATTAAGCTTCTTAACATTCACATGAAATTAAATGTAGTCTAATGTAATGAAATGTACTTTTTAAATGTTGGCCATGAGGGGTAGTGCAATAGGTCGCCATTGTCAGTATGTGCGTCTGTGTATTGTGTTTGTTCAAACGGTGTATGACTGATGATATGTGTATGTCTCTTAATGTCCACTATGTTTGTATATGTACATGTATGCTGAACTGCAGGACGGAGTCCAGAACTAATTTCCTTACGGGGACAATAAAGTATATCGTATCGTATCGTATCGTACTCACACCACTTGGTTTGCAAACTATTCAAAATGAAAGAATAAAACTGCAACCCTATGAACCTCAACAAAGCTGAATCCTGCTCTCCACTCTGCCACCTCTCCTGGAAATCCAAGTGGACGTAAAACTGGGCTGAATTGCAGCCAGAAATTGGAGCAGGGACTCTTCTCAAAGTGCACCAGTTGAGAAAAATTCATAAAATCTGACAGCTAGTATTGGCCAGACTGCTGGAAAGGTCCTTCTAGGGAGATAATTAATAGGTTTCCTCTGGCAGATTTACAGTGGGCGGTATAGAGAGAAAAGTGTTTGCCCTGTCCTTTAAAATACAGCACTGTTACCTTGACCAGGAACCTTCAGACTTGTCTGCTACCTCTGTGTGATTATTTTGAAAAGGCGGGTTGCGAGTCCCCTGAATGAAAAGAACCCAACACTATTTCCACCAGGAGCATTTTATGACAATGTAACTTATCATTCTGACATGCTCGCTTCACGCTGCTCATGGGACAGGAAACAAAAAAAGTTGAAAGGGATTATTAAATGTTGAGAAATGCGTTCACCTTGATTAAAAGGAACCACTCGAATTTGGACATGGTGAAAAGGAGGGTTAATAGTATGAAAAATGAAAGAAAGTCCATTTATATATCTCTAAACTCAAAACATATGGTCGTGTTTGAATCAGAAGCGAGTTGACAGATTGCGGTAAAAATCTGTTTTCATTAGTCATGCCCATGCCCACGTGAAAAGCAAAGGAGGCTTTTCATAGCTAAATGTTGCAGTTGGAGCACGGTCCTTCAACAAAATGCACCAGCAGAGAGAGGAGAGAACTCGTAAAAAGTGACAGCTAGTGATGGCCAGCCAGCAGGTCCTTCTAGGAGATAATTAATAGGTTTTCACTGGCAGATTTACAGACGGAGGCAGAGTGAGGAGAGCGCTGGATATGGGCTGCTCTTTCCTTCTAAATGCTGCACTTTAACTTCTCTGCGCCAGGCAACGTATTCCTTCTCTCACATATACACCCTCACAAGTATGCACAAGGACATCACAGTCCTACATTTAAAGCCTTGTTAGAATGACCTTTGTGCCAAGGACATAGAGAGCAGTTAAACATAAGGTTAGCAGTAAGGATACAGGCTTGCATTAGACAATTGATCAATATATACACAAATAGATATAGGCACACTTTTGTTTGTAAAAACATGAAAGCAGTACATGTTTGGAAATCCAATGCAGCCAGAACATCTCTGACAGAGTGCCAAACAGATGAACACACTCACACACACATTCAAGGCTGATTACCATCCGTTTTTGTTTGTGCATGCACAAGCATTGTGTTGCCAAAAGAGTGATTGATGGATCTTTGTGTTAATGTGGATGGGGGAGAAGTGGAGCGAAAATCAATAGAAAACTGCATCAAAATGAGGATAAGGCATGTCAATTTATGTATTTATGTTATAATCAAGTCCTAAACACTGATTGGATTGCACTAACAAGTATTTATGTGTCTTAGACTCCTAAGTTTTCCAAAAGACATTAAAAACACATCATTGAGCATTGCCTCTTCCTTACCATGAAAAGTTGTCCCTATAACAAATGCAATGTATACTATTGTAGTAATGCTTGCTAAAAAAAACAGGGCCTTGCTGTTTTAGGAGACAAACATGTCATCCTTGTTTCGAATTAAACTATATGTATTTTAAAAAATGTGCATCTTCAGCAGGATTGAAAAGGCTTGGAGCTGGGAATCCCAAAGTATCTGGAATTGTAATTGAATGTAAAATGTATTACAGATCAATATAGGCTGATGTGGTATAGGTGTTTTAGTGTGAGTTGACAGCATGTTCCATTGCCTGTAGACATTCATTTTAAATAGATTGTAACATGAACTGTTTAACAGTATCAATATATAAAATAAATCTCATTTCTGGGGTGAGTATTTAACAAGAGAAAAACTAAAGGTCTGAAAAGTGGAGTTACAAAAGACAAAAATGTCTTCTGGGGAACTACCTATGCCTCTACTGTAGCTGTCTGGGTGACAGTTTTAGTCAACAGGTGTGTCTGAGGTCTGAATAGAAATGTACTGAATGTTGGTATAAACTCCTCATTACGTGAACAGTGCTGAATACAGCCTATAGTGAGGAGTACTGTTAAGGGCTAATATATGTGATGCGAGCAAGAGAAAGTTATTAAACACACAAATGCCAAATGAGACTTAAGTCAGTCTGTTGGACTGGCATCTCTTGCAATAGCTCCATAGCACTGGCACATTATCTTGCAATGGCCTAGCATAATGTCTGCATTACTTTGCTTTGGCAGAACAGCTGACAAATTGTGTAGATGACAAATGATGAAAAACGTTTGCCGTATGGACAACATTTGCAGATGATCCAACAAGGGGATGACAAAAAAGTGAAAAGAAACACAGACAGCGCAATATATTAAGCATTTAAATCCCTATATTTCACAAGCATATTGTTTTTTTACAAATAATTAGATATGGAAATGATCCATGTTTCCCATCCCTGCCTACAGGGGTAATAGTTCGAAACATTATTCTTCTCTCTCTGCTGGACGTGAGTGCCAATTACAATTCTGCTATTACATTAAGCTTGGTGGGAACAAGCCGTTTACATTAACAAAGATGGAAAAGATGGGCCTTCTGGTGGCACGCCAGATAGTGTTTGAGCCAACTAAAGAACTATTTACAGATTCATTTCCTTTCTCCTTCCTGTCACTCCGCCCTCTGCTGTATGTACTCTCACACAGCAGAATATCAAAAGGAAAACTGACAAAGAGTTTGTCAGATTCTTTAACTAAAGTCAATATTTCCAGTTCTTTGAAATGTTGTTTAACTTTTCCAAAAAAAGAAGGATTTGTTTTTGCTTAAAAGGGAATGAAATATTGTGGTTCAAAGGCAATTAGTCTTTAATTTATACCCTATAACAAATAATTCAAACACATTCAAGCTGTTTTAATTATTAATTTTAAAGTTTGAAAGGCACCAAGAGAAATAAACTGTGACAGTTTGAATGAAATGTAAACCCTCCATTCCTCAATATTTGAGACTATGAGTTGCTTGTCTTAAAATGATGTGAAAAAGATTTAACATTATTTTGGAAAGTCATTTTACTCCACTGGATGTGTGTTTTAATGCCTCTTCAGTGCACAGGTTTTATACACATCTTCTTCAGAACCGTCTTCTGGCTGGCAACAGCTACAGTATGTTAAACAATGCTTTTATGCCAGGCAGAGAAAATGGAACTGTCCCTTCTTCTGCATTTGATAAAAATCATTTAACTAATCGGGTTCAGGATTTTAGAGAGCTATTAACTAAATACTAATGATGCATTTAAAACTCAAATAACTTTTCAAACCTTAATAGTACTCCAAAAATGTGGTAACATAATATAGTACTGCACTAGGTTGTTACTGCTGCTGTTTGTTGTTTGTTTGTTGTCTCTTCCTAGTCTATTTTTGTTTTGTGGGTTTTATTATGTTTTGTTGTTTTGTCCTTAATATGTTGGTATTGTCTCACCTTGTAACTTCACGAAAAATACTGATAATGGTTGGTTTTGCTTTTGCGCAATGAACTGAACACAAACTTGCCTGTTATTATTATATTGTGTATTTGCTGGATAGTGGATCTTACCAATTCACTGTGGAGTCTGAGGATCAGTTCATCTTTCTCTCTCAGTTGTTGCAACAAGGCCCCTTCTCTGCTGGGATCCTAAACACAAGCAACAAGACACCATGTTACACATTACTTAGGACACTGCAGACAGCAGTGATTTATCTTAGGGTCCATATTCCCGCAAAAGCAATACATAGAGCCTAAGAGGATGACAACATACAAAATGTGTTTGTGCCTGTGTGTGTGTGCGTTTCTCTGGCTGTCCCCATAAAAGTTAACGTTGGTTTTGCAAGTGTTTTATGTTCATTTATGAGCGTGTTTGTTGCTGTTCTTGCTAGTGCATGGCTAGGTGTCATAAAGTTGTCATGCATGCAGCATTGTGATCTCCTCTTCGCTCTACGTGTCTGCGATAAACTTGGTGTGTACCCCAGAGCACAAAGCACTTCAGTGTGACCTTGGGATGTCAGGGGACATTGCTTTGGGGACGATGGAGAGCAACAGGACAGGAGACCGGAGAAGAGGGGAATAATATAACTAATCAACTTTATTATTATGGCACCTTTCAAAGCAACAGCTATAAAACATCAACAAAATACATAATTATAAATAAATGTCATTATGAAAGTAAAATTATAAAATGAGTTTGACGTTTATGACTATAATTGTGCTATATGTTGAAAGGATAAGATATGTCTGAAAGGACACACTCCCACAATATAATGAGACTTGGCATTTCCTATCACCGGGCCTAAGGTGTAGCAAATACCGTCTATAAACTGTTTCACTTTGTTGAATGAGTTAATGTGTGTAAGAAGAGTAAAGGACAGGAGACAGGTAAGGACGGAGGTAAATGGAGAGGTCAACGTTCACAGACGGCATGATTTTAATTATCATTAGATCTAGATTTATGTATGTCCCTTTTTTTTCCCAGTGTATACACATTCATATTATCTTCATAATTGTTTAATTGTCAAAAATGTCCTCTTTTTATTTAATGTACTTATTTTCATTGTGTTGCAGTTGCACAACACAATCCTTTATCTTTCATTGTATTTGTTCCTTTTACAGGATTTGTAGTATTTTTTTTTACTTTTATTTTTTTTATTATATTTTTTATTATATCATAACTTAGTAATTTTTTTTAACATATGTAACATTAAGCTGTCTGTGGCTCTTTCCTGCTGTAACGATGCACATGTCCCCTCTGTGGGACTAATAAAGGTATACTGATTTCCATTTGATCTGTTAATGTGCATGGATATTGTGATGTCAACTTGGAAAATCCTCACAGGAGATCAAGGGGTTAAAAAGTCGGGCTGATTGACAGAGTGGCAGCTGTCTGAAATCAGTCTCTAATTGCTAATCAGCGTCGCTGCACCTTTAAAAGCAACGCACCTGAAAGAAGGGCAGTAATCAAAGCTGGAAAGGGACAAACTAAAGAGCGTGCGTCCAGCAGCAGCAACGAACCAGCAGAATAAACGTCGAAGAAGCAGCACTGGTGCAGCCATAAAAAGCTGGAGAAGCGGCCGGTGAGAGACGAACTGTGTGTTTAGTCAAGTCATACAACTTACCGTTCATGGCGCACGTTAGAACGTGCATTCTAGTTCAGTGTCATTTGTTTGTTTGATGTCCTCAAGCTAAAGCAACATGATTGTTGATTTAAAAACGAGTGTGTTTTGTTTATTGAGATATGTAGATTGGTAAAAACGGTTTGCATGCTGCTAAGAATTCAGTATTATATTTGCATTTTTAATGAGACTGCATAAGTTAAAAACTGTTTAAAACATAATTCATAAAAATACATTAAGAAAGTAAGAACAATATTCAGAAGTGTTAAAAAGTATATGTAAAGCATGTATTTTTTCATTTATTATTTGATGTGCATTGTATTTACAGTAATTATTTTTTATTTTTCATTTAAGGTTTTTTACCTTACAACTTACAACCTTACAACCTTACAACATAAGCTGTACTGCAACAACAAATACCAAAGTAAAGAAGAACTCAAAAGAAACAAAGTTGTGGCCATTGTACGAGTGAAACCCAGTGAAAACCTCCTATGGACTGTACCATCCCTTTCAAGCGGGGAAAACTGCAAATATACCCAAGGGCTTGACGGTAAAAAACCGGGGCTGTAAGCTGGAACAGTGAAAACAGTGACCTGGAAAAAGATAAAATACCACCCTGCAAACAGTCAGTGGACCCAAATCCAACATGGCTGATCAAACAGTCAGGAAAACAGTTGAGCAGCTCAAAAATGAGCGGACTGCAGCAAAACGATCCTTCACACGACAAGCTAACAGTATCATCAGAACTCACGACGGCATGTCAGAAGACCAGCTCCAATATAGCTTCAATAAACTCTCCATGGGAGCCGACAAAGTCATGGAAACTGTAGAGTTATATTTGTATTTCATGTTAGCAAACTATGGATAAGCTTAAAATGGGAATAATTTGGGTAAAACTGAGCTGGATTTGGGGCCTGTTGACATGTGTTTTTGAGGACAAAGGAAGATGGGGGAAGGTGAGAGCATGTCCTGATTTGCATTCAACTTAGAACGAGCTACAGTGGTTTGTGATATTAAGAGAGGTCCCTTGGGTTTCTCTGGTGGTTATCAACAGTAGCAGTTAAGTGAATACTGTTCAAACAATACCTGTGTTTGTGTTTTATATTGATTTCTCTGTTTTATCCTTTCATAAATGTAAGGACTACAAATGGCTATAAACATTCTGGGCTGGTTGGAGTAAACAGGGTTTTATTGCTCTGTGGGGGAGGTGTAGGTATGCAGGCCTTGAGACCTTTTGTTGGAAAGTGAGCCTGTTTGGTTTCCTGCTGGCCTGCGTTGCGTCTCCCAATGAGATGACCTGAAAAGATGACCAGCTGACCTAACACCAAACCCCTCCTTCTTACTCTGGTATATATCCGGTGGATCCCTGGCGTTCGGCCTCTTCTTCACATGCTGCCCTCGGGTGAAAGTAGCTCTGCAGTATGCGAACCGGGGCAGGAGTAAGCCGGCATTACTCCTTAAGCATTACAATATAACTGTAATATATCATGTTGTATTGTAATGATTGTATTGCATTGTCATATTGTCATTAAAGTAGATTATTGTTAACGGTTACTTTGTAGATATGGATTCCTTCCTGTATTATAACCAGCTTCATAGGAACGCGCGGAGATTTGAAAAGCGGACCAGTTATCCCTCCAAATCCCCAACAAAATGGTGACCCGACGTCTATAACGAAGCTGAGGAAGAATTCAGACGCTTTCAAACATCTCAGACAATCAGCAGGACTCTGCAACTTTGCAAATAAGGTAAGCAGACGATGAAAGTCGCCTGTCTGTAATTGGATACGCTAAAACTTTAGGATTGTCTGTAGGCGTTTCACAGTGTTTTTATGGTTTAAATGGAATATACAATGCATATTTTACTATGTTAGGAAAGTTATATACAAAACGTAAACGTTGATCGACAGGTAGACGAAAGTCCTGCGTGACGTAAAATAGAGCAGTTTGGCGCGGATCTGCAGGTAGTTTATTCCTGAGTGGCGTAGAGATGGTGCAGTTTGTGTGAATGCGAGGTTTGAATCCTGCACGGCAAAACCTGAAAACTCGATAAATCAGATCGAGTCGCCGTTTAAAACTGGGGTTTAAATAACAGACCAATGCTAAAAGCTTAAAGCCAGAGGTCTGTTATATATTAAACCAAGGTAGAGCGTTTCCCTTTGTCTGGAAACTTCTGCTGCTGCCATCTAGTGGCTGAAAGGGGGTATCACACCCTTGAAACTTCTGCTGCTGCCATCTAGTGGCTGAAAGGGGGTATCACACCCTTGAAACTTCTGCTGCTGCCATCTAGTGGCTGAAAGGGGGTATCACACCCTTGAAACTTATGCGAGCTTAGAGTTTAATCATTACATTGCTGGCCGGTATTGAAGACGGGAAGCACGTTCCCAGTATATTAATTATAACTGATTTTGGTAAACTGGTACAAAACAATAAGGGATTGAACATTTTTTACAACGACAGCACCAGGAGATGAGTAAACTCAAGAATCTGTAGTGTAAATACATTGTGCAAAACACATTTTACACTCGAACTGTTTGCAAATGTAGACAATATAAATAAATGTTCAGAAAGAAGACATAGGCCTACACTTGATTCAAATTTCATTACTGTGATCCGATTGGTGTGCTCTGCAGGTTTACTATTGTTCGAAGTAACAGTGGGATGTAAAATGAGAGAAGATATGGAGATGTTCTTTCATAGTGTGTGGAATATGTGATGCTGGAAACATGTAAGTATTTCAGAGTTGTGTTGGGTAAATATGTAACAATGGATGAAACAATTTTTGGAGTGAGTTTTTGTAATATCATAAGTAGACATTAATTATGTTGTTTAGATGGCATTTAACAACTAAGACAGATAGTATGATTAGAAAGAGACAGAGTGGAAAGGGTTGGATTTATTTAACATCAGTGTGCTAGACTTCTTATAGGTAATGTGTACCGGGACCTGGACTCCCCCTCTGAGTTAGAAAGGCTTTGATCCCGACCCTCCAAGCAGACAACGAGACCTAACCCAACAGGAGACTCCTCCTTCTCCATCGTACAGACAGAGAACCAGAGCTGAACCAACAACAACAACAAGACTACATCAAGACTGCAGCCAGAACTATCTCCACCTTTGGCATCCAGAACCAAACCAGCATGCTGACATACAGAGAGATACTCTCATCGGTCCCTCAAACAGGACATGAAGTTCCAAACTGCGCCGCGAGATTTGGCACAATAGACATGAGAGCAGAATCCGCCCTCCATAAAAACAGCAGAGAGACTGTAAAGGAGGAGTGCAACAACAGTGGCATGATGGGGCTGCAGATGTGACTGGGCCAATGGCTGCCTACAAAAGTTACAGTGGATGGATTCAACAGCTGATGGACTGAAGAGAAGACAGAATCAGAGGAGTTGGCATGGTCGATTAGAAGTGAGGAGGCCGGGGTCACGGCTTGAGAAAACCAGGGGAGGAGGAAAGGAGAACGGGAATGAGTGAGTTACACATAAACACACTTATTCACGAAACGCACATTTAAATAACTTGAATTAACTTCATAAAGACAGAAAGATTTATTAATCATTTGGTAAATTAAAAATAGCAGTAAAGAGGAAACTATTAAAGTAAAATGATAATCATCCTAAAACACACTGACAGAGTATAACCATATTTTCATCATGTTAACAAATCATTCTTTAAGACATTTTTATTCACGTGTGAATAAAGTAGTGATCTCATTGGTTACAATATTGATCACCATTAAAAGGATAGTTTTAGGAACCACTCTATAGGACAAATCTTTGTTTGTATTAATGGCTAGTGCCAAGCCACATATTAAATTCCAATCTAAAGTGTTGATTTCACCATTGTGGCATAGTTATTACCAGACTTCGGTTTTGAATCCTTGATAAAGGAGGGAGTAATTGTTGCATGTTCGGACACCCAGGGTTCCACACACTGCTAAAAGACTTTAACATTGTTTTTTAAGTAGACCAGAATTATAATGACCTATGAAATGCAGAGCGACACAGATCCTAGTAATGTTTTGACTCAAGATAATAGTTATGTACACAAGTTTCTGAAATAGATCATTAGACATTTTAATACTAATTAGGTGTAAATGGATTGATGTAGTAGTGGTACTCGAAGGAAGTGAGTTTTGTACCAAGTTTCAGGAAAAGTGGGAGGCGGAAGTCCCAATGACAAGTGAGAATCATCTTGAAAATTATAGTTGAAATCGTGACATATTTTTGTAGACAAAGGATACTGGCCTATGCTGAAATGTCAAAGTCTCTGCAGAGCACGACACATGGCCAAAAAAGACGGAAACCAACTGACCTTTGACCCTGACCGACAGTGTAACTTGACAAGGCACTGTGGATGACTGACTCTGGGGTGGACCTGACCAAACTTGACATGACAACCAGACAGTGTGAGTGTGAATGAATGCCGGCATGTGATCAGTGTAACTGCATGATTCTAAAACAATAACTAACCAAGCATGTTTTTGGACTAACATATTATTTTGGAGCTCCAAGGGAAACGAGAGGTTTCCTAAAAATTCCACAAAAAGGGGAAACCGCACATGTGATATTTTCCTCTCACATGAGTTGGCGGTTTGCAAATGTAAAACTACAATCTGAAGATTCTGTTTCTTTTAGGCCTGAAGGACGGAGAGGAACACTTCTTTTCACTGAAGTGTTCACTGTGGAAATAATGATAATGATGTCAAATTTAAAATAATGTTGGTTATGTCCCTAACCAATTACCTGACAGTTTTTGTTCCCCTCCCATTACAGGGTTTTGTTACACATTATTTCATGTGTAAAAAGGGGGAGTGAGTATAAGGTATAAATGTCAACATGGCTGTAAAATTCACAATTTAAATTTTTCTTTTAAGGATTGAGCATTGAATGTAATTAACCTGCTCCATATCTGGGGATAAGATACTGTTTGATGAAGGTTGAGATGTTTCTAAATATTGATTTGAATTATAGCAGGTAACAAAGAAGCAGTGGCCAAGGGGCTACTGTGAAACCGAAGAAGTTGACCTGTGATAATGAAACAATTTTGTAATATTTTAACAGACATTAGAGTAACTGAGGTTTGAAATGTAGAAAGAACATATTACAGTTAAAGCTAAAACATAGTAGTGTATTGAGACAGAATTTAATTTAGACAACATCATGTAACTAGCCTGGTAAAGAAGTAAAAGCCATATACTTTATTATTTAGGTCATTATGGGGATATACATTTCATCTAAATGTATAATAGAAAGACATTTGATGACAGTTTGTTGGAATTCTGTATTCATTTTTTCAGCGTGATAATATCTAAGCACTGACAGGTAAAAGCAGTATCACCAGGAAATCATTCACTTTGTTAGCATCGTGATGTTGGTTGTTTTTGAATCCATAACATTAGTGTGTTTCTTTACCAGAAACATTAGCAGTTCATATTATATTTGGATTTTAAATAGGATTTCATTTAAAAATAAACACGGATGCTTGTCAGAAATTCAGAGCTATTGAAATATGTTATTTAGTTTACCTAAAGATGTTGAGGTTCTTATTTAGTTGGCACAATCCAAGTATTAAGATTCTGAAGCTGCACTGGCAGATAGGAGGTCTACAATTAATTTGGAAAACCTGTTCACAGACGGCTGTTGTTTCAAGACACCCCACCAACAGGCTCCAAGTGGGTCAAAACAGCTGAGCGTAGGCTTGAGGGAGTTGTATCAGATTTCTCCACACAGGTCGATGGCGCCAAAAGGGGGACCCGAGAAGCACGAGGCCGACAGCAGAGTTCGTCTGGCTGAAAGTCATCAGGACAAAGTGGCTCAACTCCAGGCTCTCCGGCCCCGACCGAGTGACCCAGCGGACCTCTTATGCCGTCTGCCTGGGAGAAAAGGGGGACAGCTCGTACCACGGGAGCCAGTGTGCGGCGGGGAAACCACCTACTAGGACCAGGGGACGACATCAGGACGGACGTGGCCCTGGCAGACGTGGACTACTCGGAAGCAGCAGACTGGAGGAGCAGGACCCTGGAGACATCTCTACAGCATCGACCCGGAAGCCGCCATCAGCGGGCCGGAGGACGAGGAGGTGGAAGACATCTCTCTAGCAGGCAGCCCAGAAGCTGCTGTCAGCGGATTGGGAGACAAAGACACGGCAAGCCAGGACGGCACAGGGGACTTTTCGAGGCAGCAGAGGAGTCTACTTCGCTCTGATCAGTTCTACCCGTGAAGGGAAAGCTGCATCTCCCCCTCCCTATTAGCTGTCCTTGTGGGCTATTCCTCCGAGGGGGGGGGGGGGGGGGGGGGGGGGGGGGGGCCTGATGATTCTAGCACTCAGCTACCCCCTCATGGTTCCTTCACTGCCATGGAGAGTGGTGTTCTGTCTCCATGAAGGTTTCAAGTGCTCTAAATACCAGCTTCGGATGGATTTACGGACACAGTAGAAAATAATGACAGTGGGTATATTTCAAAATGCCTTGTCTAAGTTTATCTCTGGAGAAGGAGATAAAAAGGGGGATTTGTAGAGTTATATTTGTATTTCATGTTAGCAAACTATGGATAAGCTTAAAATGGGAATAATTTGGGTAAAACTGAGCTGGATTTGGGGCCTGTTGACATGTGTTTTTGAGGACAAAGGAAGATGGGGGAAGGTGAGAGCATGTCCTGATTTGCATTCAACTTAGAACGAGCTACAGTGGTTTGTGATATTAAGAGAGGTCCCTTGGGTTTCTCTGGTGGTTATCAACAGTAGCAGTTAAGTGAATACTGTTCAAACAATACCTGTGTTTGTGTTTTATATTGATTTCTCTGTTTTATCCTTTCATAAATGTAAGGACTACAAATGGCTATAAACATTCTGGGCTGGTTGGAGTAAACAGGGTTTTATTGCTCTGTGGGGGAGGTGTAGGTATGCAGGCCTTGAGACCTTTTGTTGGAAAGTGAGCCTGTTTGGTTTCCTGCTGGCCTGCGTTGCGTCTCCCAATGAGATGACCTGAAAAGATGACCAGCTGACCTAACACCAAACCCCTCCTTCTTACTCTGGTATATATCCGGTGGATCCCTGGCGTTCGGCCTCTTCTTCACATGCTGCCCTCGGGTGAAAGTAGCTCTGCAGTATGCGAACCGGGGCAGGAGTAAGCCGGCATTACTCCTTAAGCATTACAATATAACTGTAATATATCATGTTGTATTGTAATGATTGTATTGCATTGTCATATTGTCATTAAAGTAGATTATTGTTAACGGTTACTTTGTAGATATGGATTCCTTCCTGTATTATAACCAGCTTCATAGGAACGCGCGGAGATTTGAAAAGCGGACCAGTTATCCCTCCAAATCCCCAACAAAACCAATGACGAAGTCATGGCAGAGGTCATTGCAGTAAAGGAGGCAGAGCTGAAAGAGGAGGAGTCAGTCGAACTAACCGAAAAGCAAGAAGCCGACATAGCAAGGACCACAAATGAATGTGACTTGAAGCTGAAGGAGGTTGGAGAGCTACTTAGAGACATGCTTTGGCAAAAGTTTGGAGATGAACTGTGCACAGCTGTAGAACTAGCAGAAGCTGAGTGTGAGCGTGTCGCTCGAGTGCATCCTGATGGCAACCATGAGGCCTACGAATTCATGCTCAGCCATCTGAAGTCACTGGTGGGGACCGCAAAGGAAGCTCATTGCAAGTGGCAGCAGTGGGATCCAGTGGAAAGCCAGGAGTTCCGCAATCGGTTGAGAGACATCGAACGGGAAGCAACCAGTCTGGTTTCCAGAAAGGCTGAGTTCATCATGGCGAGACGACAGGAAGACACAAGGTCAGGATCAACAAGTACTGCCAGTCATCCCATCTTTACCCCAACCATTAGGCTAAAACCCACAGCTCTCCCCAGATTCTCTGGCTACAAGCGTGATTTTCACAGGTGGAGAAGAGACTGGGAGTCGCTCCAAAAACAGGGAGAACCAACAGGCTCCAAAGAAGTGAAAAAGATAGTTGCTAGACAGTCTCGATGACAGGATCAAGAAAGACTTTCACCTCACTACTTATAACACCGCAGATGACATTCTCCGTGTCTTGGAGAACCGCTATGGCAATCGAACGGCTATTGCCATTGAAATAGTGGAAGACCTTCAGAAGATGCCATCTGTCAGAAGTAGCCAACCAAGGAAAATTGTCGAGTTGATTCAAGCCGTGGAGAAAGCACTCTGGGACCTGAGTGACCTCGGAGACACAGGCGGCATAAAGAATCCTCTCGTAACAAAATCGATAGAGTAAACTCCCTGAGTCCCTCAAAAAAGAGTGGCTTGTATATGTAGCCGATCCAAAAAATGGTGTGAGGCCAGATAAAAGGTTTGATTATCTCTTGAAGTTTCTCAAGCAGCAAGAGACTATCTATGAGGAGCTTGAGCAGCTACGAGATGAGGAGCCAAGTAAACCAAGTAAGCCGAGTTGGAAAGACACCAGAATTGAGCAGAAAAGTGCCAGAACCAAGTCTACAAAGTCAGCTGATGACCAAGGCTGTGTAGTCTGCGGCGATGTCAAACACAAGAGGAAGCTCTACTTCTGCAAGCAGTTCAGGGCTCTGAGTGCAGCAGAAAGGAAGGCTTCAGTAAGTTGGGTGCATGTACAAGGTGCCTTGAGGTTCACGACGACCAGTCATCCTGCAAACCTGGCTTTCTATGCAGAAACGAGGACTGCAGAGATGGAGAGGCTGAGCATCACTACTACCTCTGTCCCAAGTCTGTGTCAAAGAGGTCTGGTGACAGATCTGAAAAGGATAAAGGCAAAAAGAAGTACACAGAGGGTCAAGAAGATTTCATCAAAAATCTCCCACCAGACCTAGCAAAGCAGTGTAGGGAGGTTTTCTCAAATGTTGCCTCCAGAGTCTTCAAAACCTCAAATGACCAACAAAGTATAATTGAAAAGAGTGGAATGCAAGAGCTTCCAGTGATCATGATGCTACTTGTCGTCACAGCTAACGCCGGACAGAAAGTCGGAACACTCATCGACTTAGCATCTGACACAAATTACATCACTCACAGAGCGGCGAGCCGCCTGGATCTCAAGAGTGAAGATATCATGCTCGTTGTACATGGAGTTGGCAAAATGAAGATTCAAGTAAAGACAAAGCGCTATCTCCTCAAAATCCGTGTATCCACCCCCAAGGGCACACTGAGAGCACATCAATTGGTTTGCTATGGGCTTGACAACATTGCAGACGTCCACAAAAGTGTGACACCTCAGCAACTGCAGCCATTCTTCCCAGACGTACCTCTTGATGAGCTTGTGAGGCCCAAAGAAGTCGAGCTTCTCATTAGCCACAGAGAAGGCCAGTTAGCTCCTCAGAGGATCAGAGTCGTGGGAGACCTCGTACTGTGGGACGGACCACTCTGGAAAACAGTTGGAGGAACCCACCCCAGACTGTTTGAGGAGGTTGAAGTGTCAGCCCACATGTCAAAGACGCACTTTGCGAGATCAATGAGAGCAGCAGCTGTGAAATATGAAGAGCTCACTAACCCCATTCCAGAACAAAACCCCTCAAGCAAAGAAGCAGCTGAAATACAGGGATCAACTGTTTCGACCAGCAAAGAGAGTTTCCTGAAATGGTGGCAATGGGACAGCATTGGCGCAGCATGCAAGCCCAGATGTGGAGGCTGCCGGTGCGGAAACTGCCAGCCCGGTGGTAAAGAAATTACCCTTGCAGAGGAAAGGGAGCTTGAGGTGGTAAAGGATGGACTCACCTATGTCATGAGCGATGATCACAGCAGAGAACCACATTGGCATGCAAAGTATCCCTGGCTAGAGGATCCGGCCTCACTGCCGAACAACAGAGGTGCAGTTGAAGCAACATTCCTAAGAACAGAGAAGCAGCTAGCCAAGGCACCAGAGTGGAAGTCTGCCTACAAAGCTCAAGTGCATGACATGATCGACAGAGGAGCTGCAATCAAGTTGACTAAAGAGCAGATCATGACCTGGAAAGGACCAGTATGGTTCGTGAGTCACCTTATTGCACCAAACCCACACTCTACAACAACCCCAGTAAGGCTCGTCTGGAACAGCAGTCAAAAGTTCAGAGGCACCAGCATGAACGACTTGCTGATGAAAGGGCCAGACGTCCTTAACCAGATACGTGCTGTCCTCCTGAGGTTCAGAGGGGGAACCAACGCTGCCTTAGGAGACATCAGGAAAATGTACAATTCTGTATGGTTGGAAGATAGAGAGATGCACCTCCACAGGTTCCTCTGGCGGGATTCTGAGGACAAAGAGTTGGAGGAGTACGCAATCACCAGAGTCAATATTGGTGACAAGCCTGCAGGATGCATCGCAATGTGAGAAACAGCCAACCTACCTCCTTTCGCCCACCTTGAAGAGGAGCGAGGGGTACTACAAAATGATAGCTACGTTGACGACATCCTCACGTCTCACAATGACTTCGAGAAGCTGAAAACCATCACAGCAAACGTGGAGCAAATCCTGAAAGCTGGAGGTTTCCTGTTGAAGCCTTGGGTCTTCTCAGGCCAAAGTGGGAGGAAGGGGAACAACAACAAACCAATGAAGACCAAAGTTAATAATATGGTCCTCCCGAATCAAATGAGGGATGAAGATAACAAAGCGCTTGGTCTAGGCTACCTTGTGGAAGAAGACAAGATCCATGTAATGGCATCCATTAATTTCTCAAAGAGAAAGAAGAAGATGGGACTTGGCCAAGACCTTCTACTAGACCAAGTAAGAGCGCAAACCCCAAACCCTTTGACAAGAAGGAACCTCCTGAGTCAAGTCTCAGGGTTGTATGATCCAGTTGGTCTGGTAACTCCTGCCAAGCAGAAGGGTGCCATCTTTGTGCGGAGAGCATTCCAGGAGGCAAAGAGCGACAACTGCCCTGTCAAAGACACCTGGGATACAGCATTGTCAGACAGCCTCAGAGAAGATGCAATCCGACTCTTCGAAGAGTATGTGCAACTCGGGCAGGTTACATTCACCAGGGCCATAACGCCTCCAAGCTTCATTGGAAAACCTTGGGCAATAACATTCTCCGATGGAAGCGAGCATGCTTACGGTGCTGTGATGTACCTCCGGTGGAACACCGACCAAGGCCCATTTGTCACTCTGGTGGAGTCCAAGGCGAAACTAACTCCTTTAGACCACAAAGGTGATGCTGTTAAGGCAGAGATATGCAGAGCAGTGTTTGCCTCACGTCTCAAAACATACTTCGAGCAGCACAGCAAGATCCAGGTTGGAAAGTGGTTCCATGTGATTGATAGCCAAACAGTCCTCGGTGCAATCCAGAGAGAGAGCTATGGTTATCAGACCTTCTTCGCAAACAGAATCGGAGAGATCCAGAACACAACAGCGATCCAAGATTGGTGGTGGGTTCCTGGTCCTCTTAATATTGCTGACATCATAACCGGAGGGGCCAGTCCTCAAGACCTGGATGAAAGTTCAGAATGGCAGAACGGACCAACGTTCTTGAAGTTTCCAGTGGATGACTGGCCAATGAAATCTGCCAAAGATTTGGTGACAGCTGCCAGAGACAGTGTCAACAGATTGCAAAAGAAAACGTTTGTTGCAGCACTAACCAGAGCCAAGGCACAAGTGCCATCAGATCCAAACGATGCCAACACCAGAGATGGGGACTCGAGTCTGTGACTCGGACTCGAGTCGCACTTAAGTCGCACACACAGAGACTTCAGACTTAACTTGGACTCCTGCTCAAAAGACTTCAGACTCGACTTGGACTCGTGTTTTGGGACTCGTGAACAATCATTGTGTTTTCTATTTTTGGCGTAATAAAGGTGGGGTAGGTAAGTGTGAGAAACCAGCTCGAGATCGCTAGAATTTGAAAATACACAACCGGAGAAAATCTGCCACTTCCTTACAGAGCCCCTCCTCCAACACACACGAATGCGCACATGACCAATGAGGGCACGAGATAAGTTTGTGCCCCGATGGGAGGCTGACAGGCAGGTAGGCCATCCAGTTACTTTAGCCGGGCCGGCTATCGGGATGTTAAGAGCATTCCATGGAATATAACAAAAAGTGTATCTCGAGCCGGTTTCTCAAACTTACCTACCCCACCTTTAACATTAACATCATGGTAACACCATGGCGACCGGCGGCACACCTGCAGCTGTACCGCTTGTAATTAGGTTCAACTATAAAAACTTCGAACAAAAACGCCGGCGGCACCAACAAAAGGAGCGCACACTGCAAAGTCTGCAATATTAAAATCAAGGATGCTGGTGCAACAACGTCAAATTTCATCAGGCACTTGAAAACTCACCCGGAGAGGTCAGTCACATTAACGCATATGGACGGTTAGCAAACATGTTTAGCTCAGCATCAGCTATGTAATGTTAACTTAGCTTGCTCCTAGCTTTGTAACTGAATATTTGAAAAGATGAGTGAATGTTTGCTTGTCACACTTGTTTGCGTTGAGTGGCGTTGACATCCAACTCTTGACATGACATAAAAAAGGTCGGTAACGTTAATCATTACGTTCCGCTGCCACCATCTACTGGCTAACGTTAAACGTAGAAAAATACATAGTTACATACATAAATACATCCGTCGGTTTATAGGCAGGTTACAGGTTTATTGTTGACCACGTAACGTTAATGTTACAGGTTTATCAGGTTACCATTACACTGGGTTTGAGTGAGAGGATAGAGGAATATGTTTATTTATAGTAGACTTAAAAGATGTAATTAGAGACCCAGTGTAATTAAACAATACGGTTGCAGAGGTCAAATTTTAACATTTTTGTCCACTGGCCAAATGGCTAGCCTAGTGAATGTTGAAATTTTACCAGCCACTCAATAGATTGCCATTGTTATTTGTGGCTGGTGCGTGCAACATACAGTACCAGCCACTTGCATGATGTACCAGCATTTGGCTGGTAAATGGTGTTAATGGTAGATATCTCTTTTGGAACAGGTCATGTTTTAATATCACCAGTTCAGTATATTTCAGATAATATTGCAGCAATAGTTTTTTAGTTGCAAATGGCACAGAACAAATGTTTACTTTTAAGTACTTTTAACACAGTTTCCCTGCGGGGGATTAATAAAGTATTAATTAAGTGTTTTGCTTATAAGTTGTTTGCATTTAGCTAAAGTGTGATGTTTTTCCTCATATTGCATTGCAATAGCCTGTTTAAAGTGATCATATAACAAACAACTAATCAGTACTGATACTGTATGCTAATAGATATAGGAGTGATAAATAATAATACAGTAAATGCTTTGAATTTCTTAGATATAGCTGTGCAGTATTCTTAACAGACTGGATAGCAGCAGACAATAGAAGGCTTATTACAACCAGAAGAGACATGAGACTTTTATTTTTTAGAGACTTGAGACTTGACTTGGACTCGTGACCAAAGACTTGAGACTTGATCAAGTCTCACCCCACAAAGACTTGAGACTTGACTTGGACTCGTGACCAAAGACTTGAGACTTGACTTGGACTTGCAAAAAAAGACTTGTGAACATCTCTGGCCAACACACAAAACCCATCAGAGCTAAAGCTAGATCAGCAACAAACCCAAACACACCCAAAAAGGCCACTAGCAGGATCAGCTGTCCTAAACCTTGTGAACGTCAAGCGGCTTAGCAACCTAAATCGACTCGTCAAGACAGTTGCTTGGATTTGGAGAGCAGCGAAGAAGTTCATTAGAGGGAAACAGCAAACTGCAAACAGTCCAAAGTAGGAGGCAGTGTCGTCTTCGCAAGTCATCTCAGTGAAAGAGAGAGAAGATGCCCTAAGAGACATCTTTCTTGCGGCACAGCAAGGTGCATCCTTCCCAAGTACAACCACAGACAGGCTAGTGGTGTACAGAGACCAAGAGACTGGCTTGTTGGTCTGTGGGGTCGCGTGCAGATCTTCAATGAAGATAAAGTTGCTGTCCCTATCTTGTCGTATGAAGCCTGGGTATCAACGCTGTTAGCACGAGAAGCCCATGAGGAGAACCACGATGGAGTGGCCGGAACCTTGCTCAAGATGAGGAGAAGAGCATGGGTCGTGAAGGGTTGGAGGATTGCTCAGAAAGTGGTCAAAAACTGCATGCTCTGCAGAAAAACTAAAGCAAAAAGATGCCAGCAAATAATGGGTGATCTACCTCCAGAGAGGACAGAACCAGCTGCCCCCTTTGAATACACAACAGTGGACCTCTTCGGACCGTACCAAGTCAAGGATGATGTCAAGAAAAGAGTGTCACTAAAGGTTTGGGGAGTTGTGTTTTGTTGCATGGCTTCCAGAGCTATTCACACAGAGCTGGTGAACTCTCAATCCACTGAAAGTTTCCTGTTCGCCTACCAGAGGTTCACAGCACTACGAGGTCATCCAAAGAAGATCTGGTCAGATCCAGGTACTAACTTCGTAGGGGCTAAGCCATTCCTAGAAGAACAGTACAGATTCCTTACCAATCTTGACAAAGCTACAGTAGAAGAGAGAGCTGCCAAGAATGGCACAGAATGGACATGGAAAATTCATCCTGCCGATTCTCCACACCGGAACGGTGCTGCAGAAGCTGCTGTGCGCATCATCAAGAGAGCACTGCAGAGTCTGGGAGGAGAGTCAGGGATAAGTTGGAGTGGATTCCAAACAACTCTCTACATGGCAGCCAATCTTACGAATGAAAGACCAATTGACGCCAGAACACAGAGCCGCGTTCAGTTCATCACTCCTAACTGTCTCCTGCTCGGACGAGCATCGCAGAGTGGAGATGTCAGAATATTGGACTTCAGTGACTATCCCTACAAAAGGCTTAAAGAAATGCAAGCGCAAGTGAACAAGTTCTGGAGGCACTGGAGTCAACTCGCTGGCCCTAATCTATTCGTAAGGAACAAGTGGCATACAGCCAAGAGAAATGTCGCAGTCGGATACATCGTCTGGATTGCAGACCAGAACGCCCTGAGGGGTCAGTTCAGGATTGCAAGAGTGGTCAGTGTCAACTCGGACAGCAAAGGAATTGTGAGGGATGTCAACGTCAGAACATTCCCAAGCTACCCTGTTCCTGTCACAAGGCCTACCACAGCAAAAGCAAATCACCAAAGATCGAAAAAACTCGAAGAGATCCCAGCGACGGTCCTTCACAGAGACGTCAGGCGACTGGTCGTCTTGCTTCCTGCTGAAGAGCAGAACAAAGCGTCTGACCCAAGTTTACCTTTGTAACATGCGACCTCCCAGGTGTCTCCACTGGAAAGTCGAGTGGGAGGTGTGAAGTCAACTTGGAAAATCCTCACAGGAGATCAAGGGGTTAAAAAGTCGGGCTGATTGACAGAGTGGCAGCTGTCTGAAATCAGTCTCTAATTGCTAATCAGCGTCGCTACACCTTTAAAAGCAACGCACCTGAAAGAAGGGCAGTAATCAAAGCTGGAAAGGGACAAACTAAAGAGCGTGCGTCCAGCAGCAGCAACGAACCAGCAGAATAAACGTCGAAGAAGCAGCACTGGTGCAGCCATAAAAAGCTGGAGAAGCGGCCGGTGAGAGACGAACTGTGTGTTTAGTCAAGTCATACAACTTACCGTTCATGGCGCACGTTAGAACGTGCGTTCTAGTTCAGTGTCATTTGTTTGTTTGATGTTCTCAAGCTAAAGCAACATGATTGTTGATTTAAAAACGAGTGCGTTTTGTTTATTGAGATATGTAGATTGGTAAAAACGGTTTGCATGCTGCTAAGAATTCAGTATTATATTTGCATTTTTAATGAGACTGCATAAGTTAAAAACTGTTTAAAACATAATTCATAAAAATACATTAAGAAAGTAAGAACAATATTCAGAAGTGTTAAAAAGTATATGTAAAGCATGTATTTTTTCATTTATTATTTGATGTGCATTGTATTTACAGTAATTATTTTTTATTTTTCATTTAAGGTTTTTTACCTTACAACTTACAACCTTACAACATAAGCTGTACTGCAACAACAAATACCAAAGTAAAGAAGAACTCAAAAGAAACAAAGTTGTGGCCATTGTACGAGTGAAACCCAGTGAAAACCTCCTATAGACTGTACCATCCCTTTCAAGCGGGGAAAACTGCAAATATACCCAAGGGCTTGATAGATATTATTTTTATAATGCTTTCATATCAATGATGCAGCGGCTGGCCCTAGGCTCTGGAATACTTTGCCCCTCCATGTGAGGTCGGCCCAGACCCTGGGGGTTTTTAAATCAACACTTAAAACTCACTTTTTCTCTCTGGCTTTTGTTTAATTATCTATTTATTCATTTATTTATTTATTCATTTAGTTCTTTATTTTAATATTTATAACATAACATAGGATTTCATAAAGTATTTTTAAAATAGTTTATACATTATTTGAATATAGGAATAGTAGATAGGATTACTTAAAATATAGTACCTTATATTTCATCTTTTTTCCTTTTAGACCCTTGCGGTTTATTCTTAAAAACCCTTACCCTTACCCACCCCCCATTTTCCCTCTGCTGGTCTATGGCCTTGTAGAGGGTAACGGGGTACAGAGTCGCTTAGATAAGCGGGGGAGTGCATCTGACGAAGAGATAGGTTGTTGTGCTCCCTATCTCTGTTTCTTATCCTATATCTAATAGAACTGCTCGGGTCTTGATAGATTGAGTGGGGAAGTTCATGAGATCTTTCTAGAGGGTTAGCAAGAATAACTTTTATCCAATGACCTTTTCCCTCTCTGTCTGTGTCTGTGTATTCTCTTGTTCCGATTAACCCAGCCAAATCTTTTTTCTTGTTTTGTATCTATATCTACGCCGGGATCCGGAGTCGAGGCTGATCCTCTTGCTGTAGTCCTGTGTCTTGGATCCTCTATCCTGAGTTCTGGATTAAGTCGTGGACTTCGGGTCGTGGCTCAACCTGTCTCTGCGGTCCTGCCTTGGGTCTCGTCATGTTGCTTCCCTGATGGCTTCCACAGGATTGTAGCTGACATCCTCGTGGATTCATCTTCTTATTACAGACACATGCATTTCCTAACATTCGGTCTATATGCTGTAAAATGTATTATCTCTTCAATTTACACACGGCATCTATTGCACGTCTGTCCGTCCTGGGAGAGGGATCCCTCCTCTGTTGCTCTCCCTGAGGTTTCTCCCATTTTTTTCCCCTTAAACTGTGGGTTTTCTCTGGAAGTTTTTCCTTGTACGATGTGAGGGTCTAAGTATAGAGGGTGTCGTTTTTCTCATACTGATATTCTGAACAATCTGTGCTGTTGTATTTGCTGTAAAGTGTCTCTACTGTAGGCTATTTTTATTATATGTACAGCACTTTGGCTCGACTAAAAATCGTTTATAAATGTGCTATATAAATAAAACTTGATTTGAATGAGCACTGGCTCAATAATCATATTTGAAATATAATTAATAATAAATTAATTTGATATAGCGCTTTTCTGGACCCAAAGACGCTTTACATTTGGGAGGGGGGGGGTATACAAACAAAACAGAGACAAAGCCAGAAAGAAACAAAACACAACAGAAAAGCAGTCAGGAGGAAGTTGATTAAGAGGGGGGGGTGCTTTATAGATAAAGAGTTGAAGAGGTGGGTTTTGAGGCGGGACTGGAACAGGGTGAGGGACTCAGACTCACGGAGGTCTTGGGGGAGTGAGTTCCAGAGCTTCGGGGCTGCCACAGAGAAGGCTCTGTCCCCGAAGCTCCGGAGTTTGGCCTTGGGGATTGAAAGCAAACCGGCTGAGGTGGATCTGAGGGACCGGGGTGGTTGGTAGAGGGTGAGGAGGTCAGTGAGGTAGGGGGGGGCCAGATGGTGGAGGGCTTTATAAGTGAGGACCAGGAGTTTGTAATTGATGCGGTGTGTAACGGGGAGCCAGTGGAGTTGTTTGAGGACCGGGGTGATGTGATGCCATGATTTGGTGTGGGTGAGGAGTCTGGCGGCTGCGTTCTGGACACGCTGGAGTCTACTGAGGGAGGTGGAGCTGATGCCGTAGAGGAGGGAGTTGCAATAGTCAAGGCGGGAGGAGATGAAGGCGTGAATTGTGCTGCAATTGTTATTCGAGTTGTTTGTTTCATTTTTCAAATGCACAAATGAAGTTCCCCAGGCACATCTATTTGACATGACTTGTGTTTCAAAGTTGATAAAGTGAAAACAGCCAAGAGAGAGCTGCCAGAGCGTCTCAGGCTACACACTGACTCATGGGGAGGTTGAGAATAAAACATTTAGCTGTTTTCCAGACCTAGCATTTTGATTAAAATATTAACTCAATTTGAATATTGTGAGGCAGATAAGTTGTACACAGAGTTAAACAGAGAAGGACAGAGGGAACAAGGAAAATAAGAGGAGAGGAAAATAATAACAGAGTGTGAGAGAAGGAGCAATAAAATGGAAAGAGCGAAAGGACAGACGGCCATTACCTCTTCAAGGACATAAAGGCAGGAGACATAAAGAGGGGCAAGATAACAGGAGGAAAACGAGGGGGAAACGGGAGAGAAGGGGGATAGTTAGGGAGAGAAGGAGAGGACAGAGAGGGCCTGGGGCTGAGCATGATGGTCAGAGACCGTGGGGAGCCATTGAGCTAAAGGACAGACACAGAGTCAGAGGGAGACCACAGGGAACCATAGAGCTACTACAACGTCCTCTAAATGACCTCATGATGCACACACAGAGCTAGCCTTCTGCCGAAGTCAATTCACTTTTTATTAATGTAAAAAATAACTTGAAAAATAAGCACAAATGATTGTAATGGCTGGATGATCAAAACACTTGTTGAGTGGTGAGAGAGACTCATTTAGTTCCAGTCAATTGTCCTCAAGGGATGAGTGCTTTATAATGTCTTCAAAGTAAAACACCAGTATCTTATCATGCAACAGAAAGATAATCTGTTAATGTTTGATAGTTAAAACTAAAAGTAATGCTTTATTTTTATATTCCAGTGGGTTTGACTTGATGGTTAAAATGGGATATGCATGTAAATATGTCGTACAACCTCCTCTGAAGGCAATAGTGTAAATGGAAACGGAAAATACTGTAGTGACATTTTTTGTTGACCAAAGTTGTTTTTTAATGCATTGTGTAAAAATGATTTAAATAATTATAAATCCTAAATTAAAAATGCATCGATCCAGATGAATAGAATGAATGGATCGATGGCTTAATAGATAGAAACATAATTCATTAATTTAAGGTTTTGCTCAAATCAACACATGCGTATTATGAGATGAAAGGTTGGTAATACTGCACTGCAGGTCAGTAGGGACAGTGTTTGCTACGGTTTGTTGGTTCTGACTTACACTATGAAATTGTCTCATAAAGTTTTGATGGGTTTTGTTTTCTGACTTCCTGATTAAACAGGTCTAATTAATGTTGAGGTATGTGTATGGGCTTTACAAAATCACAAGATAATGGTCAAGGAGGACAAAGTAAACATTTTGCTAAGTGCTTCTAAGGTGATAAAACCTATTCAAGGCAACCTTTCCCACTAGGACATTTTAAAAAAAACAGTTTTGAATCAAAGTGACCTCTGTTTACCTGGCTTCAGAGAATAGGTGCCAGGTGTTAGAGATAATAAGGATATGTTTTCCAAATGCTAGGACAGCATACATATACTAATATGAGATGCTGATGGGACTGAAAAACCATTTACATGCTGTGACAATTACTACATTAGTTGCCCCCTTCAATTAACCTCAGCCAAAAGGAACTGAAGGCGGTTCCAAATGAACTGTCTGTCTAGAACAGCACAGTGTGTTTGCCTATATACTGTGTGTGCGTGTGAGTGCGTGTGATTCAGTAGTTATGTTTTGAATGTCCATGAGTATATCTAAATCCATGCAGACTTGTGTTATTTGTTTACGTGTCAGACATGACCTCAAGAGTATAAACAGAAATAAAGAACTGGCGATCGGTTTAAGCAGTGGGAGGAAAAGAGAGGGATAAGACAGAGAGAGGTAATGAACCTCAGTTAGAGGTGTGATGACATACATTTAATGAAAATGTTACTTACTTTGTTGTTAGTCAATACCTAAAACTGAACAGCCTTACCATGTAACATAAATACATGAATCATGAAAATATGAGAAGACATTAGCAAAACTAAAATGAGAAAATGTTGTTCTGCTTGCTGAAAGAAGCCCCAAATTGTGTATTTAGTCACCCATCAGGTATAATTCAAACCCATTTGTATGGCTGAATTGAATGGAAAAGGCTGTAGAGCATGCCAATGTATTTCTAATGTGATTGGAATGGCCTCAGTAGGGATAAATCTGATCAAAATCATCGGACTGCATCTACTTTATTGGACTTTGTACAGAGGTTGAGGCCATTTTATGTTTGCAATCAGCAGCAAATTGAAGAGGGTATGGATATGAATTGCATTTCCCTTGTTAGCAGAAATTATTCAATTAGTTTACAAAAACTGAGGAAGACACAAAAAAGTGATGGTTGTTTATATATAACTTCAACACTCTCTTCCTTAAATTTGTTAAACAAATTGGCCATTTAAAAAAAATAGGGAAAGAGGTTTAAGAAATAACAGCAGGATCAAATGCATTCTCACTGTTGTCTTTATACCGACTGAGATTTGAAAGATCAGAAAGGAAGGTAAAGCCATATAATCATCTCAACCATTAGTGACACTATATATTTGGCTACCAGCAGAACCTATTCAGCCCTGCCAGTACCTGCTCAAAGACTCCAACAGGATGACAAGGAGGTGGAGGTGTTTAACATGCAATCATTTGTCAACACTATGTTAACCTATGAAGGCATGCCTGACAAGATTATAATAATAATAATAGATTTATTTTGTAAGCGCTTTCACAGGTGCTCAAAGTCGCTTACAGAAATAGTGAAAAAGAACAACAAATAAATATAGTTAAAGTCACATTAAAATCAAGCAATACAACAACAATCACACATTAAAAGCCAGATTGAAGAGGTGAGTTTTTGTAAGTTGAAGATTAGCTTTAAACTTTCAATTAAAGGTCTACAGTGTATCCACATATCGTAACCCCAAAGGGAGGTGGTTCCTATCAGCAACTAATAACAACAAAAAACTAAAATATTGTGTACCAACACAATGGCTAGTAATGTATTGTATAAAAATGGAGCAAAAAAAAACAAGACACATAAGCAAACGAATACAAGACAACAAATGTACAAGGCTCCCAGGCATCAAGTAGTCCCACTCTGGTTTAAAAAATATTTCTCCATGTTGCTTTCTCTCTTCTTCCCCTCTGTGTTTATCAATTATCAGTCTGACTGACTTTAATTATGACTTTATCAGCACACTATTTATTCACACTGATAGAAGAAGGCAAGACACGTAGCTTAAGTGCAACAAAAAAAGAGAGAGGAGCTGATGGAAAATTAATCAGCTGATAAACAGATACAATATCATACCTTTAAGAATTTACAATTAAAATAGTGACCTTTTACACCTGTCTATATGAATTGCTTCTGTTGTCAGTAGACTATAAAGACAGGGCCACCATCTCTTCAAGTATACTGTGATTCAGGAGCTTTGAGTATTTCTGGACACATGTGTACAGGACAATCTGTTATGCTTTAACTGTCCTGTATAAACCAAAAGACATGTTGTGTGTGACGAGCAGGAGCACTCATGTGATGCTATAGGTACTCCAGCTGTCTGAAGCACCTCAACAGGCAGTAAAGCTGACACCTCGCACAGAGAGTTAGGAAACCTGTCACACCACTCCTGTAATATTGATGTTGTTTGAAATATAAGAGAGATTTGTCACCTGCCTAGATCCTTAAAACAGCAATACCCCCAGAGCTGGAACTATCACTGAGACATATTAAAAATAGCATAGGAGGTTGTAAAAATTAGGCTAATCAAATGCAGTGAAATACTGTACTGTATTTCATGTTGCTGAGACAGGATCCCACAGACAAATCAAAGGTAATATAAAACATGAAATATTAGCGGACCAGACTAGACAGACTTTAACTACTGCTTACTGTAGATCAAACATCCAGTCAGACTCCAGATACAATTCTAGAGTATTTTGACTATGAATAATTGTCTATGTGTTCTGATTTCATTGAGACTCTTTGAAACTTAAAAGGCACAACCTTTTAAGATGCTTGGCAGGAAACATTTGCCATCTGGAATCATTATTATTGTTGTAAGGACATTTTGCTGTCAATATGTTCTACTCTAGCTGATGCTTCAGTCTCTTGAATATTGTTCTTTAGTTACTGCTCACTCCTGATCTCCTCTTATCAGCAGGTGTCATGGATGGTTCCTTCAGAAAATGTTTTTTTTTCATTACATTTCATTGAGATGACACAGCTGTTTAGTGTTAGGATGAGGTAGGTCTGGTAATACGATGTAATCTTCCCTTTTAAACAACAGCCACAAAGTATAATTTGTCCCAGAAAAAGAGTGATCTAATGTATTAGAATACATTATAGGACATTACCCTTTAGGATGTGGGCGTAATGATTCTTTTGAGATCTAAAATCCTTATTTAAACATTACATAATTCATATCAAAACAGTTTTATGGAGGAAAAGATGTTTAGCAGAAAATAAAGTAATTCAGGACGGAAACTCCCAAGAATGTTCTCTCTGTGTGAGAAAACTAGCCATGCTAGCTTTGAGTGTGAGGCCCAGACAACGGGCAGGAACGTGTGTTTGTGGAGAGGTTACCAGGAATGAGAGAGCCAAAAAAAGAGACACGGATGAGACTGGCCGGCTGTTTTGCTCTCCAACTTTTTCTATAATGTAATTAAATATAGTTCATAGATGCAGCCACACAAAATATCCCCTCCCTTGGTAAAATATAATGTGCTTCCCACACAGAAGAACCATATTTTGCTGAAGCTTTTTTATAAAACACAAATACATACTGAACAGTATATACTGTATATGCTGTGTCTCTATTTTATGCATGAATATAACATTATGTGTGTGCCCTTTAGTTACTGATTATACATCCTATTCTGTCCATTAAGGCTCTACAGAAATGCATTATATAACAGAACTGCATGAATCTCAAAGGAATACTGGTGAGTAATGGAATGATATATAAAAAGAAAACACTATGTTGCAGCGTGACACACTTACATTGTTTTTTACACAAAATGTTTGCCAACAAGGCACGGATACATATTTTTGTTGTAGACAGAATTGGACAACGTTTATGAAGTTGATGCAAACGGATCTCACAAAGGAGTGGGATCTTTAGGGGTATGTGTTTATTATTGTCTGTTGCATGAGTTTGTTTCGTGTATAGTTTATGCGCCCATGAGACTTGTATCTTGACATGGTTTTGTGCACAGTCTTTTTAGCGCCCCCACTGACCTCGGTGTGGGGAACAGCCTGTAATTATATATAGGCAGTCATTACAATTATACATTATTCATTTCTAATTATGCAGCATTTGACACAATGATACATGTCTGACTATAAAAAGAAGTTCCTCATGTCTGCAAACCAGGTGAACATACACAAATGTTACTTAATTAGCTACAAAAGTTGCTATCCTAGTTGCTGTTTTTAAACTCAGGTGGTCTGAATAAACCTCTTGTAACAACTCTATTCATCATTTTTACCTCAGTCTTTTAAAATACAGTAGAACACTTAAACTGGGACAAAATCTGTTTAAAATCATGTCATATGCATTGAGTCTAAATTAAACTGGGTTGCACTGTGACACTGCAGTCTCTCAGGTGGCTACTCCAGATTATTTTTACACCCACGGAGTCGTTTTCTTGAGCGCCAGGATAACGTCTCTGCTTCTCGCCCCTCCCTCAAACCTTCTTTTTCTTATTTCCCTCCCATCCCTCTTTCTCTTTCATGCTCCTCCTCAAACTCTTCCTCTCTCTCACTTCCATCTCTTGCACTCCTACTGTATGTAAATGTTTCCTTTATACAAATGTATCCAACTTAATATCTTCAAACTAAATGCATTCCGTTTGTAAGAACTGGCTCCTGAGCCTATCTTACAATCAAGTAAAACAATGTAAAATGCTCAGCATTGCAACTGTTTCTCCATATTTCCCTCATGCAATAGGCCACCTCCAGATTTGTGTTGTCTTTTCGATGCCTTCAGCTCTGTCAAAGGGTTAGCCTTTGCCTCCCACCTGCTTACTCATTCTCTGCTATAAATACCGATCACACTTCTGCTACCTCTTAAAGTCTCCTACCTAACCTTTTGTCCTTTGGCTGTTGTTTTTGATGCCACTGACCCTCCTTCTCTCAATTTGGAAAAACCACAATCAATTTTTCAATCAATCAAACCTGTTCTTAAAATCGGATCTTAAAGGTGGGGTATGTCATTTATTTCAGAAACACTTTTTGTTATATTCCATGGAATGCTCTTAACATCCCACAGATAGCAATGAATATATTAAATGCTTTGACAATAAATACATAACAAAAATGCCATCTGTGGAAGAGCCGTAGTACTGTAAAAAGCACGACCAATCATCTGAGCCGGCCCGGCTAAAATAACTGGATGGCCTACCTGCCTGTCAGCCTTCCATCTGTGCACAAACTTATCTCCTGCCCTCATTGGTCATGTGTGCGTTTGTGTGTGTTGGAGGAGGGGCTCTGTAAGGAAGTGGCAGATTTGTTCCGGCTGTGTATTTTCAAATTCTAACGCACTCGAGCTGGTTTCTCCAAAATTACATATACCCCACCTTTAAGGATATTTTTTAGGATCTTAAAAAAATAATCAAAACAAGTTTCTTTCTCCCTAATCAAGTTTCAATATTGTGTATTACAGTATGTTAAAACATGTTCTCCATACAAGCTACATCTGAGTTAATCCATTTTTATAGCTGGAATATTGCAATTATTTATTGGTTTCATGTCCAGTCTTTATAATAGAGGTTTGGACTGTTTAATAGAAATATAAAAGACATTTTCCCAAATATGTTTCTAACTTTTCTATTTAAACTTTCCTATGTTTCCATGCGTGAAGATGGAGAAACAGAGCAAAGACCCTGGAAGTTTGAGCCAGGGCAGCTTTCTGCATGCTGGGTAACACCCTAGATTTTGAAATGTTTTCTTATCCTCGCGCTGCCACTGATACTCCATGTAGGTCAATAAAGAGGACATGTACTCACACAAGCATCCACCCTCTCTCACACACACAAACACGACTACATTGGCACTGTGTAAGGGACTAAGGCCTTACCTTGTCGTCGCATTATACTGCACTACATTTTATAGAGATGTTACTATTCTGTACATCCCGTATGTGAAAGAAGGGGGGGTTAAAAAAGCAGCACAGAGTTGAAAAGGTTCGCCCCTACTGCTTCTCTCTCCGGTCTAACAAGAGCTATGCTGCCATCCAACTAAATCCCAGAGAAAAGCTTGACAAAAGCTCTCCCTTGGTAAACCGAACACACCACACACACACACACACACACACACACACACACACACACACACACACACACACACACACACACCACACACACACACACACACACACACACACACACACACACACACACACACACACACACACACACACACACACACACACACACACACACACACACACACACACACACACACACACACACACACACACACACACACACACACACACACACACACACACACACACACACACACACACACACACACACACACACACACACACACACACACACACACACACACACACACACACACACACCACACACACACAACACACACACACACACAACACACACACACACACACACACACACACACACACGCACACACACACACACAGCATTAATACATCTTATCACACATTGCTGATGGACTAGGTTGACAGAGGGGGGTCTTGGGCCTGTCAAGCAAAGCAAAGCACTTTGCCCCTTTCTCATACCATGTATCCTCACCTCTCATTGCTTTTCACTTCTTTATTTGTCTTGTTCTCCCTCCCTGTCGTGCTGTTATTTCTTCCTATTTGAACTCTTTGTGATTCATTATAAGCCAACGTGGAAAAAAGGCTGTTAATTGTTCTGATGATGGAAAAACTGGAGGAGACACATGGATCAAAAGAGGATTCTGTTCCTATTATTGATCACAGGCCGACTGCTGTGTTCTTTTAATGAAACTAACAGGCTCTATGTATTTGATCAGTGTTTGAGTAAATGTGTGTAGTTTCATTTTTGGCCACCGAAATACACATCTACAGAGCTCCACAAAACTGATGTATGTTGTGTAAAAAAAGGTATGTTTTTGTAAAATATTAAACTGGGCAGAAACGTATTAGACACTTTAATAGAGTAAATCTCTCCTTTTTATCTTAAATTCAGTATTGTTGAAATGCCTAAAGCAACATACAATGGTCTGCTTTATGTTACCTTAAATGGAAGGGACTTTTCACTGCAAGGGCTTATGGGTAGAGACTGGAGGCTGCTTGCAGGACTTGTCTCAGTGCTCTGAAAAAGACAAAAACATAAATGACATCAAGATGAGGTCTTTAAGTGCTGCTGGTCAAATAGTGATCTGCATAGAATGAACAGTCACAGTTAATACTCCTCTGTTTGTAACAAGATAAAGGAATGTGCAAGTATTTTCACTTTCAATACCTCCAATTAAATGTGATGATAAGCAATATTGACAAAAACATTACACAATTAAGTCTAGCTTCTCATTCAATAAGAAGCTAGAGAGAGGTAAGAAAGACCAGTTATATCAAGATAGGTGCTCATTGGAGCTGCAGCATCCTCAAACCTCAGTGAATAAGTCATTTTCAACAGAATATCTGCAGGGCAATAATACATCTTGTCCCTTAATCTTTGAAGCACCTTTTGTTCCTGAAAATGTAAGACAATTGGTCCTATCCATCCCTCTTGTGACTGTTCTCACCAAGTTTCTAAATAATCCATGTTTTTTTAAAACCAGCTGCGATCAGACTCATTTTGGCTCTGCTTCTCCACACAGGTGTCTAGTGGGCAGAGGACAGTGGCAGCTAGAGGGGGTTCGAACATACACACACACATATACACTGCACACATTCATGTGGCAAAGGGTGCACAAGCTGTCACGTGTACGCAGACACACACAGTCCTTAAAGAGAGCAGACGGTGGTCTAAATGTCACCTGTGTGGGCTTATGATAGGACAGAAGGTAACGCTGGAGAAGATAAAGTCATGTCTTCAGGCAGGACTGCTAATATTGATGTAATGCAGCATGTTGATGACATGACAGCACTCACAGGAAGTATACGAGAGGTCACATGACAAAAACGTGACAAGGAACAAGAACAGGTAAAGTTAAGAATGACCCTGAAACGTGTTCAGCCTCCACACTTCAGAAAAGGTCTATCCTTCTTGCAAATTTATATGCAAACCAACCCCTCTAATGTTGGAGAGAAACATCCAACAAAAGATGCTGCTTTGGCTAAAATATTTTTGTTTGTGTATGTTTTTGGCCTAGTTTCAGGTTTTGAAGGTAGCTCTGAAAAACTCCAGGGACAAAATCTTTGCACAGCATAAACTTGATGGTTTATTGGTTTGGCTGACCTTTTAAAGAAGCATACCTCCCTATCAGAATTATAGGTGCGCTATGGCGGCAGGCCCTCAATGTGTCATTGGTGATCAATGCCTTTCCCCATGTGGAGAGACAGGCGCACACTCACTGACACCCTAACACTCTCTGTCTCTCCCTCTCTCTCTATAACACACACACACATTCTCTTTAAGGTCACCTCTGTGCCACAAGCCGTAACACACAACTGTCCTCACAATTAGATGTGGTTCAGTAAAAATCCTTTCAGATTAGAGAATGAGGAAAGCTGCCTGGGAGCTCTGGATTTAATGACTTGCACTACCTAGAAGTTAAATGTCTAAAGATGATGAATGGCCATAGAAAGGAAAGCAGGTTTTTTAGCTTGATACACTCCTTTAATCACATTCACACATCAGTTGAATCACAAAATGAAAATCTAACAAAAGAACCTCACAGTCCAATTATTCCCAGTCTCTTTCATTGACATTTGGCCTTTTTGTCTGAAGGCAGCATCTTTAACAACAAACAGCAATTCGATTTATTGGGTTCTTTGAAAAGCAGAGTGAGTGTTTTACATTTGAAATATCAGCACCTGCATTGCTAACTTTCTTTTACTTGTTGTTATTAATAATTTAGCTTTTTCCTTTTTCATAAAGCTGGTCTCACAATGGCTTCAGAGATGAATGCAACTGCTTCATATGAAATAAACAATACATTTGTCAAATGCACTTTATCATACAGACAGCTATCTCTATAAGATTTGGTGGAGGCAGCAACAATAAGCTGCTGCCACAAGGCGAGCAGCTGCCTGGGGGTTAGGGTCACTGGGACGGGTCGAGGGGCTGCAGGGACAAAGGCTAACAAGGCCTGGCAGTGCATGTGTGGATATTGAAAAAGACCTCATACCAATTGCCCACAAAGACAGCAAGAACATGCAATAAGGATATAATATATATATAATATATATAGATCCTATCATAATAAGGATGTCACCGTTTTTCTAGAATCCATGGCTGACATTGACAAATAGGGATAATTGTGTAGGGCAACATAAAGGCACACGTGGACAGTGGCATATTAGATATGTATCTCTGTGCAGCCGACAGCATAAACTGCTGAGAGGGAAACAACTTAAGGATGGATTGATTCTGTACAGCTGTTTTAAATATGCTAATGTAATATGGAGCAAATACACTGTAGGGGCATTTTCAAGCCTTTATTGCAGTAAGTAGAGAGAGATGAACAGGAAATAGAGAGATTTTCCTCAGTCCATCCATAACTTTTGATAATGGATGTTGTCCTTGTTATAACTTTTTGAAAGCAACTAAGAAACTGGTATGTTATTTTATGTTTTTTTATCATTTTATTTACTGCTACCAGGTCCTTCTGCTCACAACTATTGAATGATATTAGACTTCCTTGTTCATAAAGCTGGCTAATATAACTGGACTTTTTTAAAGCTTAATTAAGCATGTTCTGTCTCAGTTGGCAACAACACTTAATTAATTAAAAAAGTATGATGGACAGTCTAGCTTGAGGCACTACTAATCACCTAAATCTGGATAATGTATGAAGTTTGCAAAAACTGCTGCACAATCCTAACCATTTACCAAGTTATTCTATTGTATTGTTTAAAACAATGTAATTGTATTTGTGGGACACCTAAAAAAAGGTTCTTCTTTTTATTATAAGGTTGTTCAACGGTGATATAATACAGTCTATGCTGCAGTAGTGGCTGATATAGAGCATAACAGATGGATCAAATCTGGGATAATGAGATGAAAAGTGGACTTGGAACGCCTGGGTTCATAATTGTTAGTTTTCACTACATGAGTCATTAGGGTAATTCTCTGCCTCTTTGAAAGCATCGTCCAGGCTTTTTCATTTTGTTTTTAATAATGATTAGACTGGAACGGCACTACATTATGTGACATATCAAGTTGACCAGTGTGTTGAATGCCATTAGAGGGAAGAGAAGATGAGAGAAGATAAGTTAAGGTTAACAAAAGAAAAGAACAGGCTCAATACCAGAAGGTCAAGCAAATAAAATGCAAAGCATACAGACATACCGATTCACCCTCCCCTCGCTGAAGAATGGATCTCTTGATGGAGGTTAACAAAATGTGCAAGTTAATGACACCACAGAGCAAGCAAAGAGGGCAAAGTGTCGCCACTTTCATATTCATGTTCTGCTGCTGTGTAACCTCTCTCACTCTCTCCTGCACTCGCTTTAGTCTCCCCATAACCACTCTATTCTCTCTCCACTAATTATTATCATATCATTTTCATGTCCCATGTCTCTTTCACAGTGGCTCTGGGAGGAAAACTACACAGAGATGAAAAGTGAAGAGAAAGGGAGAAAGTCGTACATAAGCCTCTGAGGACTGTAATTCTCAGAGTGGCCCTCACAGCTAGCTTTGATCTTAGCCTCGAGGTACTAATGGTGGGGTATTAGGGAAGGTCTGGGCACCCTTTTACATGTCTTTTTGTGCATTTGTATTTTTGAATGGGGTTCTGTATAACATTGATGTATTTGGTAAGGGTTAGTCACCCTTGTAGATTTACAAGAGAACGGCATCCAGACATTACTAATGGCTTGTTTTTCAGCTCAACTTCCAGAGAATATGGTATTACTACCAACATCCTTCTAATGTACCTAACATTTATAATGACAAAGTGTATAATAAGTTCTATTGAAGCTAAAAAAAAACTTAAACAATTGTTTATGCCTAAGCCATTTTCCAAATGAGTGTAATTAGCGTTTTGGACTGGCGCAAACTCAAACTAAACATGGAATTTGCAATCAGCAGTTGATTGAATGTTTCATCATAATGACTGACAATGTGCCCCAAGTCAAGCTCTGTGCAAATTGCAATTACCATACATATAAAACACCAATCACATGTTTATGTTCGTCAAAAATAATCATAATGAAAAAAAAGAAAACACCCTGTAATATTATTCTTTTCCATTTCCATTCTGTTTTAAATAACTCCCACAGTAGAAAGATTGCATGACTGCATAGGGCCATCAATATAGCTCCCTGGCTTTTACAGTTAAACTTTGTGCAGCTATTGCAACGTGTCAGTGCTTTACTAAGTGACCATTACAGCTAATCACATCAATAATGGTAAAGTGTAATTTCCCTGGTTTCACGCGACATTCGTAAATGAGATGGCCTGATAGCCTGAGGTATAACTTTAGCTATAAGCAGACCAAAGTATTTAAAGAGCAGAGGGATACTCTGGAATTACATTACATAGCATTTAGCTGACACTATTATCCAAAGAAATAGGAGGATTTAGGTGTAGAGTATGTGTGTACACATGTTTACGTGTGTGAATATAAAGAACATGATGGCAAACGCTCAAAGACTGTAAGCCTTTAAGTTTTCTCCTCCAAATGTCCAATCTCCTTAATTTAATAAAACAAAGTGATTACAGGGACAAAGGCGGAAAGGCATCCACTTAGAGATGATTTCATGGAGCTGAAATAGAGCGTATTATACAGGGGAGGGAGGAATTTATCAGTGAAATGTTTTAGTTCTAAATGCCAATTGCCTCATTATTTGCTAACCCCTCACCCTTGCTGGTTCTAAAACAATTTAATACGTATATAAATTGATCAAAAGAGGTATTTTAATGTGGTTCAAGAGGGATTATAATGAATTTCAGCTTCTATTCTAGGGTTTGTTGTTCTTTGTGACAGTCAATGTCTTAATCCAAGTATAAAGCCACGTTACAAAGGGTCTGTAAGCTTGTGTCTAGGTGTGCGTGTTCATATCCCACCTCCTGCAGTGTCCGTCTCAGTCTCAAAAGCAGGGTTTTGACAGAAGTGCAGTCCTGCTGCATCAGTCGGAGAGGAAGGGTCTCCAGACCTGGAGGTAATGGCTCATCTTCCCTTCCCAAACCCAGCCCAGAGCTCCAATCAGCAGGCAGCAGGCTTGTCGGACGGCAGGGCTCCCTGGGGGAGGGGGGAGAAATAAAGAGATGAAATGTGAAAATGAGTGTGTGAAAACCCTGATCATTGGTCTGTCTGCACTGCTCTCCACAGGCAGCCAGGGGGATCCTGTTCTCACCTTTGGTCGTTACTGATGGTAGATGATACATTTCACAGTAAACTCAATATATCAGCTTCTTCTGAATTGTTTCCCCAAAATGTTGCTGCTAAAAATATGGTGCAAACATGGTCCAGACAATAACTTGTATGGATGTGGAACTTATGTGACAATTATACAGTAATCGTCACTCATGAGGGGGTTATTCTAATAATGGAAATTCTTGTGAGTGTTTTCTATCCCAATCCATGATAATATACTTTATTATCCAATCCGATTTTTTTTCTTTTAAATCACCTATGGTTAAGTTTTGTGAATCACCCACACAAAGTAGCTTAAAATACAGAAAATATATTTCTACAGGAGGTGAGAAACAGATGGGGGCAACAAAAGGTCAGATAGAGAGCAACTGTTCCACCATAAGGGCTCCATTTTAATGAACACTCATTTCTATAATAAGTCTCTTTTAACGATCGGGAAGGCAACATTGGAGAAACCATCAAGAGAAAGATAGATTTTTTTAATTATCCAACCAAAAACCACACCCCAACTGTTTTCCAATAAAAGAAGCTAACAGTAATAGCTTTGAAAATCGCTAAGTCTAGCAAGATAGCTGCCAACACCAACAGCCTGTCCCTTCAGGCCTCCCTCCAACACCAAATCCTCTAAAATGATCATTAACTATCATTATGAATGTAAACATATCACTATGAATGTAAAAAAACAACATATCTATTGTGTTTATGTTGGATGCAAACATATTTTGAACAAATATAACAAAAATAATTGTTTAAACACATTGTCTACCCTAGTTTGATAATGATATGAAACTGACAACAAAGCACACAAACCGACAAAATAAAAAGCACATAAATGCCTGCTTGTAATGTGCAGACACAAACACTAATGCATTCACAGATGAAAGGAGCCAAAACGAACAAGTCCATCTTCTTATTCTGCATCCCACCATCATTATCAACTCAAAAGGAGACTTCTTTGTCAAGAGCTTTGATTATTCATTAAAGCACAACTGTGTGATCCTCCTCATATTTTAGAGTGTGTGTGTCTCTCGGTTGCAGAGCTGCATATCAAACACCTTTCTAATTAACAAAGCTTTTTAATGTTAAGCACAGCAGACCTCCTGGCTGTTTGTCAGAAAGAAGGGGGGGAATCGCTCCGAAAATGACTAATGATACAGTAAGTCATCTTTTAAGTCCTGAGTTCGTTACAAGCCTCCAAACTGATGGGACTCTCTATTCACAGCTGTGGCACTGTTGTGGTGGTGTGGGGTTGGATTCATACACACATGAACACAAACAGCAGCAGGAGATCAAACAAGGCACTGTTGTAATCAGCTGTCCCATTTGAGAACACATTAAGCAGTAAATGGGCCTCTGGAGCAGCATGTCTCTGGTGCATGGTCTTTGTTCTTTGTTTCACCTTCAACACATATTTAGCACAGCGGAGGACGGATATAAGGAGGAACTTCCAACAGGAGTCCCTGTTACTCAATGTCACAGCGTTCCTCATCTTTCTTTGCCTTCCAGCCAACACTAAAACTCAATTGAAGAAGCACAACTGACCTTATCTAAAAAGCTATAGCTCCATTGCTCGGAGCCTACTCTACTCGTTCAGTCAGTTTAAGTATAACAAGTAGCATATTTTTTAACTGCTTACAATGTTAGAATATATTTTTTACCAGATTAGAAAACAGTCAAAAATCAGATTCTTCCATTTTTTAAAAAATGACTTGACTAACCCTTTTGTGACATCTTTGCCTGGACCCTTATACTGTACATAAAAAATGCCGATTAGAAGATCAAATGAAACAGATTACTTTATGACAGTTTGTGCATTATGAATGTAATTGCAAGGCTGTTGTATGGCTGGATAAATGAGATATTTACTGCAGTACTTTACGATTATGGGGTAGTAAAAGACACATTCTGAAAAGCCATTTACATTTTCTACATTCTCATTTAAGGATTAGCATTTACCCTTGGTTAATAGTTGTCCATGGGTACAATTAGAGCTCTGTTCACACTGCAATAAGTACACAAGAACAATCAATCTAAGCTGTTAAATTATGCTTTGGGAGTCTGTTCTGGTTATGTCCATGGGTGCTGTGAATAAATGAGTTAGTAAGCATGGTTAGCTAAAGATTCATATACCATGGTAAGAGTAACATGAGATCCAAAAGAATCAATCAACAAATTAGCTGAGGTTTTTTAAGTAAAAAAACAAGCTCAACACTGAGTTATGTATGCTTAAATGTCAAATGACTCAAATCTGTTGAGTTATAAACTTCAAAGCCAACGTATTAAAATGCATAGATTATGTTTCTCTCTTAGAGGGTTAATAATAAACTTTCATTTGTCAATCTCACGGGATGTATGATGGGATAGTGCTTCAAATGCAATGTAAAAATAATGTGTAACCAACTTGTACATTACGAACACACTACATTCCAGCATTTCTTTGCAAAGTTTTGATATTTTGACCGTAGTACGGGGACTGTATATCTCACCTTCTTTATGAAATGTTCTAAAAGGTGACTGACTTGAGAAATACTAATCTCCTGTATAAAAAACACAAAGAGAACCAGCGAGTTCACTGGCATATCAAAAAAAGGAGGAGAGGAGAGGGATAGCAGTAAAGAGAGCCAGGCATAGAAGCAGAAATGAGGAGCTCTTTTAGACCATCTTCACTTTGACATTTAGAGCGGAGGGGAAATAAGATGCCTGTAGTCCTATTCTCCCAGTAAAATCACCAAGTAAACATTAGTGGGGAGCATTAAGTTAGACAGCAAATTCTGTAGGAAGAATTTGGTCTTCGAGGAAAACAAGACGGTATCACTAAAATATCAATCAACATTAGCCACTCCAGAGACTCCTTACTAAAAGTTTGAATGGAGTTGCACCCTCAGATGCTCTCTTAAATTGTTCTGTACTGGTTCAAATTCCCATCAGTGTTTCTTCTTCTAAATATCATACTTTCATTCTCTCTCCTTTCTTCTCTTTTCATCAAAATTCAACCTAGACTGCTTTGTCCAAGCTCCCCTCTCTCTCTTGCTTCTCTTTGATCCCCTGCCCTTCCTTCATTTACCCCCGCCCTGCCCTCATCTTCTGTCTCTACAGCTCCCCCCCTTTCTCTCAGTCTGTTTTTCCCCATATCAGTCTGACAACCGCCACACTAAAGTGAGGCAGTATCAAAACCCCCCGGGGATTCTGCTTAGCACCTCAGACAAATGTCGATGAAGCCTGCTGGCTTTTAAAAACAGGTGAGCTCTGTCTGTCAAGAATCCACTGGTACTTTTCCAAACCTTAAACTGTGTTCGCTTTGGCTTTTGTTCTTGCCTGGCATTTCAGGTTAGAGTGAACTTTCTCCATTTTATAACTGTCTAGCACAACTCTGCTATCTAGAATGGATAAAATAAGTGAAAAATGTGATCAATCATGTACTCTTCTCTCTGACAGTGTGTGTCAAGCGGTAGAGTGCCACAAGAGTGTTGTTTGTTTTTTTAAAGGAGTTTTTTGTCTCGTTTTACTTTTTTTATATTGGAGTGCTTGTCTTAGCATGACACTCGTGACCTTTTTTAGCTTTCACCAGAGTTTCAGGTCAGGATGCCCTTTTACGCTTATACGGTTATGCTTATCTTTCTTACAGTGCAGACGCTTTTTCTGCTTGCTCCTGCCTCTGCTTACTTTTTATGCTGATTTTCCAATTCTTATTCTCTGAAAACTTCGAGCAGCGGCTCCTGGACATTAACTTATCACTGAGACAGTTCATCTTCGTAAATAGACGGAGGGTTTCAGCCATATTTCAACATTTTTACGACGACGTCAGTCTTACAGTAGCGTGGCCTAGCAACAGCTAAAGCCTGGTAGGCTACTGCATGCTAGTTGGTAGCAAAATGCCTCCGTTCTCTACAGATGACTTCCAAAAATGTATACAGAAGATGGCTGTGTTGGAAATGAAAATGCAACGGTTGGAAGTTAACGTGGAAGTGAATGGACTATGTCGTGGGAATGACACCACTTTACCTGTGTTGCAAAATAATGGAGAAGGGTATGCTAACTCACAGCTAGTTAGCAGCTACAAGGATTCCAAGGAACAGGAGGGCTGTGTACCGGGTAATAAATCTACAAGTGGTAGTCCTCCCTGGAACTCTCTGGGTGCAAAACCTAAGAGTAAATCATTTCCATGGGATTTGGGAGGACGGATAACAGGCAGAGCCCAGCGCTCAGAAATCTGTGATGCGACCGGCTGGCCTGCATTGTCATCACCCAGGAGGAGCGCCTCTTCAACCCCTATTCATACTAGGAAACAGCAGTGGACAGCTGCTAAAGGGAGAATTACAAACAATCCTCCTAAACCACCAAGTGTGCCAATCCAGAACAGATACGCTCCGCTGACCGAGAACCGGAGATCTGATGACCTGGATAACCTGTCCTCTTCACACAGCAGGGTAAGGACCAATAGCTACTCTAAAAGTAAAAGGCTAGAGGGAAAGCTAACGACTGGGCCTGAAACTCTGATTGTGGATGACTCTGCTGTAAGAGATGTAAAAGGTCTGTGTAATAAGAACAACACCAAAGTACTCTGTTTTCCCAAGGATGTGGTCACTGACTTGGCTGAGAAGATCCTGCATATTGGGGCTGAACATCTGACTGTGAAGAATGTGGTACTACACATTGGAACAAATGATTTTGTGAAACAACAGTCAGAAGTGCTGAAAAAAGACTTTAAATGTCTGTTGGAAACTGTCAGCTCTCTAAATGCAGATGTGTTCATCAGTGGCCCTCTACCACCAGTCAGAAGAGGAGTGGAGAGATTCAGCAGATTGTTTGAACTGAACACCTGGCTTTCAACGGCCTGTACTGACCATTCTGTTCATTTTATTGACAATTTTAACTTTTTCTGGGACCGCAGACATCTTTTCAAGGCAAATGGAGTTTGCCTGAACAAGTCAGGAGTGAAATTGTTTATTTCTAACATATTCAACTGCCTGCGTCATCAATCTGTTCCCTCTGCCAAGGACAAGCAACAAGAGGAATCAAAACAGGAGAAAGACACAACACATCGCGCAGAAAACCCTGAAGAATTATCACTGCACCCGCCTGAGGAATGTTCTGATTATGGGAGACATATTAGACACATGGAGGAGTCTCCACCGCCCGTCACCCCCCCCCCCCCTGTCAACGCCTTTGAGGATACTCCATTCACCCTTTCACCCTCGCCCACCCTCCTGGAGATCGCTGAACACACAAAGGAGATACAGAGGGTTGGCACCGATCCCTTCCTGGAGTTCAAAGACCAAACTAAGGCGATACGCAGGGGTGGCACCATGTCCTTTACCCCCGCTCCTCAACGACGCCCACCAAAATCACTGCAGAGACGCGCACCACCTCCCCCGTCTTCATCACCGCGCCTACGTCAACCACCTCCCCTCCCTTCAAGAAAGCATCTGCAGTCTCCGAAGCCTGATAAGAATGTGTGTGTACAAAACACAACAAACTCTTACTGATATGTGTGGGGTCCAGGCTCAAGGGCGTATGGCACTCAACTCTTTCCAGGACATGTCGGGGCCCTGCCTGCCAGTAGCTTTGCCGATATCTGTGTTGATAGGTAATAGATTAAGAGCGGTGAATCATCTTAGAAACAGGAAGCGCTCAAACGTTTGTGTGAGTTTATCTAATTTAGCAGTGATTCCATGTCAGCCACAGCTTGTTACAAAAAACATGACTGATAGTGTGTTTAACAAACTTAAACTAGCTTTATTAAATGTCAGGTCTTTGGCAGGAAAAACATTTTTAATCAATGATTTTATCACTGAGCACAATCTCGATTTTATGTTTTTAACAGAAACTTGGATTGAACAGAATAACAGTGCAGCTGTTCTTATCGAATCAACCCCTCCCAACTTTAGTTTCATGAGTCAGGAAAGAATGCATGAAAGGAGGTGGAGTTGCTATTCTATTCAATGATTCCCTTCAATGCAGGAAGACATCGTATGGAAACTTTGATTCTTTTGAATATGTGGCCCTTCGGCTGAAATGCTCCTCTCGAGCTCTGTTCCTAAATATCTATAGACCACCCAAATACTGTGCAAGCTTTTTTGATGACTTTACTGAACTGCTGTCTATAGTGTGTATTGACTTTGACCGTCTAGTCATTGTTGGTGATTTTAACATCCATGTTGACAACCCCCAGGACAGAGGGGCTAAAGAACTGTTTTGTGTTCTTGATAGCTATGGACTGACTCAGCATGTGACGGAGCCCACGCACAATAAGGGGCACACTCTGGACTTAATTATCTCAAAGGGTCTGAATATCTCTAAGGTTGTGGTGACTGATGTTGCACTCTCTGACCATTCCTGTGTTTTCTTTGAGAGCTCTATTTCTGTTCACAAAAATGTTCAAAAAGAGGTAACCACAAAGCGATATTTAACTGAAAATACTAGGGAAATGTTTACTCAGAATTTTTTTACCACATTTGCCCCTGCCAACATCTCAGTAAATGAGCTAGTAGATCATTTTAATTCAAAAATTAAAAATGTTATAGATGCCATTGCTCCAACTAAGGTAAAGGAAGTGTCTGGCAAGAAAATATCTCCATGGAGAAAGGCCATGACCGTGAAAACAGAAAAAAGAGAATGTCGAAAAGCTGAACGCAGGTGGCGAAAAACAAATCTCCAGGTTCACTTTGAAATCTATAAAGAGAGACTTGGCCTTTATAATTTGGAATTGAAAAACGCACGCCAATCGTTCTTCTCTGACATCATTACCAAAAACAAAAACAACGCACGTGCCTTGTTTGCTACCGTCGACAGACTAACTAACCCCCCAGTGTCAGTAGCCTCTGAATTTCTATCCACCAGGGCGTGCAATGATTTTGCCTCCTTCTTCACTGACTAAATTCAGAAAATCAGACAAGCAGTCAGTGCCTCTGCATCAGGAACAGCAAATGTGTTGTCCCTATGTCCACCTAACATCAATTCAAACACCATGACACAATTCCATCAGATTAATGATAAAAACCTAGAGGACATTATTCAACTTCTGAAATCCTCCTCCTGCTGCCTTGATATTATTCCAACAGGATTGTTCAAAGATGTTTTGCCTTGCATGGCCTCAGATCTACTTCATATAGTAAACAAATCTCTTCACTCAGGTATTTTTCCACAGGCCCTGAAAACTGCAGTCATTAAAACCGCTCTTAAAAAAGAATAATCTAGATGCTTCAGTAATGAACAATTACAGGCCCATATCAAACCTCCCATTTCTAGGTAAAATCATTGAAAAAGTTGTTTTTCAACAGTTGAGTAATTTCTTGCATTTAAATAACTGTTTTGATGTGTTCCAGTCAGGCTTTCGTCCAAACCACAGCACTGAGACTGCTCTTGTAAAGGTCTTTAATGACATCCACTTAAACACAGACAGTGGCAGAACTTCAGTGTTAGTATTATTAGATCTCAGTGCTGCGTTTGACACTGTTGACCACAGCATATTACTAGACCGACTGGAAAACTGGGTGGGACTCTCTCAAACAGTTCTAAATTGGTTTGAATCCTACTTAAAGGACAGAAACAACTTTGTTTCTATAGGTAAATACACATCTGAGTTGACAAATATGACATGTGGGGTTCCTCAAGGCTCCATCTTGGGGCCTCTTCTCTTTAACATCTACATGCTACCACTGGCTCAGATAATGAAAAACAACAAAATAAGTTACCATAGCTATGCAGATGACACACAAATGTACGTAACAATTTCACCAGGAGACTATGCTCCAATTCAAACACTGAGTAAGTGCATTGAACAAATCAATGACTGGATGTGTCAGAACTTTCTCCAATTAAACAAAGATAAAACTGAGGTAATGGTTTTTGGAGCCAAGTCAGAACGTATAAAAGTTAGCGCTGAGCTTCAGTCTGCAATGTTCAAAACAACAGATAAAGCCAGAGATCTAGGTGTAGTCATGGACTCTGACCTGAGTTTCAACAGTCACATTAAAACAGTTACTAAATCAGCCTACTATCACCTAAAGAATATATCTAGGATTAAAAGACTAATGTCACAGCAGGATTTTGAAAAACTTGTCCATGCTTTTATCTTCAGTAGACTCGACTACTGCAATGGTGTCTTCACAGGTCTCACTAAAAAATCTATTAGAAAGCTGCAGCTGATTCAGAACGCCGCTGCTCGAGTCCTCACTAACACTAAGAAAGTGGATCACATCACTCCTGTTCTGAAGTCTTTACACTGGCTTCCTGTGTGTCAAAGAATAGATTTCAAAATATTGCTACTGGTTTATAAAGCACTGAATGGTTTAGGCCCAAAATACATTACTGACCTCCTGCTAAATTATGAACCATCCAGATCTCTTAGGTCTTCAGGGACTGGTCAGCTTTCTGTCCCCAGAGTCAGAACTAAACACGGTAAAGCAGCGTTTAGTTATTATGCTCCAAATATCTGGAACAAACTCCCAGAAACCTGCAGGTCCGCTGCAATTCTGAATACTTTTAAATTCAGGCTGAAGACTTTTCTTTTTGTCGCTGCTTTTAATTGAACTATTCATATCTTAAACTGCACTGTAACTTTTATCCATGTATTTTTTTTGGTAATGTTTATTTTATTAGCTTTTCTTTTTAATGACTGATTTTAAATGCCCTTTTCTTAATGTCTTTCATTTTTTGTAAAGCACTTTGAATTGCCTTGTTTTGAAAAGTGCTATATAAATAAACTTGCCTTGCCTTACCCCTGTGGTACATTGCACATCAAACCCACAGAGTGACAGGATAATGATTGGGAGAGGGGTTCAAACAACACTCGCCTCCCCAGAAACTATAATCATAGAGGTGCCTTTATGCAAGGCATGTACTGTTCCAGGAGACATGAGTGGACTATTTCTAGGTGGACTGTAAAGGGGTTTTACTGTGGGAACATTTCATAAAAAAAAGTAATACCACTAAATCTCACCTTGACAGTGTGTTCTGGTGTTTTGTCATGCTGTCTGATGTGGTGGAAAAGGGATTTATTGGGTAATGCCTTCTTATTTAGCTTTTTTTAATACAAAATAAAAAGATTGCCAACCTTATCCCCTATGAATAATATCCATTAGCACCTGATTTCAAATTAAAATTAAAGTGGACCTATTATGCTATATTGGAAAAATATATTGTAGGGCCATACCTATACAAAACATGTCTGTGAAGTTATTTGCTTAAAATACCAAACAGATCCCCCATTGTAGCCATGCCTCATACTGCTCAAACCCCTCTTTTGCAGCCCTGATAGAGAAACGCGGATTTTGGGTCCTTAGCTTGAAAAAAAAATTAAGAGAAGGCGGAGCTAATGTCTGATCAGAATTCTACCGGAGATAAAGTTAAATTCTGCTGTGATAAAATGCCATCCTGTTCTAAACCACATCAAGGATTATTTCTGAAACAGTATGGAGCTCAAATGCTTTTTCTCTTGCGGGTTTATCACAAGGTGAGTTCTTTTTTTATTTCCTGCTTTTTAAACACATGTGCTCTACAGTACAGGTTAGCTCTGAGTGTTAGCGAGGCTTGCTAATGTAAACAAAGACGAGATTATATCCAAAACACGTCAGGCATAGTTTCTGATAGCAACTTTCTGTGGGTCCGCCGCCGATTTGACATCATATCGGGAGCAAATCTGTATCAGCTCGTTGTACCTCCGTTTTTAAAATATTTGGGTACAGAGGAAAAGAGAGAGGGTTTTATTTTCTGACGCTGCGTGAGTTCCCCGACGCACCGGGGACACATATTTATGTATAAAAGACATCACAAAGTGCATTTTGCATGATAGGTCCCCTTTAAGGAAGATGGTTGGGCATGCATTTTTTTGACTTTGACAAGAGACACTAAGATTAACGTCCTATCACATTCTGTAACAAATGTCAGTTTTTACATTTCCAAAATTAAACCACAAGGACCAAGGGGGATGCTGCAGGGAGCACAACTTGGGGAGGCTGTTAAAATGACAGCAGCATTGGCAAGGCTGCAAAGTGTTGGGTGTACGTTATATGCAAGTGTGTGTGTGTGTGTGTGTGTGTGTGTGTGTGTGTGTGTGTGTGTCAACATCTCGGAGTATATTTTTGACTGCAAAGTCATGTTACAGTTAACCACAAGTCTCATCTACAGGTTATTACCACACACACACACACACACACACACACACACACACACGCGCACAGACGTCTGTTCAGCAATGATAGATGTTATACAGGCAGGGAGGCCGTTCCTCTACTCAGGGTCATCTATCTTTTCACTGTCCTGAGCCGATAGCCCGACACGCTCGCTTCATTTCTCCTTTTTTACAACTCACACTCTCTCTATCACACACACACACACACTCACCAACAGTATTACATACACACACCGCACCTCTGAGCAGGTTATATGTATGTGAGTGCAGGGAACAGGGCTTTGAGATAGGAGTCAATTATAAGATTACACAAATGGACAATGTACTCATTTGAATTTATAAAGATGTAGTACTCCAGCTAGTGGCTAAAACTGGTACTGCATAATCATATCAGTGTAAAGCTAAATACTAATATAAATACATAAAGATACATAAATATTTATATATATATTTTAAGTGTAATTACACAAAGACATTTAAAAGTAAACCGGCAATCCATTGTACTCTTGTTTTTTCCTCAGAGTACATTTTATCTTTTATTCTTCTCTCACATCCCCTCTTATCCTGTTTTCTCCTTGACATTACATTTCTCCGTTTTCCTCTATTGTCCTTCTTTCCCTCAAACCCTCCTCTCGCTCCCCTCTCAGAAGCCATTTCTCAATAGCAGCGTTAGAAGTGATCCATTTCACCAACCTGAAAAAGCCAATTATCTGCCTTTTTATGACATCCATTATTTTACCACTCAGTGTTTTATTGCCTGGCCACACACACACACCATGTATACATCACTTCAGGGGACATTACATTGACTTACATGCATTTCCTGGAGACTTATCCTAACCTTAACCATAACCAACACATGCCTAACCCTAACCCTTACCCTTAGCCTAACCCTAAACCTAACCAAGTCTTCACCCTAAAATTAATGATTCCCCTCATGGGGACCTCCAATTTGTCCCCATAAGGGCGGTGAGTCCCCACACATGACTGTGTAAACAGATGTAGGTCCCCACAAGTATAGTAATGCTAGGCCACACACACACACACACACACAAAACAGTGAAGGATCACACATTTCCACACCCAGATGTCCAGATTTACATAATGTTCAGTTAGCGCATTAAGTGACAAATAAGGACTGCTAGTCAAATACATGATGTGTGATTGAAGTGCATTATCTCTAGCAGCAGTTAAGAAGGGTGGGCTGCACCCTTGTCAATCATCAACATGAAGACTGCATTGTCTGAGGAATAATAACAGTAAAATACACTTTAACACTGAGACACGGTTAGAAAGGCACTCAGTCTCCTATGCCAACCTTTCTGTCATTAAAATGGTCATGTCAAAAATGTCATAAAAGCACACACTCTAGTTAGTGTGTGTGCTTTTAATGCAGACATTTGTGTGTCATGTGTGCACATGTTAAGTATAACACTACACCGCCGCTATTGGAGAACGATCGCCCCCATTTGTCACTCCTTCTTCCCATCTGACAGCCACAGTGTGCTCATCTGCATTCAGCACCTGAGGCTACGGATGTTTAATGCTGCTATTAAACTCATCTCCGACATAAAGTGCATCTGTGACTAAAGAGTGAGCACAAGCCAAGCTCCAGGCAGTGAATCTAATGGTGAATTCAAGTCTTCAGACACAGAAAGGGAGCGAAAATAAAACTAATTTAACATTGCAGGGGTAACTTTCTGATTAACCTAATTGTCCTCTCTGCTTTACTGTGCACTCTGACTCTGCGCTAGTTTTGCAAGAAATCTAAGCAGTCTGCCTTTTCTCTTTTTAACCTTTGCTCTACTCCTGCCTCTAACAATTTTACAATAATAGCATTTTCAGTGAAAGGGATCTCAGGGAGTTATCATATTCACTAATTATGATAAAAACATCTTGTTTCTTGGAGAGATCTATTTAACATTGGTCCCAGTTCTCACATTACATTTTCCTATTTCAGAGAATATTGCTGTGCCAAAATGCCCAAAATGTTCTCCTGTATTGAAGTCGTCAAGTGATATACCAACAAAATATCCACTTGACATTCTGACCTTTTCGTACAAAAACCTTGTAAGGAGTTCTCCATTATGCATGAAATATAATACGTTGATTACTCTGTTGACTTTATCGTGTTATGCACACAACGATTTATTCTACTCTTTAATGATGTTTGCTCCTCTTATTCAAAATAAACTATGCCTGTTGGCAATTGCAATTAAGAGGATTGACAAAAAAAGCATGCAAGCCAAAGGTGACAATGGATCATGAAAGCAACCACTGGTTGACTGAAGCTGCATTTTTGTACAGACCTAAATCCACAAATCCATTTTATAAAATGCAAACTCCCCACCCAAAGGGAATTATTATTTTGAGGGCAAATTAAATGTTTATCTAATCTATTCATTACTTAAGGATATGATAATTGTACGCCATTTACTCTAATACCATGATAATAATGGACCAGAATTTCAATTACCCTATTATCTGGTGAGATTGTTTTATTCAAGAAGCCTGACCCTGCAGCTACGAGAAGATAAATGTGCAAAAGCTCAGGTGAGGCTTGCAAAAGAAAAAATACAGTTACACTACTGTGGTAAGCTTATGATAATGTGTTTTTGCTCAAATGAATAATACGTGTCCGGTTTTGAGTGGATAAGATTATAATGTGGATCCAACGTTGCTGTTCAACAGTGTAATGCATTATAGATGTAGGTTTTATGTAGCAAACCGTGAAGAGAAAACACTGTGGATCTGTACACCTAAGTTTACTGTAAATGTCCAGTCTGGGATATGTTTTCATTGAGCAGACAAACATAGCGGGCAGCTAATGTTTTATGTAACAACATCAACAACATTAAAAAAAATAAAAATTATGAAACCCTCCTCTTTATCTAACTTCCTCTAGTCACTATCTTCTGCCTCATTTCCTTTCACAGGGCAAAATATATTGTTTTACATGAGTCATAATTCAGATGTGTTATTTTGTAGTGCTATTGTTGTCACCACATGAAAAATGAGAGCAACACTTAACAAAGGAGTTCATTTTGACTCAAGGTACCCATGATTTAAGCGACAGTGATGCTGTACGCACAATGTTATTGTCTTCGCTCAGGTCAGATCCATTTTAAATTGTATTCTAATTGAAAAGTACTCAATAATAAATAATAAATGTTAACCAATATCCTGTTTCAGCACATTTAGTCTTCATGTTTTCTGAGTTGGTCCAAAAAGACATACTTTCCTGTTAGCAACCACCTGCAGACACAGACATTCTGATCAAATGAAATGAAATGGAAATGTGCCAAATTACGAGGAATAAGCCTTAAAAGGAATGTCTGCTCCACATCTTTATTTTTTAAAAGCTGTTTCCATGGCAATACTGAAATATGCTGTATGTTTATGTTTAGAGGGATATGGTGAGCAGGAAATAAGGAAAGGTGCAAGTTGCCTTATTGGGTATTAGACATACTGTACACTGTGTGTGTAAAAGGCAATGATGACAGCAAGTGGAATTTTGCTTGGATTGTATGGTATTAGCTGCATCTAACACAATTAAACAAATATTATAAATACGTGATCCGCCTGTTTGAAGAAACACTTTCAAGTGACTGGAGAAGAAGCTAGCCTGCTTCTGTCAAAATATTAAAATACAAACATTGACATCTCTACTTACCCCATTTGGTTTAAACTACACACAAACAGAAAAATAAAAACAAACACTTTCAGGATGAGTTACATACAGTACTATGACTGTTTCTAGATGAACAATAAAGCAGCTATAGCATCAGCATGGGTTGCCAGATATGCTCGGTCAGCACAGGTTTTAGTTTTGCTCTCTAAACAAGCACAATGGGACCAAATCTTGCCACATCAAGGTGAAGACTTCAACACGCTGGGCACAGTCAGGAAAAGCTAGAGCAGGTAACTCCCCCTGAACCACAATTTATTGTTTTTAGTCACTGTTCAGAGCAAGGCTGGCTGTCTCCTCCGACTTCAAGTCTTTATCTGAAGTTAGATAACATCTTTGTGCAGTGAGATGAGACTGATATTGATCCTTTCATCTAACTGTTACTCCCCAAAGGTTGAAATGTTCCTTTAAACTTGCCATACTTTTATTTGAAATCTCTGACACAAAAAGCTAAAGTCAGGTGATTACTGTACGGAGCATTTTTCCTTCAGAGCCTTGTAGTTTTTGGTGATGTTGATACTACCTGTCTCAGAAAACTACAAAGCTCACACATGAATAAGAGCAGTTATGTCAGCAACAAATTCTCATGGGAAATATTCAGTATTCGCTATGTGTGCCTTTTTGTCTGCAATAGAAGAATAGAAGTGAGAATGCGTTCGAGAAAGCAACACACAGGGTGGGAAAACCAATGTATCACTGCAGAACGCAAATGTTAGCATTTTGATTTTGTCTTTTTTTGAACCATTCTGTGATCTCAGCATGCTGTATCACAATCATGTTCAAGACCAACATACAGAATTTAGTCCACAGAAAGGACAAAATAAAGAGAGAAGATGGACCATGAATGAATGAATGGCCATTAAAGAAAAGAGCATCCCCATCTTTCCTCCATATGCTGCAGGACATTTGCAGTTCAGAAAAACAAACGCCCATGTCATGTATTACAATCTGGTTACAAAGGAGGCAGAGTGAATACCACTTCAACAAGTCCTTTTATTCCTGGAACAGACCACTAAGTAATGGAAAGCAACAGAATGACTTATTCATTGCCAATCTGATGTTTTTCTCTGCAATATAAATCCGAACAACAAGTTCCCACTCAAAGCAAGAGAAAAGGAAGAGGAGCCAACTCTGTAATGAGTGATGAAAATGAGACGCTGACCAAAAGCAATGGACTTTGCATGACAGCCGACTACGATTCTTAACATGTTTAGCCTATTAAGTTTGTCTGACAAACAACAATTAACTCGACAGTCATATATTTTCCTCCAAGGCCTCTGAAGAGCAATGTTTAGCTAATAGAAGTGATGCATGAGCACCTACTGTGAGAAGAATAAAAGTATCTCCTTAAAATGGCTGTATCAGGAACATAACACCAACAAGTGGCCCTTCAAATATAATGTAAAACAGTCCAAAAAGCACAGATTAATATACAATGAAAGACTGTGTTTTGTCACCACTTGTGGGATGAATACATTCTGCATCATTATTTCCTACCTCATCCAGCAAGAGGAAGGGAAATGTACTCTGTGTTCCCTCGACCTCCCTCTGTATGCTGTGTGTGTTGGTGTCTGAAATCATGCTGCAGTGCATCTTATCTGTCCCCAGCTCCACTCCAAGGCTCAGCTGGATTATTTCTGCTTGTCTATTTTTATGAATATGCATTTGTGCATGTGAGTGAATGTTTAGAAGTGTTTGCCTCTCTGTAGGATGAGATGTGTGTGTGTGTTATTTAGTCTTTACTATCTACAGTCAAGTGGGATTAGACACCATCTTGGGTGATGTACTTCATGAATCATATTAACATTAAACACATTTGTTCCCCTTTTCGTGTGACTGTGAGCAAATTCTTTATAATCACGGATTACATGTCTCTGTGGGAGATAACTGTATATTACTACGCACCATATCTACCTGAATTTGAGGAGGAGGGTTTCCTTTTATATCACTAGACACTCTCTCTACACTTTTATTTGCTGCTTAGTGCTGTCTTACTTCCCAACAGCCTCAAGTATAATAAGTGCCAGTATACTGTCTCTTGCACTCTCACCTCTCTCTTGCTTTCCATAATGTGTTTAATTCACAAGGCCCAGCTGATTCTCTCTCAATGTATCCTCTTCTCTTATATTCTAATTCAACACAAAACAGGCAAACACATCGTACTGTAGCTTGAGGCACGTGCTAGGCTGTTTGTTTGTTTAGTTCAGCCCACTTCATTAAATCTGTTAAATGAGAGTTGAAACAGCGTGAAGTTGACAAGTGCATTTTGGGAATAAACTAAATATATATCTTTAACTAAGTCGTCATTGGGTATAATTGGGAGCTGTCCAAATATGTTAACATGGTTCTTATAAGTCTAATGCTAATATCAGAGCATGTGAATGATAAAGCTGCAGATTAATCCTCAAATCAGAAGTGGAGATGCACATTTTGACTTTCATGATTGTCCACTGCGAATCGACAGACGAGGACATCTCTGAGTGTTTGTCCTCTGCTCAGATTACCTGTCTTCTGCATAGCAATCAACGGCAATGAAAAAGGGAAAGAAAAGAGGATCACTCAACAGGCAGACTGCCGTTACCATAGCAACAGGCACACTGTTACTGTCAAAATTGTATTTCCTCCTCGTCTTTTGCAATAGGAGAGACAGGGGAAGAGCGGATGACTTAATACAAAATATATATCACACAAACAAATAAAATATGATGTATTCTACCACACCCTTCACAATCTCTTCCAAACTAAGCCACTGAGGCAACACTCATTATTGTAATGTAGTGAAAATTGGCAATAATATCCAAAGTAAGTGCTGCAACTGGCAAAAGTTCCCCAATGTATGTACACAAACAAAGCACATGGACTGATGCCAAAAAAATGTTTTTGGCTCATCTACATTCTGAAATTATGAAATTCTAAAAACTGCCATTGAAGTGGAAATATCCAGGGTTGCAACAATCGGTCCATTGAGAGAATATGTCACTATTTTCATTGAAACAAATATAGTTTAAACCAAATATGGGGAACAAAATGTGCTGGCTCTAACTGCTCAAATGTGAGGATGTTGTTCTTTCATTAGTCTTTTGATGATAGAACTGTAGGGCTTACAGGCATTTGTAGCTATTGCTGCAAATGTAATTGACAAAGATTTGGTCAATTTATTATTTCAGAAATAATCAGCAGTTTATTCAATAACAATCAAGGATGGGAAACATATATCTAAGTAATATCCCTAAACCTCATACACTGCTCTCTGAATTCTTACTTTCTTAGTTTTGTCCAAAGCTGTCAATAATCAAGTGAATAAAATACTATATACTGGTTCTGTGTTGACTGATCCCTGTTCACCATCTACTGTGGGTGAAACAAAGGTTTCTGATGTTTCTAGTTTCTCTGTTTTCCCAAACTCTCTCTCTATCCATCTGTCTCAGTCTTTCCTCACCTACTGTTTGAACAGAATTCTAACTACGAAACACTAAAACGAATATTTAGTAAATGGTGTTTGCTGCTATTGCATGTTTTTTTTAGATATTAATGTTAACAAAGTATGGAATAGCAAGTAGTTAAAGTATTCGTGCGTGCGTGTGTGTGTGCGTGTGCGTGTGCGTGTGCGTGTGCGTGTGTGGTCTAGCATTACTATACTTGTGGGGACCTAAATCTGTTTACATAGTCACGTGTGGGGACTGGCTTCCCTTATGGGGACAAATTGGAGGTCCCCATGAGGGGGATCATTAATGTTAGGGTGAAGACTTGGTTAGGTTAGGATTAGGGTTAGGGTAAGGGTTAGGGTTAGGCATGTGTTGGTTATGGTTAAGGTTGGGATAAGTCTCCAGGAAATGCATGTAAGTCAATGTAATGTCCCCTGAAGTTATGTATACATGGTGTGTGTGTGTGTGTGTGTGTGTGTGTGTGTGTGTGTGTGTGTGTGTGTGTGTGTGTGTGTGTGTGTGTGTGTGTGTGTGTGTGTGTGTGTGTGTGTGTGTGTGTGTGTGTGTGTGTGTGTGTGTGTGTGTGTGTGTGTGTGTGTGTGTGTGTGTGTGGCAGATGTTCTGTCAGACTGCCAGCAGTATCCTGCAGCTGATACTCTCTCTGGACAGGCTGACTGACAGGTGTGTGTGTGTGCGTGTGTGCGTGCGTGTGTGCGTGCGTGCGTGCGTGCGTGCGTGCGTGCGTGCGTGCGTGCGTGCGTGCGTGCGTGCGTGCGTGCGTGCGTGCGTGTGTGCGTGTGTGCGTGTATGTTTTGTGTTTTCTTGTGTGTGAATAGATGGGAGCTTGCTTTGCCTGCAGCAAATCAATGTCCCCTTGAGGGAATGTTGAACCTGAGACAAAGAGCCGAGACAGACAGAGAGAAAGCGCAAGCTCTGGGCAAACACACTTTGTTCTCTTACCCTTATTCTCCAGTTTGAGCTACTTCAGACTTCAAACACATTTTACAGTTAAATGTATGTGGAATGTAATTGAACAGGAAATCAGTGCAGGTGCTGAGGTATCACAGTGGGAAATTAACACATGCCAGCAGCCTCACAGTAAGACTCTCAGACCTTGCTCCATCATGCAACCTGCCCCAGTGTTTCAGGAGCCAACACATAAAACAATGTTTTCCTGACATAGACTCCAAAAGGTTATTTCAAATACAACAGTGTGAAATTCACTTTGTAAAGCAAAATAAAGAAGAGTTTAAAAATGGTTTTAGCCTCAAAGGTGTGATTTGTTATTGAAGTGTAGCTGCTCTTTCCATCCAGTCGGTTTATAAAATGTTTTCTGAGGGCGACTGTGGCTGTGAGGGAGTGCGGTCGTTTTTTAACCAGAAGGTTGTGGGTTCGATCCCAGCCCATGCAGTCAACATGTCGATGTATCCTTGGGTAAGATACTCAACCCTGAGTTTCTCCCGATGGCATGGCCAACGGTGTATGAATGTGTATGAATGTTAGTTCCTAGAGTAAGGTACACTGCTTTGTATGAATGGGTGAATGACATGTTGTATGTAAAGCGCTTTGAGGGGTCTTAAAGACTGGATAAAGCTATACATAAGTAAAGTCTGCTTCTGCTCTGCCCTTCAGCTTCAAAAAACTGCTCCCTCGCTGTGAGGAAGCAAGGACCACACACTTCCTAAGCACACTATATCATATCACTGTCTCACTGTTCGTACTAAATTATGAGATGTGTCTACAGTTAGGAGAATTGAGTGATTCTGGAGTATAGGCTCAAGACCTTTTAGGTTGTTATAAAGGAGCTATATAAAAGAGCAGCTAATGAAGTCATCACTCAGCTATATAGTCTAGTTGCCAGCTCGTAGAGTCCTATTGTGAACCCGGAGATGTTGAGTTCCCCAACGTTTTATGTTAGAGATGTATAGTAGGGGTCGCCAGCACAAAGAAACTGCAGAATCCTAACTTGCATATGTTGGGCAATTTTCACAATTAGCATTAGTTGAGTTGTTGAATACATTTACAATAGGTACAAAAATGGCCTGGCCGATTTGGACATTTCTGGAGTGGACATTTTCAGAATCCAATAAGCAGTTTTAATAATACAATTGTAAAAAATCTAGATCAAGTTTCTTGAATTCCAAGGTAATGGATTGTTTTGTTTTGAGTAAGGCTGAGGACAGCATTTTCTACCTTTTGAATGTAAAATGATGTTAATCATTAATTTATTATCGAAATAGTTGGCAATTATTTTTTGTCCATTGACAGAAATCGATAAGTTGTTGCAGCTCTCTGTGCATTTAATGTATTCATTCCTCTCCTTTCATCTCCGCAAAAGCAATACTATCGTACTACACCGTCTCTGATTGATTGGAAAGGGATGGACCCATTTCCTCATATTATGGCACTTCTGGCCTGAACTGCGACGTTGCGTTCCTGGCAAACTCAGTCGAACAAAAGAAAGCTGGCTTCACACACATTACTTGACCTCGCATACAGAGAGGAATAATGCAAATGTGTATTTTACATATCTCTTGTACTTTCATAGACAAGTGGGACTTAAGTATAAATGAAACAACTGATGAATTGTTTGACAAAAACCTTGAATGGGTTGAAATAGGTAGATTCAACTTGCATGATTCACTGACATCGTCTAGACAGAAAAAGCAGCTCTCTACTCAACGCAACATTCAAAGAGTGTAAGAAGCGTGCTTAAACCTCGGAAAACCAAGAAGCCAAGCCAAAATTCAATCTTTCAACGGTGTACTATAAATCCTCCAACCTTTAAAACCACTCGCACACGTTTACCTGCACTTTCTCTGAAAACAAAGAAGCTTGCAGTTAGTTTATTAAGGGGAAAACAAAGATATATGCATCCATTAACTCTATGGGTAGGATTAGAGATCAAATGTAAATTAACCAGGGATTAGAGAAAGGAGGACTGAGAGTATCACCGTCTGCTGGCTTGTCAGACACATCACTACTGGTGATACACTCTTCTTACACAGTGGCACCATAATCACACACATAATGCCTTATGGACAGAGCTGCTGTGTGTGAATATGTCTATGCATTTTAGTGCAGGGGTGCAGGGGTGCCCACATTTCCTTTTGCCCAGCAAGACCTATCCTGTATCCTGAGTGTAGATAAGAAACAAGCAGCCAAATCAAATCAGATATGGAACTCTCTGGCTGTGGTGCTACTCACACGTACAAACAGAAACTCTAAGTGTTCTTTTTCAGCCGTCGGCTGCGGGGAGAAAGAGGAGAACAGAAAGACAGCTTGCATATTTGTGTGCTAGAGTCTCGTCTAATCTCGAAGGGAAGGAAAGACATAAAACATGTTACGCATTTACAGGGAAAATTCAAGATCAGCAATTCCAAGAATAGACAATAACTCTCCCGCTTTCTTTCTTGGTCTCTCAAGTGGCATTGAAGTTTGTGTTGTACAAGAGAAATATATTGTAGCTATAATGTAATAAGGTATACTGTAGAGAGGATAAATGGCCCAGAAACAAATGAAAACAGGTACATGAGCAGTCCATATGCTCAGATGCTATGTGATTAAAACCTTATTCTTTTTGGCAGCCAATAGAAGACAGTCTTTTCCATCATGACTGTGGTTCTGTTATGTCTAGCTCATACACACCCATACATAATATGGAAAGTATTTGTCTTCATTTTCTTTGCAAGACAAATCGCTAAAAACGTCCACATAATTACATTTACAGCTCTTTTGCAGTTGTTCTCCCTTTAGCTCTACAGGGAGAAAAGACAACACTGCATATTAATAAAGATATACATATTTACCTCTGATTGATTTCTTTCCCTGGGATGCGATCTCCTGATGGGTCGAGGGGGGAGGGGAGCAGGTTGAGGCAGGAAGCCAGGGACTGACTGGAGTCTTCTCTGGACACTGCGCACACACCCACCACACAATTAGTCATTACATTAAGATGATTTTCACATCTTAGTGGACACCCTTAAATAGGCCTATGCTGATCACAACATATTTTACTCATCAAAAATAATAACTTTTACATCTCCTCCAACATTTAATTAGAGTTATAAAACACCAGTCATGCACATTTTAATAGCATATTAAAATTCAGGAGTGATAGGTTTGAGTAATGAAAATACAATGAATTGTTTAAAAAAAAATGATATTTATTTTTAGTGTAATTTTAATGGCACATTTGACAGAGCAGTGTGAAAGAGTTTGGAATAAAAAGACAAGATTTGGCATTTCTTCGTGTCTTTGTAAAGGTCCCGCTGTCTCCCTCTTCCTGTCTGTCTGATTCCACAGGGCATGAGTCACAGTTGGATTAAGAGCACACAGCCCTGCAGCTGAATACTGTCGGCCATAAATTGCTGTGAAACTGCTTGCTTTTTAATAAAGGCTTCAACAAGCCACCTGAGAGAGGTAAGAATAAGGAGTGTCAATGAGAGTGCATGTGTGTGAGATGAGTGTGTGTGCAGTCATACTGTATGTGTCTGTCTGCCTCTTTATATGTGCATGTATCTGGTCTGTAAGCTTTGTGTATACCCACTGAATATGTGTGTGAGTTCTTAAATGATTCTATTTAAATAGAGTGTGTGGGAGAACCTTACTCTCCCATTGCCAGCACAAAGTCGAACTCCCTTGACTTTATGAGAACAATCCATCAAACCTTTAATTTCATGCTACAGTCTGCAAACCATTAGGTCTAATGACTTAGCATACAACCGTGTGTTAGTGTGTGTATTAATGATGATGCTTTCTTTCGATCTGCACCAGTCAGAGCCTTCATAGGTGTTTTTTATATATGTGCGTGTGTGTGCGCGTGCGTGTGTGTGTGTGTGTGTAAAATCTGTGCAAGTGCTGTGGCAAATCCGCTCTTCCTCCCAAAGCCCTTTCTAACCCCCATAAGCACAGGATATTCAGTTTAATATGGCTGAAGCGCCTGTTGTAATTCGCAGTTCCTCGCAGTTCTGCTGAGCATTTTACTTTATTTGATTGCAACTGTAATATTCATGGAGTCCATCTGGGACTTGAACGTAGCCTAGAGATAGATTAATGTAACCTCACATTTATATACTTGACTGAGATCTGTTATATAAGAATCAAATAATAATAATAATTCCTTACATTTATTATAGCGCTTTATCAATGACTCAAAGCGCTTTACACATTACACATATATGATACATGCAATGGTTAGATACTGTGGACAATACCCACAGGAGCCAGTTCAGGTGAAGTGTCTTGCCCAAGGACACACCGGCTTTACAGACGCAGCAGCGGCGGGTTTCACCCCTTGATCTGATGATCATTGCACAGCGCACTGCGCCACACCGCCCATCTTCACGCCTCGAAGAAGATGGCACTTTTACAGGTACACATTAGTATTATACATGTACTGTGGACATTACCCACAGGAGCAAATCCGGGTGAAGTGTCTTGCCCAAGGACACAACGGCCTGACGCAGTGGCGGCAGGAGCGGGTTTCGAACTGGAGTTCCCCAGCACTCCCCCTTGATCTGATGATCGGATGCACAGACCACTGCCCCACCCGTCCCACAATACATATCAAAGCCAGACGTACTCACACACATATAATGAGTCAAGAGAGAGTGAATGAAATGTCTTTATATTTACAGTAAAACTCGAATTCTCAATTACTAAACTTCTTGAAGCACAGACATGGTAGGGTAACCGAGTTAAAGATAATACAGTCAATTTCCAAATGGTTTTACAGCCTGCACTTAGTGTCTTTACAGTTGGAGATGTGTTAATAATATGAAGCAAACATTTGCAATCTGAAACATAATCAATACTGACAGTATTTGCAAGAGTCTGTAATGTTGCCCAATTACCATAATGCCCTGCGAGGAATGAATAAATAAGAATAGTGCTTGCAAATGCAATCAATCATTTGACTTCACTACGTGTACTCACAACCAAAAAAATGAGGACACAGTTATGTCTAAGAATTCATCATTATATTAACACATTTCCTTGTGTTGTGTTTACAGCCACCCACCACACTCATTAGATATAATCATTTTCTATGTGTTATATGGAAGGAGGTTGGGGTTACAGTTTGCTGCACTGTGGCAGAGCAAAAGCAATAAGTCTCCTCTGTCACTTTTACACAATGAGCCATGTCAGTTAGAGTGTAACTGAAATTCCTCAACAGTGAAGCAGGTAAATCGTGGTAAATGAGGCAGCTACATCCGAGTAGGTGGCACGTGTTAAAAGAACCAGGGAGAGCAGTGGTTTGAGGGTGATGCAGTAGAGGGGATTTAATTAGAAAAAACAGACGGGGAGTAAAGAGAAAGAAAGAGAGCAAGTACAAAATAAATAAAGAACGGGTGAAGAGAGGGAAAGCAAAAAGGAGAGTTCAAATAATCAGTAACACAATGAGTGAACATGAGCAGATGTTCACTTGAGAAGTGAAAGATAAAAGGAGAGAATTTTGAAAACAAACCATTTTCACTCCTGATTTAAAATCATTTATTTCCAGGAACATTTAGCTTCTTTTAAAAGCAGCCCTTACTGTACGATGTTTGAGAAATATAACAAAAACTAACAGACCTAGTATTTGACCCAGCTGTGGATAGTGTTGAATTATGCATTTGACTTTAACCCCTTCAGTATTTAAATAATAGTTAAGTAAGTACCACTGCATAAATATGTGGACATATGTTTGCTTGATGAAGTTCAGTGTGGAAAAGTGAGCTCTATCTGTATCTTTCCTATGCTTCACATTGAGATGCAGATTTTCTTTAGTAAAAACATTTTAATTACCATGTCGATGTCGCTGGTCATCAGAAAGGTCCAGGTCCAACATAAGATCATCTTCATCAAGCTCTGACGAACCCAGGTAGTTCAAAACATCCTAAAGAGAAAAGACAAAAAAGACAAAACTGAAAAAAGCTATCTAAAGATAATAATTAGAAATACTCATTATTATATCTATAGTAATATGATTATGTAAGTTGAAAAAATACTCATCTCATGAATATCCTACAGGTTAAGCAAATCATGAAGAAGAAAAACTAAATACATACTAATTCAAATAGGGCTAAAATATGACAACATTCAAGCAAATTATATAAGGATTTGTATCAAAATAATCCTAATTCGCTAAGTATAGTAGTCATTCACAAAGATTCCACAGCCAGAAAACCCAACATCAACACTTGATAGTTATTTATTGATGATATTTCTTTCACTTTTCTCCACTTGACGAAATATCCAGTCCCTCACCATACTGTAAGCATCTAGGCTCATGAACACATATTGTTTCTCCTGTTATAAGGGAATCATTAGGGTTCAGTTAGTGAGAGCAATGAATGTGCCAAATCAGGCTGTGTAACATCTGTCAGCATCCCCCATGCTTCGTAAAAGAAGAAGTACCTGCTGAACAAGAGCAACTTTACAATCTACTATCCTTGGTTGCAGTCAAATTGTTAGTTTAGCTTAGGAGCCTTCCTATCGGGGTGAAATGACCCGGAAGTCCCTCAGTGGCCGCCATGATAAGAGCCGTTCGAATTCTCTAGATGATAGCAAAGGAGGTTTGAAACTTCCTTTATAACCTCCTTTAGTTTAGGAACCAAGGACCTTCCTTTACGAAAGGAAAGGAGAAAATGCTGCCCCACAATGCCTTGCGGCCGCAACATTTGCCATTTCACAATATTTGGCCGTTCACAGAAACAACCGATCATGACCGAGAAATTATTATCATGAAAGTTACGGTACTTATTAATAAGCATTTTACAACTTATGTGGTAACTTGCCAAAGTGCTTTGTTTTGAACGTTCAACACTATAATAATCAAAAGGAGAAATATGAACGTTACTTCAAATAAAGTCAACACTTCATAGTGTTTACTGAGCTCTGTGGGGTTTCTTGAACTTTTAAAACATGTTTTAATGGTTATATACACAGTGATAGGTAAGGACTAACAAGTTTATTATAAATACATTTGTATTTATTTTAAGATCTTTTCTTACAATCATACGTATTGGGATCATGTGGATTAATACGTGTGGACCGGAGGGTGACAAGCATAAGTTTCACTTTCCTTTTTTATTTCAATTCCAACCTTGGTCATGAAGAATATATGTTTCTCTGTTGTCCCCGTTCATACAGCATAAAACAACACCATAAGAACGCGGTGCAAAGTATCTAGATGCGTTTACAGTAGACCGCCATTCTTATTATACATCCATGTAGTTCGCTGTATAGAAAACTGTAGTCTCCCCACAGCAGATGCACATTTATGACGTCCGCTGGCGCATCATAAATACGTTGGATAGTTTAGTGCAGTGGGATTCTCAAAGCACAGCAGTCTCTTTGAGTAAATCCTTTGAATTCTCCTATCCACTATTCCTTAACCCTGTGACGTTTCACAGAGATCAAGGAATAGTGGATAGGAAAAGACGATAGGAGCTGATTTTGGACAATTCGACTGCAACCCCTCTCTCTTCTCTCTCCATTAAAAATAGAGCCATTAACGACATGTGATTCCTAAAATTGTTTACACACAAAACCAACTTTCCAAAGCATTTGTAAGATGCCATTAACCTGATTTTGTTATCTATAAAACCTAAACATTTTTCCATCTACCTTACAGGGAACAAGATGTTCTCTGTAAATAGCATCAGGGACAATGCTCTTCAAAATCCAACAATAGCTTTCAATTCAAATAAAACCTTTTACAAACGTTCCCCAACCCTGGTTGTAACAGTTTGAAAACAAGAGGCATGTTTTAATATTTCATGGTAGTATTCTGGGTCTTGAGATGTTAGAAATTACAATTGTATCTTTAATCCCTATTTCTCAATCGGGCTACAGCTACCTGACTATAATAAGTGATGTTTCAACACTGAATGCCCCACCTCAAGAATGCCCCACCCTTTGTTCTTGGCTTTATTTTGAGGTTATAATGATGCCCTGTGCTCTCTAAGGTGCAGCTGCATTTCGAAAGTCAATGCTGCCATCTCATGGTCATCAAAGGGAAACCATTGTAGATATAGCTACATAAATAAATATTGGCAAACTGATAAAAACCCAACACACCACTGCTAAAAAGAGTGTATTTGTTGCAGTTGTACATATATACAAATAGATAAGGTTATGTAAGAATTGGCAGCAGGCAGGATAATTGCTAAAAAAACAATGACTTTTTTGATCATGTTCCCTTATTATCACAGACACATCCAGGTGAGGTGTAAAAACTCTGCCAACATGCGCTTCCCTGGTATAATACTCTCACAATCAGCAGGTTCGCTCCAATTATTCTACACCTAAAAAAACCTGAGCAATCCCTGGGTCAAATTATATATTATTTGCAAATAAGTAAGCAGATGTGATATGGACAGCATACCGGTAATAATGAGCACCCCAATACTTTCTACATCTCATAAAGTGCCCTGAATTGTCCTGATGAAGCATGTCTCAGCAGTCTGATAACCTCACAAGACCAAAATAGCTCATTATGCAGTAGATGATAGCAAATGAGGTTTGAAACTTTAGTAGTGCTTTGACCTTTTAGTAGTGCTTTGACCTTGTTCTGACTACATTTCAAAACCTGAATCAACGTTTTAGACAAGATTTTGAATATTTGCTTACTACAGGATTGAACTTGTATGCACTCAAACAATTAAAAAGTTAAACCAAAGTAAATATCAGGCATCGGAAAACTACATGCAGCAGTCACATGGAGTATCAGCAGAAACTCCATTAACCAGCTCTGTTCAGCCCTCATCACTGTTGGTTGGACATAAACAACCTCAGTATTGATCTCCTCCCTTTCTTGTACAAGACACTCGATGCTTAGTGACTTGCCTAACTATTTAACTACAGCACTGTCCTATGTGTGTGTGTGTGTGTGTGTGTGTGTGTGTGTGTGTGTGTGTGTGTGTGTGTGTGTGTGTGTGTGTGTGTGTGTGTGTGTGTGTGTGTGTGTGTGTGTGTGTGTGTGTGTGTGTGTGTGTGTGTGTGTGTGTGTGTGTGTGTGTGTGTGTGTGTGTGTGTGTGTGTGTGCGCGTGCGTGTATGAGAGAGGGAGAGAGGGAACGAGAGAGAATAATTACCAAACAGCTAAATCAATGTTCTCCAAGTACATAACACGTGAGGCCATTGTGTTAAGTGTACTGTGTTAATGTCTAACACTATATTACTGTTTTTTCACCAGCTGCTCGGCGCAGTTAACATCAGAGAAAGACCAGAATGCATTTCAACGTAATGCAATTGAACAGAAGAACTCCATCCAGGCAGCTAATAGCGAAAGGTATTGGAAAAGAAATGAAGACCCATTCTGTGTGATACTACTGCACAGACTCCATTTGAAGCTAAATTACCCATTTAAATCTGCCCCTCTAACCACAGAAATCTATTAATATGATTTTACAACCCAGATATGTAACCTTTTTCCCTTGCTTATGTGATTTGATTGAGTGTAATCCTTGAGTTAATAGAGATAATATCAGATTCAAGTCTGAATCTTAACAGATGGCTCCATCTCTTAACCTACAAGCAGAATAATAATCCCAAGAGATGGTTTATATTGAAGGGAGAGGGGCAATAGCTACACATCTGTAACGTTTTGTGACCTTTTTACACGGTTGTAACATTAATTTGCTGACAAAATCTTTCCACATTCAGAAATATAAACACCAGTCAAAGTACTTAAACCTCTTCGGTGATAGTTCCTGCTACAATAGCAGTCTCCATGAATACCGACAGCGATGGGCCGGTCACATTTGGTCATATGTCGACATTTTGGAACCATTAGTAGGGCTTTAGTGGAGAATATTTAGCAGCAATAAGGCTCGTCGAGATATGATATGACAGGGGCCTGACCATTCACCACTATAAAAACAACACGTAAAACCTTACAATCAGGCCGATGTAGTACATAACCAGGGTATTGAGTCTTCCTAGAGAATCCATCAGTAAAGATTTTTCCTGTCCATAAAATGCACTGGTTTCTGTTCATACTCTGAGGAAATCACATACAGTCTATAAAAACTACATTTATTCAGTGCCCTAGGGTGATAAATGCGTTAAGATCAAGGGAGAGAGATTTGGCTTGGTAGCTAGGTATTATGGCTTCTGGCGATGGAAAATATACGGACTAACAAATGACTTTCATTCTGTCTGAGCAGATGCTTCACAGCCAGTTGTGTTTACAAGGTGCCTGAGGGAACAAAAGGTTGAATGTCCAGTCAAATGGGAAATCTGTTGAATGCAAAGAAACCGATTATTATTATTATTATTATTATTATTATAATCATTATTATTATTATTATTATTATTATTATCATTATTATTATTATTATTATTATAATCATTATTATTATTATTATTGGCAACTATCTTCTCCTATACATACAGATTAATCTCTCATCCCAGAGCTAAGCAAACATCCATTTCAAATTAAATGTGCAATGCCTTTTACAATTTAAGAGAGATACTACATTTTAGTGCTTTATAGAGTACACTTTGGTAGCAACAGTATCCATATTTTCACTATGGCCATTAATTTGAGTTACATATTTAAATTAAGGAGTCCTATCACGTATTGTAAAGTATACAACTTTACGAGATGATGTTGTGTGCGAGGCTGCCGAGGCAGAAAATGTGACTACAGTCATAACTTAGAGATAGCTATTTCCTACCTCTGCAATATGTCTGGATGTGAACATGATTTCTACAAGAGAAAGCACCTAAAGGTGGAGTTTTTCCCAATATCAATATTGTCTTTGAGCTCTTTAGCCTGTCGATGAAAAATGTCACTGAATTAAAGAAAAGTTTTGTTTCTACAGCAGAGGAAGTCAATTTCTCTCTGATAGCTACTAATGAGCTCCTCACTCCATTTTTAGTGTACATTTACTGTTTAATAGCCTCTATACAGGTAATTAATTTAAAATTAACACATTTAGTATATGAACAACAAGTTATCTTCTAATAATTGCCATAAAATATTAAACATAACTAGCTATAATTAGGGGATTGAATGCAATATCAGAATGTATTCATGTGTGTATGTGAACATGTGGTATACATATTCCAAGTCCATATTGTACAATAAGTGTTCCCTTGTTTTTAAGAACATTTTCTTTGATAATATGCAAATAAATGCAGCATGATGATTATTGTTTATAAGAATAAACACCAGCAAACAGATGGTGCTAAACCACATTTGCCAATTTACCTAAATTGTCTTGATTCATAATTAAATCACACAATAATACTGCTTATTTTGCTGCCAATAACTATGAATGGTTATGTCATGATATAAATGATTTTCTTTTCATCCACCACTGTCTTCTGAGCTCATCTGTGTGACAAGTTCGTATCAAGGAGCATAGCTTCAGAGAAAGTGATTTGAAATGTGATTTAATGTGTGTATGATCATTTGTACTGCTTTCATAAGCTGTCCGTGGGCAAAACCATACTGTACAAATATCCTCATTGCTTTTCATTTAAAAACCCAACCGTCTGGTTGTGGTAATAACAAATTCTGTCTCGGATAAGAAGATAATCCTTATCTGTTCTATAATTATTTACAAGTGTCACTTATGATATCAAGGCTTTACAAGGCCGCATTCAGATAGGAGGATATGAAAACAAGAGGCATCCTGTTAACAAGTCTAGCGAGCAAGCTTTGAATGCAGGTGTGCATAAGTAACAGTCAAATTCAAATGGATTGCAGTTGAACTATTCTGCCACATACTGAATGTCAATCAACCTACAAACAAAAGTTCAAATGTGTTCATCTTCTCTCTCAGACGAGAGAGAATTTCTTCAGAACGTCCTAAGTTATTCCTTTCAACTGGAATTTAATTTAATCACTGCCAGCCTGCCAACATATTATCACTGTCTCACTGAGAAAAATATGAGCAACCAACAGTGTTTACGGGGTGGAAATAAATATCTCTCGACAACCCGAATGGGATATCAAAAATAACAATAGCAACTGGAATGAGATCACCAAACAGCTCAAGCAAACACAGCGTTCCTCACAGAGACACCTCGCAGTTTCTCTCAACTTAGAAGTAAACATTTGTCATTGCAAATCAAATATTTAGCAGCTTCAAGATAATTATATTCTCTCCTTGTAATGAATCAGTCAAAAATAAACTATATACACCTAGCTTACTGTCTCTGTTTGGCCCTAAACTGTTGCACTGTCCCACAGGGCTTCTTCACAGGTAAACACCACAGTGAGCCACACTGTTTATACAATAAGCCAACCATTTCTCTTCCTTGTATTCATACCCTCAACTGCCTTACTTATGTATTTACTTAGAAGAAGGCCTCTCAGGTGTCTCAGTTCAGACTTATCCATAAGCTTCACAAGTGCCCTCTGCAACAAAAAAAGACTTTTATCAGGCTGAAATAAAGAGGAGAAATGGAGGGACATAATTGAATTTAGACTCCAAGGCTCCTGCGCTTTAGGCACAATGTAGGCCTCTGAAGGGCCCTTCAAACGACAGAGAAAGGAAAAGAAAAGATTAGAAGTCTGTGCCAAGGAGCAGATGGAGTCTGCAAAGAACATAGCAATGTGCTGTGTGTATACCTGCCCTCGAGATGAAAGCATACAGTCCTTGGTAAAGTAAATTGGATTGACAAACCAACAGATATTCCCCTGTGTGTTGTGATCTTTATATATATACAGTCTATGGTTGTGATGTATTGTTGGAAGCGAACCCATAAACAATAATACCAGTAGCACCTGAAGCAAATGTTGTTAAAGCTTAAGCATGAATCAAAAAACGGGGGCAATGACTGTTAGAGTCAACTCACACAATATGTGAAATATTTACTGAAGAAGTAATATTACTAAACTAATCACACTTACCCGGGTCATAATGTCAGGGCTTTGCCTTATATAGCATTAAATATTAGAATTCTTCTTATCATTTGTATTCATGTGTACTCACAAGGTATGGTAACAATATAACTAAGAAAATCAAGGGGTTTTCAGATTCTCATGCTTAACTTGAGCTGTTGAATATCAGAACTAATGACACATTAGGACTTATTAGTAACCCGTGTGTGATTGCAAAGTCAGTACAGAACTGTAGATCGCCATTCAATGTGACATTTCTTGTCATGAGCAAATGTGTGTCTGTTTGTTTTCACCTCAGGATACACTGTTCAGTGCCTCGTGGAAACGTTTAAGAAAGGCATCATGGTAATCCTTTTAGGATTATTAAGACGTTCGTTACATTAAGTGCTATTCTCATTCTATCTTGTTTGCTGTGTTTTGGGCGGATTCATTTTCTCTACCTACTTTTCTTTCCTCCATTACATTTGGGGCAATTTATTACTGCCCTGAAACTGCACAGCAAAGTATTCACATTTGGTCTTCTTTTTTTTCTATCTTGTTTTTCTACTCTAATTGATTTTGTTTTCCTTTGTGTTTTGAAATGTTGTTCTAGTGCATTCTAGTGAAAAGTTTCTATATATAAACTGGATGGGCACTCAGAGAGCTCAAGCCTCCGCTAAGGTCATGTCCCATCTTGCAATATTAATGAAAATGAAAAGTAATGTGTGTATCCGCCCTGTGATTTGGATCTGCTCCAAAATGTGTGGCACATACTTCACTGTTTAGTCAGACACATGTGTATTTTTGTGTGCGAGTGTGTGGGTGTGCGTTTGTGTGTGTGCGTGCCGTGCATGTGGGTGTGTGCATGTGCTTGTCTTGGGGTTAGTTATGCTGTACCTAAACATCATAATTCAAATGTAAACTGTTACACACACACACAATACACTGTATCTTTCATACACACACCATCTGTATCTGCTAAAGTGTTAACCCTAATTCAGCATGACCTGAAAAAGTAAAAAAGTCATATAATCTAGTAATTTTGAATTAACTTATACAATCAAACACACACAGTCGAGTCCTACCAGACTGCCCAGTTTGGAGGATGAGGAGTTGTTTCTGTGTTTGAGGAGGCCACATCCCTCCATGCCCGGGGCATCCTTGTGGTTTCCATGGATACGAGGCCCACCAGCCCCCTCAGATGAGGAGCGAAGACGCCTTTCCATCCGCATCACCTCATGATAGGGGCTGACACTGCTGCACAGAGACGCTGCTGGAAAGAGTAATGAGAGGAGATAAATTGAGTTAGGGTGAAACTGTTGAAACACTGACTCTAAAAGCAGAGACATAATCTTCTTTTTATTATATTTCCAACGGGTAGCAGTCAGCCCAATTTCCTGTATGACGGTGGGTTATTTTTATGTAAATTAATGAAAAAAGGGCTCTTACTTATTGAGATTTTTAAATTAAGTAAACATTTCCCTATCTAAAGCTCCTCAGCAGTATTGCTTTTGGTCGAATGGTATTTTGTGACCATCCGGTTTTATCTCGTTCCCACAAAATGAGAGAATGAATGATGAACTTCGGGGGCAAAACCCAGACAACTGCTATAATTGCTCTATTATGATCTACTAATGGATATATGCATAAACAGACAGACAATGCCAGGTCCTTCCATTGTGTGCACGGTTATGAAACGGCTCTTCATGAAAACCACTCGCTCCCTACCTGTCTCTCTCTTTCACAAACACTGACACATGCACACTGCCTACATGTACAAAGTGTGTGTGCACGAGTCTTTTTTCTTGTCTTCTTTTGTCTTTATTCTGACACTTCCTGTCTCCGGCCCATTTTACTAGAGGCTCAACACATACCAGAGGACTTTAAACTGTTTGTGAAATGGATATGGTCAAATTTGTTTTTTGTGGAGTCCAACAGACTCCTCCCGTTATTCCTGTAGTTTATTTGTAGTTCCCACAGCTTGGAAGCTAAACATTCACCAAGTTGTAATCAATATTTAGCTACTGCCCTGCAATAATGAATTGCAATACACTACATGTGTGTATGTGTTCACAAAACAACAATAGGCAACTGATTCCGCACTAAGCTTTCATAATTTAGAAGGGGTTTTTTTGAGCATGTAACACTTACATGTCAAGTATAACTCAAATACAACAGCATTTCTACTGGGTTGTCAAAAAAGTGTCCATTTAAAACAAAGAAATGCTATCTTAATTAATTTGTTGAGTACTTTTTAATCATGATTAAATCTTGATATATTCATTAATTTGAACTTATCTTACTAAAACCCTCAGTTTCCTCTGCCAGCAGCACATTAATAAAGTGACATTTCAGTATCAGCAAAAATTAAATGATCAGTTGCTTCAACTAAACTAATTTCTAATAGCACGGTTAGCTAGTCCAAGTGAGACCATTAATCAAGCCAACACTTGATTCACTAAATTATCTTTTTTCCTGAAAGGGTAATAAACTCAGCCAGAATCTCATGTTCCATATCACACATTAAAGTCTGAGAAAAAGGTTAGGATACAGGGACAAATATTTTTTGGGAAACATAATTATGGGCTGTAGATCTCGGGAAGAAATATTTTTTGTGAGGGGAAGCCTTGGCTGAAAAATCTCCTCTGAAATATGTTACAACAGCTGAGGAAGTGAGGAAAATGGTAACACATCATCTCGGGTAAAATGATAGATTGTCAGTTTGACAAACTACAGTCAACCCACATCTGGAATGTATTCATTAGACTGAAGGTTTTTTTTTCAGATGAACTGTCTGAGGTGATTGCTCAGAGTGACGGCTATAAAAGTTTCAGATTCAGTTCGAGCTTCGAAATGTATTGTAATATTTGGACACAACAGGAAACATGTTTTCTGTTGCTTTTTGAAATGCAAAATGTACTGATACATGAGTGAGTTAGATATCAGGTAAAGCATAAGAGTAAATAGAATAATCCCAAAAATACAAATTATGTCCAACAGACACAAGCAACACGCACATATAACAAATATACATAGCATACATACTCCCCCCGCACAGCAAGAAGTCAATACTGTCACTGCGTTTTACATAAAATAGCTAGTCAATATCATAGAGCCGATATCACAAGGGAGTGTGAAGCCAAGTTTTGATGTCTGTGTGTCTCAGTTACCATGCGGGATCAACCTGGCTGGGCTCCCATGGTACACGGTACGTCGGTACATGGTAGTGTATGTTATCTGTGTTTGTGACTGTGGCGATGCATGTAAACTTGAGTTTCTCACCTGCATGTGGTTTCCTCAAATGAGAGGACCTTGGCTCGTGGCAGCCACAGAAGCTTCCTCTTTCTTGAATGGAGCGCGTTCTTCTTGCCTTCCTTTCCGATTGCTCTGGGTTAGAGTGGCACCCCTCGCTGAATACCACACATGCCTCGCTCTCGCTGGTGGTCTCTGTTTGGTAACCTGCCTTCCTCTTCTCCACTAACTCCTTCCTCTCCACTGCTGACAACTCATCCCTCACTTCCTTTCTCTCTTCCTCCCTCTCCCTTCTCTCTTCCAGTGATTGTTCCCGCAGAGGTAGGCAGGGTACAGCTGTCTCCGGCTCTGAGAGGGAAATGGCAGTCTCATAGTCTGTGTTGTTTGCTGTGCTGGTGTCCGGGAGTAAAGGTTTTTCAGTGCTGGACTGGGCTGGAGTGAAGAAGACCTGAGGAGAGGACATTTCATTGAGAATGTGTAGAAACAGAACAAGCTGTTGCTATCAATGTTACATTTGAATACAAGAACAATTGTGAACTGAAATGGGTCAAAAGGTTTGCACGAGGATATATTTGTGTCCTCAGGCACAAGGTGTGAATGTTTGGGAAGCACAGTCACAGTATTTACTCTTGCGGAGCTTTGTCTTTGCAGCCAAAAATAGAATCAATTATTTGAAGGAGGAAAAGTTGTGAGCACAAAGGTGTGAAATGTGGAGGACAGTTTTCAGACATGCAAGGACTTTTCTCTTCATGCCTTAGCACTTTCAATAAAAGGACTTTTATGCCCTGTGCTCAATTTTTATGTCACATTTCACAGATTCCACTCAGTGATCATAAATATTCCTCCTTTATGGTTTTTGTTCTTGACATCCAAGGGCACCTGTGGTTGTATTATCTATTCCTCAAGCTCTAATATTGCATTTTTTAAACAAATATTGTTTGCCAACAAGAAGAAATATTTACTGATTGAATGATTTTGCATACCTAAGACAAGTTGCATTTTCATCTTAAAATTCATGGTGTTTCTCTATTATTCCCGAAACCTTTACATAAAGTTTACGGTTTGTCTTTAACGGTCAACCCATTTGATTCCAAAACCCATACATGATTGACAGCAAAAAGAAACAGGCACACTACCTGGGATGAAGAAACAACCAAGCTGAAGTTCTCTGGAGCAGGGGGGGATTCAGGTGGGGATTCAGGTGGAGCTGGGTAGACATCTGACCCGGGCTCAGAGGCAGGAGGGGCTACAGGGGTTCCGGGGCTGGGAGCTGGCAGAGCATCCACCTCAGACACAGAATCCTCCGTGATGGGGATGAACTCTGAAGGGGTGATGGCTGTGGTTCGGTCCTCTGATATCATAGGGGACTGGAGTGAGCTTTCCCCACCGGCACCAAGCTCCCCTGGCCATGAGCCCGGGGTGAGGCCCCCGGCCCCCGGAGTGATGGTGGTGGAGCTCGGAGGTTCCAGATTCACTTCTGGAGGTCTGTGGTGGTCGGAGGTCCGGGAGAAGCGGTGGTGAGCGGAGAAAGATTTGGGCAGTAGCGTTTTCTTCCGTGACGACCGTTTGCTATTACTACCTCCACTGTAGTCATCCAGGAACCCGGAGTCGTCACCCTCATTGGCCCCTGAGCCACTGATACAGTTTGTAAAGACATTTCGATTGGCTGTGGAGGAGGAAGAAGAGGACGCTTTTTCAAAATCCTCCGTCTGAGAGCGGGAGATCTTCTTTTGCTTGTGGCTGCCGAATCCAAAGGAGTGGCGTGACTTTGGGCGTCCACCACCTTCACTGAACCCCGTTGACGATGACGTTGAAATCTGCTGGTTATTTCCATTTGCGTCAGTGCTCTGTGTCAGCGGGGGGGTGAGGTTTAGGTTGATAGGCTTGACACGTGGATCACTATTCCGTTTAGCTGATAAATTGAGGGATGGAGTTCTGAAAAAGCTGCGGCGTTTCCCCGTGCTGCCTGAACTGGAGTTGGTGCTGGAAGGTGAGGAGGTGTGGACGCCATTGCCCTGTCCACCTGAAGAGGGAGAGGAGGGGAGGGAGTCCTGCCTCTTACTGCTGCTGCGGCGGAAGATTGGCAGGCGGGACACAAGTGTGGACCGACGTGAGCCTGATTCACCCATCGAGAAGCAGTGGAAGTGGGGCACTCTGAGGAAACAAACAAACACAAAAAAACATTTAATGGATACAACATGCATCAACAAAGATTCATATTCAACGTGACCAATCTGTTGTTGGGAAATATTAAAGGCATCTAATAGTTCTGACATTCACAACTTGCAACATGACATCAAATATCATGATATTGTTTTAACAAATACGTCTAATATTGATATAGCGATGATATTGTAGGGTTGACTATTGCTGCATTATACAGGTACTATAAAACCTGATCATAAAGGAATTGTCCATAACATCATTAAGGCCATTTATATATATTTTTGTAATGATCACTACCAGCAATGGAAGCACATGCTGACTGTCTTTCCTTGAGAATTGAGTCCGTTTCTAACCGAGTTTAGCTACCGTTATAAACTGACAATTAAACCCTTTGTTCAAGCCAAGAATCAGATATAATAAGCATAATTCATCTCTGCTCAGTCATGAATGATGAAAAACAATGCAATGAGGCTCAGCAGTTACACTACTAACAATACTTTTGTTTATTTGATGCTACCCATAAGAAATGCAAGCCCGTTTTGACCTTTCTTAATAGTATTCCACATTGGGAATATCAAGAACTGCCTCCAGTGTTTAGCACAGGTTTCTTAAAGTAAAAACAAAGGTGACAAAAATGAATCATTATGGTGGGACTGTTCAATTCTTTAATTGTCGGTCTTTTAAGGTTTAACCTTGAAAAATCCTTTAGGAATATTTCTTATTTATCTTTTGTATTTTTGTTTTATCCCGGGTAATTGGTAAATAAACTTGTTTTAAAGCACAACATGCAAAAGAAGACAAAAACGAGGGGGGGCCCTATTCAAGGACTATCATCTCAGATTGATGATAGAAAAGAAAAAATGAAATATAAAAAAGTAATGAGCCTTAACTTAGAGCTACATATATTAACTCTCTGTTTCAACTGCACCAACTGTCTTTTAGAGTAAAAAGTAAGAGTATCAGGCTGAAACACTGTGCCTCATGTAATCTTCATTTACAAACGGCTTTATACAATTGTACACAGAAAGCCTCTTAGTGAATTAATTAAGAGGGGTCATTGTCTGTAAGAACCGACTGAAGTGTTTAGTCAAAGATTAAAGGAAGACATTAATTCATGTTTTACTTGTTTCCTACAATGAATTAAACACTACAAGTCACAGTTTGGCTAAGAGGCTGTCACTGTGAGAGCCTCTCTGTGTAATAAGCTTGTATTGACACCCTTCACTGAAGTGGCTCATGAGTGTGTGAACTCCTTAAAAGTACATTTGATCAAGTTGGGATACAGACGGGTCCTTTTTCTTTTTTAAGTGGACTCAGCTCACGTAATATATAAAAGCGGTAATTGATATTTATCTATGTACCTAATTTATGTCAACATTTAGAGTAATTATGATATTGTGAACAATTAAATAGTATATTCAAAATGGATCAATTGGATTGGATCAATTCAATTGGATTGGATTGGATCAATTCAAGATATCTGTGCAAGTGAAATAATTTGCAGGTTAGCACCCTAGTCAAATATGTATTAAAACATTTCAGATTAACCAGCAGGTCAGAAGTTACCCTCACCACAGACATTTGACCAGGTCATGACACTCTGGCCTGTCTCATTGTGACCAGGTAAACAACGTTTAACTAATTATATAGAGATTAAAACAGATTGAGAACAGTCCTACCAGTCCGGTGCAATAGGAAAAACACTTTTAGGCAATGGCTAGTAGCTATCAGGCCTGGTGAACACACTTCCAACGCAAAAGCATAACACAAAATCACTGCTGATAAAATGAAGGCCCACCCACATGGAGTGTGCCCACGCTGAAGCTCCACAAAGGGAAGGTTGAGAGGTGATAACTGCACTGAAACAGGTGTTTACTTCCCGATTGCCTGGCCACTGTACAAAAAACGATACCTGAATCAGAACTTCCGCTTATCTCAGTTCCTCTTCCCTTTGCTCTGTAGTGCAGTATAACGGGCTGCTGTGTTGGATAACAAATCATAGAGCATAAACTATTTGATTTGCTGCTTCCTTGACTTCCATTCGAATGCTGAATTACAAATTGCCTGAGCTAAATAAACGGGGCTCGACTATTCTTGCTCTGGACATTTCAGTAGTTTAATTTAAAGCAACTGTCCAAATAATATAATTATTGATGTAAAGCCTTGACATATTTTGTTCTTGCACTGCTGTGTAGTTTGAATTGTCTTATAATCCCATACGACTGCCTGACTCTTCCCCTGTTACTCAATAAACCAAACGGCTTCCAAATTCCCATTTGAATGCACTTTTACACTGATAAACCATTAGACTATCTCACGGTTTGAAAGAATAAATAAAGGTGTGTATGGCGTGTGCGTAGTGTAACTGGGTGTTTCCTATAAAACAGGTTATTGATGCATTTTTGACAGACTAAATATTAGGCAACACTGTAAGGCTGAAAATAGAAAGAAATATGATTCATACAAGCTTACATACAAGTTTTCTGATGTCTGATAAGAAATCTTGAGACTTTTTTTAAACACATTGTGGCTCTACCAAAGTAAGATAAGAATTTGTTTTAGACTGTGTGGGAGTTGCTTTTAGAAGGTGTGTGTTTTCATACAGGGAGTGATCTGCCTTCAATGATTTGCTTGCTGGTATTGTCAAACAAATATATTCCAATATTGTATCTGCATTAAGACACAATAAAAAATGGATACATGGATATAAGGGCCAAACATTTACAAACACTGTATTCTCTGTTCACTTAATTAGGGTACACTGAGAAATGTAAAATACCATGAAACAGAAATATAAGGTAGCACTCAACATACTACACTAATTCCTTTATGATAACTAATCTACCATCACATGACCTATGTAACATATAGTTTCTGCAACCTATGGAATGCATAGAATAACAAAACTGCTTAGCCTATAGCTATAAATATGCAAGTCAGGACATGTGATCAAAACAACAAGCTATCTTGAGCAAGAAGTCGCCTTTTTACCGTAAACTCAAATGTGAAATGTAAACTCTCACCTCTAACCTGACAGAAAAACTGCTACTCTGAACACATGTTAACCATCTTATTTTTAAGAACACTTAACCAAACTGCAGACTAAAAACAGAGTTACTCAATTATACTACACATGTCGTTGTATGGACATTTGGATACTACATTAACAGTGGAGGATTTGGAGGCTGAGGAACACATCGCAACTCAAGAACGGCATGCAAATAGAAAAATGCAAAACAAAAGCCAACACTGGCTGCATGCTGCAAATAAAGACGAACATCAGCTAAAATGATCAATAGTTCACCATATCTAATACAACACTTACCTTCTCTTTATCACAGGCATGATCACGAAAATGATAGTGCACTAAACAGGGTGTTGGTACACACTCAAAACAGTAACTTCTCTATTTGTAAACTCAGTGTTTCTATTGGCCAATCATATGCAAGATCAAGTTCAAATGTATGTGAGACGGAGCATGGAAAAGTATTATTATCCATGGAAAATCAGCAATACATATACACAATATTCAAATCATAACCTATTAAATACAATGTGATAAAAATCCAATAACAATAAATAACATAGACAGCTATATTTTTTACAGATGTATCCACTCAAAACAGAGCTTTCTCTTTATGTATGACAGTAGTCAACATATTTTGAAGCTATTATTGCACCTGTTTTACTCTTACTTCAAATTCTGAAGTAGAAGGGTAGGATCTACAGATTCGTTTTTAAAGACTAACTTCTCCCAAATGTTATTTCTTACAGTATTTTAGGAAGTGAGATTCTGTCTTAACTTCTCTTTTATGACAGAGCTCACTCCACATCCCCAGAAGGACTTTTACATCAGTTTTCCCAGGCTGAGTGAAAACAAAAGCTAGTGTTTACAAGTAAATATTCCTTTAATGTGTGGCTCAAAATGTATTTATTATGTTCAGAATGGTTGCTGACATAGTGGTACCTTGTGATGCATAGTGATTGTTGGTTAGCCCACTCCCCCTTTAAAGCATCACTTATTAATGAATGGGCCTTAGCATGATACTGTTACTGTGTGCCTACCAACACTTGTTACTGTTCTCTGTCAACCAATTAGCTATAGCCAGTATCAGATATTACAGCAGTAATGAGATGAGATGCGGGGATGTAAATGTGAGTGACCACCAGTAGCAGCAGCAGCAGCCAGCGGGAAACAGTAGCTGTCAAACAGAAACGTCAACAACGCTCTGAAGCCTGCCGACCTTAAATCCAGACTAGCTAGCTGGGTCAAATCACTGACAGTCAGCCGTCGGGAGTAAGCTCTGGGGCTAATGGCTGCTACGACATTACATCAATAAAATGCAGTGTATCGCTTTCTCCAGGCTGTAAAGGTCGGGGGCAATACAGTCGCGTGCACTGTCCGGTGTTTCAGGCGGACTGGCTAGCAGCAGCGGCACACACACTTACCTTGCGCAGAGTCCCAGCAGAGTCTCTACCGACGCCGAGCAGCTGGATAAATCTTCGCTTTGTGCTCACACGAGTTACCATAGCCTACATGGAGGAATCTGGAAGTATACAATGGTCCTGGAATTGCACTGAGGTAGCACCTTGTGTTGCACTGACGCCGATATTACACCTCTGTGACGTGGAGGCTCTTTTCCTCCTTCGTCTCTTCCGCGTTTCGACGACAGGCTGCGAACGTGCACAGCGTGACGTCCTTCTTCTTCCTCATACTCCTCCTCCTCCCTCTCCTTCTCCCACAGATCAGAATCCTCCAGCAGGTGGAGGGATGGACAATTACATCTCTCACTGGCAAATATAATCGATCCTTAATCTGGATCTTCTCATAAGTAGCATACTAAATATTGGGATGTCTAATATTGAAGGAATTGCCCATTCACTATCCCTTAAACAGAAAGTTACTCCTCTGGCATGTCAACATGAGTATGTCAGTGTTTTATATCAGATAAGAGGATTATTATTATTTATCCAACTCATTTACATTGAAGTATCACTGATAAAATAAAGATTAAAATTGAAAAGTCACTTTAAAATATAGTAAACTAAAGCTTTAGGCTATAAATACATGTCAAAAACGAAAAATTGAACTTTTAGTGATAAGATTTAGGATTAAAGGTCCAGTGTGTAGGATTTAGCATCTAGTGTTGAGTTTGCAGATAGCATAAACTGAATTTACCCTTTTAATGGCAGAAGTTTTGGTTTAGATGCCGAAAGCACATATGTAAAGATTTACATTACCAAAGGCTCCATTCTATTTACTAAGTCTCCAAGTTAGCCATATCAGTGTGAACATGCGCAATACTAGATACATTTTACCTACTTACCTATGGAATCCAACCATCAAAATCCTGTAATTTTCAAGTCGAAATGCCTACTATGTGTCAGGGAAACTTAAGGTGGCCTTCAGGTAACCTTGAAAATTCAATAAAAAGAGCAGTTTCTAATCTAATTAAAACACAATTATTCGTTTCATGTCATTATACTAATAGAAACATATTTAATTTGTGCGAATGCTGTTTACAGCATTCCACTATAGTTATTTTCTTTATTCTTCCGTCTTCCGTATTCTTCTTCTTCTTATTTCACCAAATAGTTTGGCTCTCAATAACTTCAGCATACTTTTCAGCTACAGAAACCATTCAAATATCAAAATATTCAGCCTTTTCAGCACATGATGGGTACATTTCAACTTTTTCAAAATATGTTGTACTTTTTGAAATATTCAGCTTTTTAAACTATTTTTTTAACATACTCAATGGGAGGAACCTTCAAATCCTCTTTTACCTACACATTGTGCAAAATGCTACTCCTTCCCTATGCTCCTTCCACATACTTTCAGCTAGAGACTTCATTCCAACTTTAAAATGATCACAAGACCGTCAGCTATAAAACTGATCTTCAGATGTTTCATACTTGTAACACTTTTTGAGATATTTAACTTAGTTTGGAGCTTGGTAAAGAGGCTTTCTTCAGATTTTAACATTAGTGTGTATAGAGTGTGTTGATTTGTGTTGGTTCTCTCGCGTCCAGGAGGGAGTTAAAATAAGATACAATGTAGTCTCTGAAAAGGTTCAAATTGGTACTTTAATTAAGTAATGTGGTTCTGAAACAAACAGAGCGATACAGGAGACAACAGCTGTTGTCTCGAAGTTGCAGCGGTGAAAAGAGAGTGAGATCACGTTATCTCCCAGCCTGTCTTTTGCTTTTAATTTGTAAAGCACTTTGAATCGCCACGTGCTGAAAAGTGCTATATAAATAAAATTGCCTCGTCTCGCCTCGCCTCTATTTCTTGGCTCCTCCTCTCAATGGCGACTGTTACGTGGGGGATCCACCTTCCTCTTTCTCCAATGTCCGATATCGCGCATATATATCGGAAATAAGGTCTGTGGTTGACACAAATTGAAGAGACAGATCACGTTTTGTTCTACGACATTAAATACATCAGCAGTGACCCCACTGGTGATTTTTTAAGAGTTTACGTGTCTGAAAAACGATGGTTGTTAACAAGTGGCTGAATAGGACTACAGAAGTTGTCAAGGCCGTTGTACGCCATTACACCGAACATGTAAACACTCCCGCTAAGTTTGTTTTTTCCCCCGTGTTCTGCTTGAAAGCAAGTACCTGCCTCCTGCAAACTGTTAAAATAAACGCTTCAACTTGTACAATTTTGAATCTGTATTTTTGAATATGGATCTTAAATTGGCGTGACGTTGAAGCAGCGACCCTGCTGTAGTTCGTTTATAGCATAACGTTAGCATTTTGCTTCTGGCGACTAGATGATTATGATTCAAAAATTATAAAAGTAGGGTAGACATGTGGATATTATCCGGTTGAACAAAACGTCTATTAAATTTGTGTCAACCACAGACCTTATTTCGAGCTATTTTCCAAAATCCTATGGAGAAATTGCATTGCTTTTTTGTCGAATGAACCGGAAGGAGTTTACTTCCGGGTTTTAGGACGTGTCACTGTTGCGCTCGAAAAAAAAGCAGACTTTGACGCTCCTCACGGTCCTGACATCCTCCACGCGTTGACATTTTCACTATAGGAACCACGCCACAACAGTGTGATGTTTGTAGGTTTATTGCAAGAAGTAACAATGAATTGATATGGAGGGGTTGATAAGATGTACTGGTCTGGCTGGACGTGCTGTGGTCCGTGCAGAGGGAGACTCAGAGTGGGGGTACCGTCTCAGGTATGATCTGCTCGGGCTGATTGCGGGCCCCCAAAAGAGTCGGATTAAATGCAGCTGACTTGAGCGTGTGCATGTCTGACGTCGTTTAGATCGTTGCGGATGTAAGCGTGGTACGCTTGGGATGACCAGCGGCCGAGGGCCTAGATGGTTTGGATAAGAGATGCCCGGTCTAGCTGCTGTGGACGCTGCGCTGATGAGGGAGAAATGGCTCTAATAGTGTTGCCCCCAAAATAGGCGGGATGTTCTGAAAGAATTTCTGGAACCAGAGCGCCCCAGTATGTTCCCTGGTTAAATTGTTTAATGCGGTCGGCGGCTTGACTAGCAAAGTGAACGTGGTAGGTGTAGAAACCTGAACCTCCGAACCGTAAGGCCATGTCGGGCTCTATGAAGAGGTATTCGTCTAACTCGGTTCTGCGTGTGGGATAGACTGAGCAGATGACTTCGCGGTAAAGGGAAAATGCTAAGGTGAACTCTGCAGGGGTTAAGTCCTTAAACCTCAGAGGTGATGGGTTGCGAAGCTGGACTAAACCGAAGCTGGTCTGCATTTCCCTGGGCTGGCTAGTGTCGATGATTGATGGCTGTATAGCTGAGCTAAATCTACATAATTACAGAGGAGAATCTGCTGGCGCAAGACGGGAGACACAGGAGAAGGGCGATACACTGAGGAGGCTGTCTGGATGGGTGGTGTTGCTGTGGCTAGAGTGTAGTTAGTTACACAAGGAGGAAAAACATTTGGGTGTTGGGGAAGGGATGGGATGGGGGTAGGGGAAAAAGGGATGAAGGGAGGGGGAAAGGATAGACCAGTTTGAAATGGAGGTGCTGGATGAGAGTCAGCTATTAGATTAGCATGGCCCATTGGGTTGCTGGGTGAGGCACTGGTGCTACGAAGTTAGCTGCTAAAGGAGGAAGGTAAGCAGGAGCTGGGTTGCTGTGGACTGCTGAAGATAGAGAAGAAGAAGGGATGGAGGGATGAAGGGATGTATGTGCAAGGGGATTTTGTGAGGCCTGTGAGCACAGACTGAGAGAAAGGTTGACATGAGCTGCGACATGTCAGACACAGAGAGAGCGGGCACAGGGGGGTAATACAACCTGGCCCCCGCCAGGGGGTGCTGGTAACTCAGGATGTGTCCCTGGAGGAGAACGGAGGCCTGTGACGTCACGAGTCGTGGCGCGCGTGCGGTGTTTGACTCTGAAGCGGGAAGAGCTGTGGGTCTTGTTGTTACCGGTGTGCTGCTGTAGGCTTTGTAGAGGTTGTGCAGTCTTGCCTTGTTGTCGTTTCGATGGAAGTGGATGCCATGTTCTTTGAAGTCGGAAGACTGTCCACTTCCTGAGTTCGAGCTCCATTTGCAGATTCGTCCGAGAGGTGTGTCGAGTGCGCCGCGGTGAGTGGATGAGGCAGTCGGCTGGTGGTGGGGAGATTGGAGCTGGCTGTGCCTGTTGTGGCCCCGATTGTTTGCCCTAGCTGGCGGAGGAGACAAAGCCTGGGATCTATCTGGAGTCGGAGGTATTTCGTTGGGGGAGCTTGAGTGAAAGTGACGGCTGGTGTGTGTGGGACACTGATTGCCGACCGCAAGCGGCTCCATTCGGATGCTTGGCTGTGATCCGGCTGCTGTGCCGTGGATGGCAGACAGCTGATGTCGACGAGATCTTCGTCTGACTCCGGCAAGTTGATCAGCAGTTCGGGATCCATGGTGAGTTTAAATGGTTGTAGTAGTAGCGTTTAAAGTTTGTTTGAACCGTGACGACACGCGGCGTGAATCACGGTCTGCCTGTCTGTCTTTGAGAGAATGGAGACAAGCAGTGGCCGGAAGTTTGAGTTTAGAGACGGGGTTTAGGCGTGGCCATACTTCATTTACTGAAAGCAGCTACCGTTTTTAAACTATAGTTAGAAATGTAAGAGGTTTATTTCTCATTCAGAACAATGGAAAGGCTCTCCTTTCACAGCACATCTCCATGGAAACCTTTGATCTCTGGGCTCAGTTTGATAACGTCGTCACCATAGTAACCTTTGATCTCTGGGCTTACACACACAGGTGTTTGATAACGTCGTCACCTCAAACACAAACACACAGGCCATGTCTCAATTCAGGGGTTGCATCCTTCGAAGGGTGCATTCGTAGACCGCATATGTCCCTTCCGCCGATAGAAGGCTGTCCCAATTCAAACAAAAGACAAGACTCCTTTGAATGCAGCCCACGAATGCGGCCTTCTTTTCCCGGATTTGAAGGATACATCTGATGTATCCTCCGCGGTCTACCATATCCCAGGATGCAATGCGCGCTGGGGACGAGTGAGTTAAGTTTTGTTCAAATTAAATGGCGGACCGGTCTCCCCAGTAGAGTGGATTTAAAAGCAGCAGCAAGCAGAGGAATCACTATTAAATGTGAGTGTTGGGTTTTTAACTTACTTTAAAATAACTAACGACACACGTCAAACCCAAGGGGCATTAAAACGTACATTTTCGTTAAATAATACGGATAAATACGTGACGTTAGTGACGCTAACTAGCTAGCTGGACGTGCTGCACTGTTGGTTTACACTTATTCTTAATTCAATTCAGAAGTTTACTAAAGTCATACAGAGATCTTGGCTCTGTTATAGATAAGTTATACTTTATATTACATCTATAAATAGACCAAAGTGAAAACATTTAGACCTGTATAGCCTACGGTGGGATTTATAAAATGGTACCCTGACGTAGCTGCTGTTTGCTTTATTTATTTCTCTGACATTTTGCAATGTTTTACTGTTTATTAAACTTTGGGACAACATTGCAACCTTTGTATTCAGCTCATGCTGCTTTGAGGTAGGGCTACAAATTATTTGAAATATTTCCACCAGATTTGATCATCTTTTATTTGGGTTAAAGTGTATTTAATTTATCGTAATCCCATAATAATAACACAATCAAAAATGGACAGCAGCCTTTTGCTTGATTTTAGTTGTTGCAGTGCTGTCAAAGGGATGCAAGCTGTGACTGTCATTTCTTGTCTTTAGTTTTATAAAAACCAAGACAGTACATCATTTTAAATAATCCTTTAGGGATTGTTTGTCTGTGTTTTAATATGATGAATTCACTTTGTTCCTCTTGTTTTTCTCTGTGATTAGGACAATTCTGGAAAAATTGATCTGCTGGAGAAGGACCCTTAATCTGAAAAGTGCACGGCAAATCAGCAGGACAGAGCTGCCATCCACCTGGACCCCCGTGGTGCTGGAGAAAGCAGAACGGCGTTCAGGAACATCATCCACCCAAACCTCTGCTTACTGCACTCCTACAGGCGTATGACTGCAGAACTATAGGTTACTTGCGTAATCCCAGTTCTCAGAGTAACATGAAGTGGGATGCGCCTCATCGCGGAGCAAACAGAAGCATCAATCTCATTACGCCAATCCTGATTGGCTGGAGATCTTGACGTCAGCGTCAGGGAAATCACCCCCTATAAGTAGCTTGCGCCACAACGCATGCGCCATTCAAAATAAGCACCTCTTCTCGCTTCACCATAGCAAGGAGGGCCGTCTGGTGAGACATCTCACTTCATGTTACTCTGAGAACTGGGGTTACGCAAGTAACCTATAGTTCTCATTCATAACACTCCGTTCGATGTCTCACTATGGGAAATTGTAGCTCCCGTATTGCCAGACGAGCTTATCTCGAAAATCACCAAACCAACCAGAACTTAACAGGTAGAGCTCTGACTCAACCAGGTGCCCAGCACTGCTTGAGTCACACTGGGAGCAGAACGTCCAGCCTGTTAGGAGGCAGACAAAAGTGAGCGGCGAGGACCAGCTCGCCGCTGCACCAATGTCTTTGATGGGAGACATCCTGGACAGAGTCCAGAATGCAGCCAGACTCTGAGTCGAAAGAGCTCGCGGACCCGAGGGTGCCTGCGAACTCTGACTCGTATGAGCCCCAAAGCAATTGCTTCCACAGACCAGTGGGAGAGCCGTTGCTTAGTAACAGGCTTGCCCTTATAAGGGTTAGCCCAGGACACAAGGGGTTGGTCATTATGACAAAGCACCCTTGATCTGTCCCTGTACGTGCGTGAAGCACGGGTTGGACACGGCAAATCCGGCCGCTGTTCCCCGGAGGAATACAGTGGCGGGGAGGATGCCTTAATGTCAAATGTGGTACCCGAACCGACCGCCTTAAGATAAAGGCAGGGTCAGGCTTCAACCACACTCTGTTTGCCCTGGGGCAAACTGAGTGCATGAAAACTGTACAGATAGTGCATGAGTGCCACTGGCTCGCTTGGCAGCTGCCAGGGTCAGCGTCATGTCACACTGTATTTAGATTGTACCACTCACGGGCCAGGCCCATAGAGCCAAGCGCTCTGGGTGTGGGTGAAAGATCGCCCCCCCCCGCTTGGGACAGTATGTCCCTGCGTAGTGGGAGCTGCCATGGCTGCCCGCACAGCAGCTGATATATCTCCGCTAGCCAGTACATAGCTGGCCAGTGCGGAGCTATCAGGATAAGTGTGTGGCGTTGCTCTCTCACTCTGGCCAGAGTTGGGGGTATCAGAGCCAGGGGTGGGAACGCGTACAGAAGGGCCGGGGGCCAATTGTGCGCGAGTGCATCCACGCCTAACGGTGCATTTAGATCGCGCATCGAAAAGAACAGCTGACACTGAGCGTTGTCTTTCGATGCGAACAGATCCACCGCGGCTCTGCCGTAACGCACCCACAGCTGGCTCACAATCCTTGGATGTAGAGTCCAGTCTGCATAAAGTGGTATACCTCTGGACAGTAGATCTGCCCCGAGGTTCCTCACTCCCGGAACGTGCGTCGCTCTCAGAGAGAGGAGACGCCTACCGCTCCATAGGATAAGTTTGCGCGCCAGTGTGTGTAACTGGAGAGAACGCAAACCCCCTTGGCGGTTAATATACGATATTGTGGTCGTATTGTCTGTCCTCACGAGGACGTGATGTCCCCTGAGGAAAGGCAGAAAGCGTTTTAGGGTGAGAAACACCGCTAAAAGCTCCAGGTAATTTATGTGCGCCTGCTGGAGGTCTCTGCTCCAGAGACCCCTCACCGGGCGACCTTCATAAATACCTCCCCAACCTGTCAGACATGCGTCCGTGGTGACCACTTTCCGTGAAAGGACAGCACCCATAGGCACACCTCGTACTAGAAAAGTCGGGTGCAGCCAGTGGCGCAGTGTCATTACGCATTTCACAGTAACTATCACTCTCCGCGCGCCATGGCGCGCAGGGTTTAGTTTTAGGGCGGCCACCCAGCGCTGAAACTCCCTCATGTGTAAGCGTCCCAGTCGTACGACCAGGATGGCTGACGCCATGAGCCCCAGCAATCGCAGGCATGATCTGAGGAGAACATGTTTGCGCAGCTGGAAAAGAGCGAGACAAGCTCTGAAAGCTTTCACTCTATCCGCTGACAAGCGAGCTGAAAAGGGCACCGAGTTCAGGTGTAAACCCAGGAAGAGTATAGTCTGCGCGGGGCACAACATGCTCTTCTCTGTGTTTATTATGAAACCCAGGTTGAGCAGGTGCTTTACGAGGACATTTGTCTGCGTAACAACCTCCTGCTCCGACTGTGCGAGAAGCAGCCAGTCGTCCAGGTAGGTCGCCAGGCGAATACCCTGTTGTCTTAACGGGGCTATCGCGGCTTCCGTACATCGTACAAACACCCTTGGACTGAGAGACAGACCGAAGGGGAGTACTCTGTATTCATAACAGATCCCCTGAGGGGGGGGTGACAGCGAATTGGAGTCTGTAGCCCCGTGTTACTGTCTTGAAAACCCAAGCAGATGATTTGAGCATCTTCCACTGCATGCTCCTTAGAGCCAGTGGAGATGTCACATCTCTTCCCCTCTGAGTCTCTATTTGTTGTGTTATGGGGCCCTCTAGTGTCTGAACACAGTGGTGCCCCCTTTCGACAATCCCCACCGACACTGCGCATGCGCATGACGGTGGTGCCTTCACAACCCCAGCCGGCACTGCGCATGCGCGTGGCGGTGGTGCTTTTAAAACCCCAGCCGGCACTGCGCATGCGCGTGACGGTGGTGCCTTCACAGACCCGCCTGTAATCCGCCTTTTGAGAGATGCCGAAGCTGCTCTCAGAAGGGGAACAGTTGACGGGCTGTTTATTGGTTTTATTGTTTTTCTTATCATTTTTTTGAGCTGCGCCCTCGGCCTGAAGCCTGGATGCGTCAGCGGCAAATGTTTAATGACAGAGGAACAAACAGATTTGTGACATGTGTTTTTGCGGACTTGAGGATTGTGTTGAGGCATCTCTCGAGGCGGCGGGAACACATTTAGAGCTGGGGAACCGTGGACTTCCAGCTCTGTCACGGAGGGGAGAAGGAGGGGCTGTCACGCCGCTCGCTTCTTCTTCCTCGCCTGCTGGCCGAAATTCTGGGTTGGCTGCGCCTGAGCTGCAGCCGGAACCGGAGATTTTCTGGGCCAGCTCGCCCTCGTCTCCAGCCTGGGCTGGGGACTCGGGGCGGGCTGCGACCTCTGCGTTTTCGGTGTTTTAAACCGAGCAGGGTTCAAGGCAGCTTGGGCGAAGGACTGCTGCTGCGAAGGCAGCGGCTGGACCCTTCGAGGGAGGCAGAGGTGGAGTGCCTCGTCCTCCCTCTTTTTCGACTCACACCTCCTTTGCATGGAAGCAAGAGCGGAGCCGAAAATTCCCTCGGGAACGATGGACTTATCCAGCACATCCTCCTTTTCCCGGTCTGGGAGGTTGGTGAGGTTGAGCCATCTCGCTCTTTCCTGCACCACCATGATCCCCATTGCCTTACCCGTGGCCTGGACGGCGCAGCGTTGGACACGGAGACAGATGTCTGTGACCGCCGCCATCTCGTCCAGAGTGGCTGCACCCGGGTTACCCGACAGGTCCTCGCAGAGCTCCGCTTGGTAAGCGGTTAGCAGCGAGGCCACATTCAGGGCCCTGGCGGACAACGCTGCGGCTTTGTAGGACCGTTCAGTCATTGTCGACTGAAATCGGTCCGACTTTGCCGGCAGCGTGGGGTTCCTGCTTGGTGACGGGCCCATCCTCGGTAGGAGGTGGGCTGCTACCAGCGGTTCCATGGGCGGTATGCGGAGCAGGCCGAGCTTCTCCATTCCGTCACAGTCTAGGGAGGAGGCACCCTGGATTGGGACCTTGTTGCTGAAGGGCCGGTCTCTCCACGAGACCGACACCTCATCCAACATCTCCGGGAAGACCGGAAGGAGTTGTCTCTTTGTCCGCGCTGCTTGGGGAAAATATTTCCCTTCGTAGCGGGACCTGGAGGTCTCCTTGGCCATTTCAGGCCACGGGATGTCGAGTCTGGCCGCAGCGCGTTTGCACACGGCCTGCAGGTCCATACTCAGACAGGGCGAAGCTGGTATGCTATCGTCTGGGAGAGCAGCCCTCGCTCCAGGCTTTGCAGCCTGAGCCGATGACATGAAGATGTCCTCTTCATGTTCATCCGACTCGGACAGGAGGAACACCGAGGCGTCCTCTTCGTCCTCGTCGTAATTCAGCTCGAGGACATCCTCCACCATGGTGAGGTCTAACTGGAGCCCCAGCTCGGTAAAGCGTGGGGTCCCGTTCCCCGCGTGTCTTGCCGCCACCGGGTCCCGGCCTGCCAGGGCGCGGGAATCCGGTTCTGCGGCCATCTCAGATACTGAGCCCCAGACCGACATGGAGAGGGGTTCACTCTCTGTGGCAGATGCCCCCCGCGTCTTGACTGCCGGCCGGCAGGTCAGAGGACATGGGGGGTTCCTGCTCCGACAGGCTAGCTTGGCGTGCTAGCCGTCGGCGGAGGCTCTTTACGGTGAAGCGGACACAATGTCCGCACGAGCCGGGGTTGTCGATAGCGCCTCGGGCGTGTTCCAGCCCGAGGCAGGACGAGCAGACCTGGTGTGTGTCTGTGCCCGAGATCTTCAACCCGCAGCCGCAGAGTCGAGCCACCGAGTCCCTGACTCCTCTGGTGTGAGGGAGAGGGGCGTCCATCTTGTTCGCCTCGTGGCGTGGAGAGGACCCGCTCTCAACAGGTAAGTTGGGAGAAAAAAGGTGTTACCACCCTGTCCTTAATCCGGAGAAAAGGACGGTGTGGGTCTTTTATTCCCAGAGAATACTGACTGGTGTGGCAGTATGCTCCTTTTAATCATTTCCTCCTCCGTGGGGAAGAGAAAAGAAAAGACTTCCTCGCTACCGTGGTGTCGGTAGTGAGGGAGCAAGCTAACGCTAGCTTGAAAAAGTCAGACCTAGCTTACTTTCCGGGGAACGAGAGCGGCGAGGTCGATTTCAACAATAACTAGCGTTAGTAATTACCGTCTTCCTGCTAAGCAGAAGGAGTAGCCGGCAAGCGCCCGTCGACCGAAATGGATATTTGGGTTCAGTCTGTGGACCGTGAAGCTTGTCCGGCTACCATAGAGATGTGCTCTGAAGCGAGAAGAGGTGTTTGAATGGCGCATGCGTTGTGGCGCAAGCTACTTATAGGGGGTGATTTCCCTGACGCTGACGTCAAGATCTCCAGCCAATCAGGATTGGCGTAATGAGATTGATGCTTCTGTTTGCTCCGCGATGAGGCGCATCCCATAGTGAGACATCGAACGGAGTGTTATGAATGAGAACTGTAGAGATCATCACTGCTGTCACTTCAGCCTTACATACGTTTACTTCAAATTAACACATTTCATCTGTGTGCCATATAGTACATCTCATTTTGCATACTGTATATACTTATTACATTGCTGTTAACAATTTATTTATTTGCAATACTCTCTAGATTTAATCTACAATTTAGATTATATTACTTATCTAAATTGTGTTTGTTTATATTAATCTATATTTTATCTTGCACTTTTTTTGTGTCTTAGTTTCAGAATGTTGTGTCCTTTCTTTTAATATATATGTAATGATTATAGCTTGAGTCTGTCTGATTCCGAAACAGCTGCACATATAATAAAAACAAACAACTCAATAAACACACTTTTGCTGATATTTGTTTTACTGCTGGTGATGTGAAATTACATGATTGATTTCCTCTATCTCAATGATGAACGTTATAATAATAGTAGACATGAAGCTGCAGAGAGAGGATGGATATATTCTTACCTCTACTTTGTGATTAGATGAACATACAACATTGAATTAAAATAGTAATTGTTAAACACATTGTTTATTTCATTTACTGAGGTTTTAACCATTATTTACCTATTATTATGTGTACATAAGCAGTGGAATAATAGGATATCTCTAGGTCATTAAACTGTCTTAAATTTTGTTTAATTATATTAATACAAAAAATAGGTCATAGAACATCTTGAATTGTGTATTTCAGCAGAGCAGGGGGTCATGGTGGTGCTGGACCTGGAGGTACTGACTTTGTGTCAGTGGGACATAATCTGGGCTGGTTTAGGGGAAGAAAGAAAATATGAACTGTTATAATCAAAGCTATTAAGATTATAAAACTAATATTGTTAAGAATCAATTTATACAACATGCATTTAAAAAAACATCGTTTTATCAGTGCAGAAAAATTAAGACTTATTTAAAATATGAAATAATATGATTAAATTACATCAGCTATATATACATAATGTACTTGTTAACTTACTAATGTAACATTACAGGGGGCTAAAGGAACACCTTAATCGTATTTACCTGGCCATGGTTCGCTCCGTAGGCTAGACCGTCAACATGTTCCACATATTTTATACATTATTGGTGACGTTGGTTTTAGTTCAAAAGTTTGTAGTTAAAATATTCTGCTGCTTTCCCAAGCCTTTTTACTTTCTTTTCTCTTCTTAATACACATTCATTCACTACTTACATTTAACTCCTTCAGCCTACTTTCAGCTATAAACCATTCAACTTAGATTATTCAGCTATTTCCAGACATTGAGGCTATACATGTTTATACCTTTTTTTAAACCTTTTCTTTTAAATATTAAGCTTCTTCACTATTTTTCCTACTTTTCCAGTTTAACATTTCACTTTCAAGTTTTCAACAAAGTCATTGCAATGCATTTGAGCTGTAACAATTTTGATTCAAATCATTTCACTTCAGCAACAAATGTACACAGTTTACAGCATTCACACGCATTTTCAGCAGGAAATGCATTTTCTAGTATTCTATTACATTTCTGCTAAAAGAGCCCCCTAAATACACTGGACCTTTCCAATACATTTAAATATTTAACACCTTAGCTAATTGAATTGGATGTTTGGCAGTTATTAGTCTGCATAAAGCAGTAAGCTACGTATGAATTCAGAACACAAGGCTGTCCAAATGTTTAGGCATCTGTGAACTTAATCAAATGGTAACTTGACTGCAAAAATGTGTAAACATTATTTAAGAGACACAATTGATTTAAAAACACTAGTTTTATTTGATCAAATCCCCACACAGCAAAATAAAAATGGTAGCGTTTCAAGGTTTCAGAGCGAAAAACGAGATATTTCGACATCTTTACATACCAAATACAGAAACCCACCACTTACACACCACATCCAAATCAAGAGGACAAAAATAGATAAGGACACCTGCACTGTCTCTAATTTAGTTTTTTTTAAAAATGATGTTACTGAAAAAAAAAAAAACATTTACAAGTATTTTTTTTACCTTTATATCAAGGAAAATCCCCTTCACAACCACAAGTAAACAACTAATTGCAGTGCAAATTGTCTTGATTGGCTTACATCTGGCCTAAAAGTTTCCTACAGCCCGTTTAATAATATTGCACACTTATTTTACACACCCGCAGAGCCATTTTAAAGTGCCAGCTTGGAAATGGATTGATAGCCAGCTTGCAACATTTTTTGGTTCTAAATTCATTACTGAAATCAGTCTAGGATGCATTTAAAATTGTAACATTGTATGAGATGTTCAGATTTATATAACTACATGCAACTGTGCTGCGAACAACTGAAACAAAACCAAATAAAGAAATCCAAAGAACATTCAGCCATTTGTGCTGTAATAAAGAGGAAATACATTCTGTGAAACTGCAAATTCATAAATGCATAGACATGTTTTGAAGATCTTAAAACAGTCAATTTAAAAATACAGGAATCAACTCATGTGTGAGACTTTAGAACGTTGGAGTGAAAATAATTGACTGGAAAACTAAAATGCAAACTGTCAGAAACCCAATATATAATTGAGACTGCAGGAAGTTTCTATCCAGCTACATGTAAGAGTATGAGTTTATTAAATGTTTGTAATCTAAGTCTAAAAATTGTTACGTGTTGCACAAGATATAACCAAAGCATTTAAACTGACAAATCAAACACAAAAAGGTGGGTAAAGGTTGTTACATTAGTACCATTTGATAAACACTCCCTTCCACCAATAGTGATACACATCTTTCAGGTCCATAAACAAACTGATAAACATTTAAGATGTTTTATTTCACAGAAAATAATATATATATACACGGAAATAAAATCAAAAATGTTGACAGCTCATCATCTCACATTAAAGAAAAAGGCGAAGATATTGAACAGACTGATACGGACAGAGCGGCAAATGAATCCAGATGTCTTTCTGTGAGGAAAGGTACAGTAGTTATGGTTTTCCAGGCCTGACAGAGGTAGGTAGCATTGGGCCCCGATCAGGGCCAGAAACCTGAGAAAACACAGATTACCCTTACCCTCCAGAAAGCTAAAATATATATGAATGTACAAACAAACCCATTTGCAGGCACATATACAGTATACTTGTACAAAAATCCAAGTGTGGTTGCCCAGCAAACAGTCTGTCCGGTGTGATCTGTTAGACTTTATCTGAGCTGATTTAGTCAAAGCCTATACAAACTGAGGTGATCTGTCTGACAGCCAAGCCCACCAGTGAGTAACTAATATGGGACACGTCATGCGTCTGCACTGCAGGTAAACGGTAGTCTTGATAGAAAAAAAAAGTATGTTTGCGATAGCACTTTTTGTAAGAACCTGAATAACTGTTGTGTTATTAGACTGTGTCTTAAGGCTGCTAGGCCACAGAGTGGTGTGTTGCACTTAGAAGCAGCACCAGAACTAACATGCTCGGCTATTAGTGACCATGCAGCTATAAACCGGGCATCTAATACGTATAAGTACATGATGTTCTTGTACCTGGCAGGTTGTATGGTGTTAGTCACATTCAGTGGCGTGCAAACAGCGAGAGGCTTTCAAATAAAAGTGACTACTCCAGGATTAACATTAATGTTGGTACAATGTGATTGCTCTTGTAAGTGTGACAGTCCCCGTGAGACATTAATGTGCTGATTATGTTTACAACATTTAAAGTGAAGAAGCTAACAAGGTAGTGATCAAAGCGTGATGACTAAGTTTATCGTGTGCAAGGCTTCATTCATAATTTTGTGCAAAAACAGCTGAACATAACTGACAAGGAGGAAAATGTGTGTTTTCTGTGATAATGGCAAGAGTGAATATGTAAGTAATGCATACTAGTAACTGTTATAACATTGACACCAGTGTCTGTGATCAACCCACCTACAGTAAAACTCAAAGTATTTATGCTGATAAGTATTTCCATAATGCTTGTGCAATAACACCAACACCTGCTTGTTAGAGCAAACTAAAAAGGACCCATTTCCTTAAAAAGAAAGGCACAAAGGCACTAGCTTTAAAGTAGCTACTAGGCTTTCAGGTCCATCAAGATTACATCTACACCTACGCTGCTACATAGAGACAAATAGTTATATTAACATCACCCAATATTTAATACACACAATAATCTATTAACATATACCTGGCAAAAGAGGAAGTGTTAGTGTAAGCTCAAAGGCATTTCATGTTAAAACCATAACATTATCTGAAAACTAACGTTGCAGCCAATTCCACGATACAAACAGCTGATCATAGCTGGCCATTAAAACCAGGGCAAATACAATGAACAGATAGAGACTTTGGTATAGAAGACCTTTGACATACCATATCTCAGCCTCGGAGGACTTTTGTATGTGGACACTAGTATTCACGTCATTCTCGTGTACGGATCATACATTACACATGCCATCTCTAAATAGGCCAGTCTCCAGCAGATTTACTACTTTAGGACCAAAGGCCCCGATTAAATCTGCCTCATCTGACCTCGAGAAAATCCGTTTGGATTGTACTCCACCACCCTGTAATTAAAATCTGCTCTTCCCAGCACATGCCTAACATTAAACTGACGCAGGTCCGGATGCATGAGCATGCTCCATCCCGCCTCAGAAGGTCAGTCTCTTAGCAGTGATAAACTCCTCCAGTTGAATCTTGCCGCTGCCCATGAGGCCGAAAGCAGGATACATTGTTCCTGAACAATCCACCTGCCTCTCATAAAGGCACCTCATGGTGTCGGCGTCATAAAAATACACCCGGCACGCGTCGTAATCAAGGCATACACCGATGCGCTGTGGCAAGGGGAGCACGCGGTTGCCAGGGTCGCTGGACGCTGCATGTGCTGTGGAGACAGAGGAGGAGGAGGACGTCTTGGGGATGAAGAGTTTGCCCATGCCCAGGGTGAGGAGGGTGAAGGGCTGGGAGAGCTCATAGCATGTGTCCTCACTGCCGCTGTCATGCCCACTGTCATGGTCATACCTGGTGAGAGGAAAGACAACAGCAGATACATTTCGTATCAAATGTTTGAAAACAACGTCATAATCATGTGGAAATTAATGTTTAATAAAAGTGATCTGCCCCAATGCAACCCAAGTGTGTGAAAAATATGAAGGCCGAAACTAATTATTACTTATCAATGAATCTACTTGTTTTCTCAAATTATTTGGTCACGAGAATTGTCAGAAAATAGAATAGACCCCTTAAGAACTTTCAACAGCCTGAAACAGCATTGCAAAACAGAAACACATTTGATATACAATCAAAAACTTTAAAAATACAAATATTATGTTCACATTTTGAAAGTGGATTGAACCTGTAAAATCTTACAAACAATTAATTGTGGAATTTGTAACAGATCAGTTTTTTAAAATCCATTTTAACAAATGTACAGCGTCATGTTAAACTTATTTGTTATTATTAAGCGCTAAGAATGCACACTCAACCTTCAAATTCAATACTGCCCTGTGTGATTCACCTCCCATGCATCGTGTAATAACCAAAGAACTAAGATGTCTTTGCGTAAATAAATGTGTTCCTTTACACTGATCAGTGACAAAGGCAGGCTTTGTCTGAGACTAAGCTCTTTACCAGTTTATCCTGGTTCTTACATCACAGGATTAGGTATGACTCGAGCACACTTATCGCTGTGCTGACTTTGTTTACGTCTGTGCTGCAGTAAGGTACTGTCTGCAAAGGTACACACAAATTGTACAACAAAAATGTAATTGTTGCAGTTTTACCATTTCTGTTTTTAATGGATGAACTTCGGGTCAGCTGCGGGTTGTGTACGTAGAGATCTGCTTGCACTTACCTTGGGCTGCTGGTATCTCTCGGATTGTGAAACCATTCGAGAAGCTTCGAGTCAGAGGCCACTCCAAATTTAACCATGTAGGAGTACGGCTCCACCTTGAAGGCCCAATAGTGTCTGCAAAACAAATGGGAACAAATTATTTTAATCCTGCAGGGCTGGAACTTACAATGATCTATTGATTATCATTTATCCTTTGACATTCCTGGTGCTGGTAAAATCTTCTCAGCAACTTGATTGGAGGCTAAAAAAAAGACTGTAGAGAAATGACAAGAACCTTCTGCTCAAACTCATTTTTAAAAAGTTCCATCTCGGTTTTCACTTGAATATTTGATATCTAGGCAGCATGACATTAATAGTCTAATGTTTCTGTTTTCACTGAACACCTGTCAAATTAAGGAAACAACTTCTTTGTATAAAATCAAGGGTCGTCAGCTTTCTGCATACCTTCCCTGAGAGATGCCCATGTCCCCAATGATGTAGTCCAGTCCGATGAAGCTGCCCGTCTGCACACGCTCTGCAGCCAGGAGGAAGGCCATGCTAGCTACGCTCTCCACAGTGTCCCGGCGCTTGTTGAGAATTAGCCGCTCCGTGCTGAAGCCACATTTGTCGCTGAACAGGAAACCGAAAGCTGAATGTGTAGAGATGGAGGGAGAACGAACCATTGATTAAACAAACGGGAGAGAAGACAAATTACAGAAGGGTGATCAAAACAAGAAAAAGGTGGAGAATAAAAAGCATTCAAAATAAATCAGAAAAGGAAACTGAGTCTATACAATTTGTGCAAAAGGCAGAGTTGTATTCCCTCTTTTAGAGAACTATAAATACGTAGGTGACAAGAGTGGACACACGAGGGCGCTACAGTACAATCTTAAAGAGCTTAGACCTAGATGCCATCATTATCAAACCATGAAGAATAACAGCCATAAAGCTCAATCCATGTGCAGATGTTATTTATATTTAATATGTGGGTGCAATTAAATGCATTCTATACATAGTTTATGGGCCAAAGGCCACAATTACAATATCCAGAATATGTAATCCAAGGTCTACAGGGGAAGACTATTTAATTAGCATCCGTCTAGGGAAGTCCTTCCAAAAACTAGGCCATATTAATGATAAAAGTAGAACCCTGCCTAAAGGCTGAGCAGATAATAATGCTGCCACTTTATGTTATGTAGTTTAGGCTTAAAATCCAATGCCAAAATATGTCAGAAACCTAAGACATTAGGTGCATAAAACCTTTGATTATTCATACAATTTGAATCAAATTATTTTCTTCAACATCTGGGCATCCAAAAAATAAAAAGCATCAACTCAGCCAATTTTGTAAATCTTCCATGGAAATCCATGTTGCAAACATCTGCTCAGTACTGCAAGTGTGAGGCTACCAGTAATTTAATAAATAAAACAAAATGGGGCAAAATTAATTGAGTAACATGTATTTTTATTTTAAATCCAGTTAAGTAGTAGACAGATATTTATAGTATGGATTTTCTTTTTACAGTGAGTTAATGACTTGGCAGCACAAGGGACTGAAAACTGAGCTCGACCATGAATAGACCTCAAAATCTTTCAGCAGCAATTTGCTTTTACACAACCAGCATATTAGCTGTTAAACATGCTGGTTCTACGCTTTGAGGGTCTGAATGATGTCCTACTAAAAAAAGACTGATAAATGCTGACCAGACAGGATATAAGTGATGACATGTTGCAATGTCCTTATACATTTTGATTAGCGCTATAGCTGCAATGGATAGATTTGTTTTTATGCATTTGTGTCCACTCATGCTTCGTCATGAGTGGCCATGTGAGAGAGCCAGTCCGCGTTTTGTCCTCTGCCTTTCACTGGCCTGAAATGTCACCTCATTACTGTCGCACAGTGAATCCATGCACTCTGTCTTACACGAACCAGAGAGCACAGGAATGTGGAAGCGCCAACCACAACACCAATGGCAAGGCTTGTGTAGGAAACCAATCAAAGCACAGCCATGTCAGATGAGGGAGTGACGTGTCATATAGCATGTGTGCAGGCCCCTGCCATGGGAGGGGGAAATGTACAGTCTGAATTGTGACAAAATCAAAACAGCACCACAGAAGACGCCTCTGCAAATCTCAGATTCTTACACTTGCAGTATGAATAATCAGTGTAAGCAGCGAGGAGAATTAAATTATTGCCAGCTGAATATATATCAAAGTGGCAGTGCTATCCTGGGAGGACATGATTTGAATTCAAGTTCAGCAGATGGCTTGGGAAGATTTTAATGAATTCCACCTGGCGTCTGTCAGGGAAGCTGAAATGGGACGCAACAGATGCAACTACAGGTTTGTTTTCCAAGCTGCCATGCTGCACGACATCTTCCACTCCCACACACACACAAAAGCTATACTGGCTTCAGCCATCTGAAACACACAAAACATTACCATGGTGATAAACTAAAACACCATTGCATTCATTACCGCCATCAAGCATGCGGCAAGAGAATTCCAAATGTAAAAACAGCAAAGCATCTGTGATGTGATAATCCTCCTAAAATCCAAGACACTCAGACGTGTTCAGAGAGGGAAAGAAGAGAAGAGCTTAGCTGTTGCCTTGGCCAGAAGAGGCCCAACAACAGGGGCTGTTAGTCAATTCAATAATGCACTTAGCAACAACATCTATAACACAGATTCAATTGATTGAGCTTAATCTTTTAAAAACATAGCACACACACTTTGATTGCATTTTAAAAAAGGAACTCAAATAACCTCTTCCATTCTATTCCTTTATCCACTTAGGTCCAGCTCAAGACCCAAAGGACAGACCAAGAACACACACACCCATCATTGGGGGGGGAATAAACCGACATGTGCAATACATTTTCTGGAAAACGTCAGCAGGCTTGTCGAGCTTACCAGGTGCAGGGGGGGTGTGGAAGGTGACCTCAGGGCTGTGGGGGCTGAACATGGAGTTCCTGCAGCTTTTGACCCTGAAGGAGTACAGGCTGTCAGGCTCCAGGTCACACACCACAGTGTTGGAACCATACACCCTGTCTGTAGCCCTCCAGGCCCCACTGTCCTCTCCGTCCTCCTGGGACTGGCTCGGGCCGCCCAGTCTAGAGAAAACAATAATATAGTTAAAGACATTTTTCACATAACTATAACTTATTTGTGGATAACCACAATGCTCCACTCTTCTCTTGCCGTTATATCTTTGTACGTGTGCACCCACCTGCGATACTCCATCACATGGTGATCTGTGGGGAGGTGGTCATCAGACAGCCTCCAGCAGATCGAGGCCTCGTTATAGACCCTGCTAGTGGACAGGTCAATCAGGGGAGGGTCTGGAACTGAAGATTAGAAAGACATGAAGAAAATAAAACAAAAATGACCAGTTAGTCAACACAAGTCATCATTTTAAAAACATTATGCACATGATCGCGGTGAACCCTGAAGTGAAAACTTGGTTCTGGTTATTAGCAAAATGCAGAGCTTATGCATAACTGGAAAACCTACTCTTTAAAATCACAAAGAAACGCCAGTATAACCTCCTGTGTCCTAATCATGCTTAGTACAGTGCTTCAGCTCAATAACTAGGGTTTAAGCAAATGCCGTAGTGTAAGTGTGGCAAAGATTAGATTTGTCAGGATCAGGACTATCCCCTCGGGACAATGGACAAGACTGTCTTGCATAATGGAGCCTGTTAAGAGGTTTTTACGTCAACTCACTGCCAGGAAATGCACTTAGTAAATCACCCACACCACCAACACTTTTCTCTTCCTCTCCCACTTTCACCCTCAATGTCCTTTGGTCCATCCCTTTACCATGGTCATTTGAGGCAAATTGTTCCCCTTTTGGTTGTGAAGAATTCCTAAGAAGCATCAAACTCTCTACCTCCGACTTAACATCCATCTAAATGCCAAAAGCCCACTTCTCATCGTCTGATTTCTGTCCACATAATCCACTTTATCATTAACTGTTCTCTCGGGCCGAGGCTAATATTTCTCCTGAAACAATCTCATTACTGTAACCATGTAGGTCGGTGACTTTTCTCTGGGATAAAGGCTTTCTTCTACACTCTTCATTCTCCCTGTGAGAATTTCTCCCATTCCCTTTGTAATAGTTCCCCTATTTTTCTCCACCCTTCACATTCAGACTTCATTTTCTAAACCTCTTTCCCCTACAGATAGATTCCCCTTGTTGACCATTGTCACCACGGAAACAGAGCTCTCTGGGCCTCCAAAGTCACTCTGCTTATCCTTAAGTCTCCAAAGTCTTTGTCGCATGCACAACTCTATTTTAAAGCCCAATGCATCATCATTTAACACTGCCAAACTTTTTGTCTATCAAATATACCTAACTTTAGTAATGTCATGACTAAACTTGAACTTTATTTTGAGTGTTCGTTTTAATATTTTGCCAGGTAGAATGGATGAAGATTAGTTCCAGAAATGTTTTGTAAAGTTCAACAAAAAAAGAGACTAACACATCATTCTCTACCCATGTAACACAATTAGTCTACACTTCTTTATGAGATACTAACCAGCAGTTAACAAGGACAAATATGATTTCACCCGTTTTCAACAGATGGACAAATGGGCAAAAAAACAAACGGGGCAGGCAGCCATCCAACACAGCCAGACAGGCGGCGAGGCCCAGTTACACTGCAGGGAACCTAATCTATTGTCTACATTTTTCAATCCACTGCTCCCTCTATGAATGTGATATCTCTTAGACATTTTGGAGGGGAAACCGTTATGTAGGCATTGATCAACACATACAACATAACACAAACAAGATGGCTCCCAATCTTATTTAAAACTTCACAATAGAATATTCAGTTCTGTTTTTTTCTATGAATGATACAAGAACAATTCACTCATTGAAAACGTATTATGGAAAAATGTTTGCCGTCAGGCAGGGATTTAAAATCTGCCTCAGTTTTTACTCAACATAAACGTGTTTTAGACTCCTTTGTATAGGAGCTGAGGGGCACTATAGGCGTTCTTCCATGTGCCATCATCTCTCAAGACTTCAATTAAATTACCGCAGAGTATAAATATCCCTTCAGCTTCTTTTATACTCGGTGCACAGACTAAGAGCATCAGTAACCCCCGCAGGCCACTTAGATTAAAGACACGCATCAATATGTGACTGCCACACAACTGCTGCATGCAGCACTTTCCCAGAAGGACTCAGGAGTGATTCATTTAGGGTACATTTTTATTTGAAAATCCAATTTTCTCCAGTGTAAGGATTACAGGAGAGTATAAGAGCCAAAACTGTGAATATTAAGTCAATTTAAACACAGCTTCAGATTAGGACAACCGCAGGTAATGCTCATCTCGGGGTATTGTTAAGCTACAAAAAGTGTCTGAAAATTATTAACGTAGATGTAAACTACAACAGTTTAATTCCACTGTTTATTCAAACTACAACACAATATGGAAATGGCTACCCAATATTGAACAGTGACAGTTCTAGTGATGCAATCGGTTGCTGCATTTTGTACATTTCTTGTTTTATCATACTTTTCCTACGAGTGTTAGCTGCTTCAATGACCGATTTGAATGTTCAAAGAAACATTTTCCCACTTGTAGGAAACCTTCTGTAAAACCTGACTTCATGTGTTTTTAACATTTCATCCATATCCAAAGTTTTTAAAAGCATTTCCTTTAAACTATTTTCTTCATTGTACTTTGTTTAATTATCATCAAGGGATTTTCCAACTGTTTCTTCTTTGAATGAGTTGAACAGAAAGTGGTCAATTTGTCCATGAGTTTAGACAAAACCAACTGAAGTCTCAGAAATCAATCTCACATCACTGATTTTTAACAAGCAAACAATGGCTGTACTTCATTGTAGCAACAAAAGCTCACTAACTCTCCAACAGTCACTTAGAACATCGTCAGCTGGATCCACTCATGCCAAAGGGACGTTAAATGCAACATTTCTTGGATGCTAAAGTCTCAAACGATTTATTTTGTATTTAGACCGCCTTATCGTTTACATCAGACTCTTTTTTTTTTTCTCTTCAGGATGCCCCGTAACACCCGCCTTTGACTAAATCCGACTGAAGAAACTGTCACAACTATTCGTCATGATCTGCAACAACGATATCCGTCTCTGCTCTTCCCCAGCCACTCAGCATGTAGACGGGAGCCACACTACAGGCATTTTCAAACAAGCCTCACTCAGCCAGACGCACACAATGTCTCACTCAATCGTTACGAGTCAGTCACATTCCTGTTCTAATTACGTAAAGACAGGGTTAAAGGTGGATCCAATTTAAACATCTTACTCAGCTTATTATTGCAATAATGTTCAGTTTAAGTGTGCATAATGGTAGTGTATTATGTACAATTCTCCAGTGTTAGCTTAGTATACGAAGTGGTTTTAGAAGTGTCAGCCTTATCTGACAGATTATCAAAGTAGTGCCCAGTGTTGCAACACGCACATCTGTGATCACATCAGCTGCTCTATGATACTGTACATGTAAATTAATATTACCTTTAAAGACAATGACTGGCCGATCTTTCAGTGAATCTCTTTTGATTACTTACACTTTCTAATTTAGACCTTCTCAATTTGATGCACCCTTTGTAGGCTCAAAATGTAATCTGACATAAATTACACAAAAGGTTTTCAAGTACTTCAGTCCTTTATAGCTCTTTGAGAGTCCGCAGAAATAATTGTGTATACTGAGCTCTTTTACAGAAAATAATGAATGCTCACATGCATATTCCTTTTGGCACGGCATCAGTCTCTATAACTTGTTTCTTTTGCCTTCCTTTCTCAGTCTCGTAACTCTTGATCCAGAAATAGTATGGAGCAAACCCTACAGTTCATTAAAGTACGTATACTTTTATCCCTGGGAAACTTGATTCTGAGAAAAATAGGCCTTGGTTATTCAACAGACCAGAAGCAGTTAAAGCCACTTCGAGTGTATTCAGGGTTACACCCGTTTATCCAACAGATGACCTCTGACCTCTTGGCACAGCACAGTTCAGAGAGCTATGCTGTGATAGACAGGTGAAGACAAACAGCTTGTCCTGGCCTTTTGTCTAGTTAAAAAAAAAAAAAAAAAAAAAAAAAAAGGGAAAGTAGTTTTTTGTTGGACTAACTGTTTGAAGTGGCAAGGCCCTGCCCTGTAAAGCAAGTTGCCACAATCGACACGGACACATGAACAAAGGCTGCCTTCATTTTCAGAGCTCAATAGAAGCAGCAAAGTGACCATTGACATGAACTAATGGTCACTTTTTCCAGCCGCTTGAGGGCAAGTTCTCATTGAGCCTTGTCCTTTAACACCAAGTTTCCGAGAGAAATGATGTGTGGAGACACTACAAAGAAACAATGTACTCCATGAGAACAGAGATCCCCTGGAAAACAGCTGTCATAAAATGGGCTGAAAGCATTTATTTCACATGGAAAGTGATTTAAAGTAAAAAATAAGAATTGCTAAAATGTAATAATCTTGTTTTGTATAATATGGTCAGAGCCTCATTCTATATATTGTATCTGGATATATAAATATTTCACACCCTTTAAGTACAACAAAATGGTTCACCTCCTCCAAAGCACATCTCTTTGAGCAGCATTTCCTCTCTGGATGTGTCCAGCACAAACTCATCAAAGCAGGGATCAGACGCAGGGTGGAAAGTCCTCAGAGACTCTGTGGCCTTCTGGATCCTGAAAACAAACAAGGCATTTATTGATGGAGGTGATTCATGATTAGCATACATTAGTATTGCAAATCCAACAGCTGTATTTCAAGACAACACAAAAAGGACCACACTTCACTCATGATGAGTGGTCAAACATTATAAAATCCACCATGTACTCTAGCCTCATGTATGCAGTTGCATCTATATTCTTAAGTGAAAAACGTGATTGAAGTGCTTGTCAACAGGAGGAAAGTGTACCGGGCTTAGTATCATGGTCTTGAGAGTGAAATGGCTTCCTGATGATCCAAAGCTGCTAAGAGAGATCAATTAGTGAGCTTAGAGCAGAAGGCAGCACTGACTGGACACTGCAGCAGCATTAGTCTTTACTTAACTCTCCACAAGTCTGGCAACCTTTGTGCACGTGACTTTGTGTTTCTGACACACTGTAGTCACCCAAACACATAATAAGCTTGATGCTCTCAAGACTAAAAATAAACAAAGCAAATCCTACTTATGAAATCACTGGGAAAATGGAAGCCATTGCTAATGATAAACTGCGAGCAAAAGAAAGTAGTCATATCACACTTCCGTCTCCCACTGTGGGGCCTGTTAAACGGTTATGTTTGGCTTCTGTAAAGTGTGTTGGATTTATATCTGGTAATCATTACTAAGCTTCTTAATTATTTATGAGACAGCTAACCACAGTTTACAGTAAGGATTTTAGTGGTGCGAATAATCATTCCCGCACAGCTCAGCTTCCTGTTGAGAGGAAATCTTCCAAGATGCAAGAGAGGTGCTTATGTGCACTCCATTTTAAACATACACACTTTGATGGTAATGTTAATCGCTGACTTTGTGTTATTGATTGAGATGGAGACAGCCATCTTTTGGGATTTACAGGGTTTTTATTATTAAATTGCAATTGTGTAAGGCCCCTGGTATTATTCAGAATCTTTAATATCTCACCATAACTTGAAGTATTCATGACTGGAAAGGGGAACAAAAACTCATTTAAAAAAGTTTGAAAAATCATCCATGATCGTGAACTTTCGCTGTTATAAATGGTATCTTGGGATTTAAAAATATTCTGAAATGTATCTGTGAGTACCATTTGTAAGGCAACAATTACGTAGTTTAGTGGACATTTTGTAAAAAGGATTGTCAGTGAGCGTACCTGGTGTGCAGCTGCTTTGCAGTCTGTACAAAGCAGGAGTGATCCGTCTCTTTCAGAACCTCCTGAGCGTAGCCCACTAGACCGCTGTTCTCCAGCATGCCCTGGTACTCCTCCACCTGAGAAAAAATAAATAACACGGGGGCATTTTTAGCTTTAGCAATTCATTAAAACATTTGGAATCCTCAGAAAACTAATTTCCTTCAAAAGAAAAGGCTCGATTGCACCACTTATCAGAGACAAACAAGTCGATATTTGTCATGTGTTTGATGCAAGCATGATTATACAGAAACATAATGATTAATAGGAATGAAACTCAGCCCTAGTATTTCATACCTGAACTTTGAGTTGGTCCAGGCGTCGGTTTCTAGACTGCTCGATGGACTTCAGCATCTCAGACTTCCTCTCCTGCAGAGTCTCAAACAGACGCTCAAAGTGCTCATTGGCTTGGCGCTCTGCTAGCTGTCCATTGTCCTTTTAGAAGAAGATACATTTTGTACAAAGATATAAAATGTTCTCATGTACCTCCCTACATGCTAACATTTTTGAAAGGTCAGAGTATTTGATCATTGTATCAATCTCTGGTTTGAAAGAAGGTGGATACAATAATAATATATTGTGTTGCATCCTAATTTCTGCAGTAATATTCAAGGAAGTACAAGTTTAAACACATTACACAACTTAGGTATTACGAAAGAAGGCTTTATGGACCAACAATTCTTTAAAGAGCATCCCAAACATATCAGTCCGACACACCCTGCTTACAAACATTAAAAGTGTAGACATATGTAAACACTACCCATTCAGCACCAGCATACAAGTGAAAGAGGAACAAGCTCAGAGGCTGAAACCCAGACATGTAGAAGGGACACTCGTAGGCAAATCCTATGATCCGTGTTTGTGTGGTTTGCATAACATTTGTTTAGTGACCTTCCTTATTCGTACACAGACAATGCTCAACTTATCTCACTGGTTTGTGTAAGCTGTATAAATATTTGTATTCTGTAAGAAAAGGTAACATGCGTTTTCATTGTGCTAGATAACATCTAGCAAAGTGACTCGTTTCTGAGGGGGCATAAGACGTGATTCTGGCAGCGGAGTGAGGAAAGGACCTGCAGCAGGATGAGTCAGCTCTCACCTCGGTCTGATTGATGAGCAGATCCAGATCAGTAATCTGAGCCCTGACCTGGTCCTCTTTGCTGATGAGGTAATGGATACTCTTGGCTAGCTTCTCCTGGAGAGAGAAAACATCAGCACATAATGTTAGTTTTATAAAAAGGTTTAAAACTCTGAAGCCCCTACACAGCACTAAGATGACAAATAACAAGATATAACTTGGGGTTTGGTTATATCCGATACACATGAAACTTCATTAACAAATGTTCCATTTTAAGGAATCGAGAGGGATTTACATTCCTAAACTCTGACATAGGTTGACGTATTTCTCTCATCTTACATCACATTCACAACTGCAGCTGTTGAGCAGGGCGTCCTGTATGACCTTCATTGTGAGAGCCTGTTACAGTGGGTGCTGTGTCAGACAACATTCAGTATAACAATGACAGGGCATTATTGTTTTTAAGTTATTGAAACCAGAGCCTCTCCCTGACTGACGAAGGATTCCGGGACATTCAATACATCTCCCTACAATTTGTAGAGACAATGTACACAAAATCATGGGCAACAAATGGTCTCATTAAATATTAAGCAGCACAGTGTTTGTGCCAACACAGGCTAGCAGATTTAATTAGGAAACAGATTCTGCCTCTGTGTGCTAAACCACCTTGCATCATGTCCACTAAGCTGAGTGTTCATGCAAGCAAGATTAGATTACTAATCAATACGTTTAAACCCATTTTGTTAAAAGGTTTCATGTGCTTTGTCTCATTCTGCCTCATAGCCACTAAAAACTCTTATAGAATAATCTAGAGACACGTTTCCCACATAAGCTAAACCTAACACTCAAACTGATATAAATCATTTCTACCGAGTAGAGAAAAAAAAAATCTGAAGAACGCACATTACACCAATTTGTTTTAACCCTGTTAGCCAGCCTGGGTTTTAGTTTCCAAAAGAGCGATGATATCCGAGGTCTGGTGCAGCACAGGTACAGGTCAGACATTAATATTTGAGCAGGACATGAGAGATGCAGGGATCAGTCAGTCACTTAACTTCTGATATTCAATCTGCCTTGAAGGGAGCTTTACGTTAAGATACAATATCACATTTTAGTAGATTGTACTAAATATAGACATGTTTTTTTCAAGTTTCAGCGTACTGAAGTTACAAGGCTGCTTTGACACAACACCATTTAAAAGGCTTTCTTAAAAGTGACATTGTGTTCAATCTCAGTTCAATTGTTGTTATGAGAGAATTGTATTACACATTACAATTGTTGTAGGAGCTGCGACAATTAGTTAATCCATCTATGAATTAAAAACAGAAATGATTTAATGGTAGATGTACCCTATCAAATATGGAGATATCCTGCTTTACACTTTGTTTTGTATAAAATGGAATCTTTAAAAAATGGTCTGATAAAACAAGACATTTTGAATAATCTTGGACCAAAGGATTAATCTAGAAAAATGAATCTATAAAAATGAACTGTTGGTTTTAGCCTTACTCCAAAGAACCTATAACTTTGCACAGATTTATTTGACACCCAGAGGCAGCGGGCCTCTCCTCTCAAAGTGTTACATTATGTGAAGGCGTTACCTTGAGGATCTTGTAGGCACTACCCATGGAGGTGACTTTGTGGTTGGCGTGGGATCCTCCCAGTTTACAGAGGTGACACACTGGTCGTTTGCAGACCTCACAGTACATGTTCACCTTCTCCATCTCATGCTCTGGACACATGAGGACCTGATGTACAGAACAATGGGTTAAAATCTGAGATAAAATAAACAGCTCTTTAAAATCTACAGTGATTGAAAACTGAAGTGAAACCGGAAGATGGCCTGGACATAAAAAGCTTCTAGACAGTTCTCTGTGAGCCATTTCCTGAGGTCTTAAAATAGAATTAAAACATTTGAAAAAAAAAAATCAGCACTTTTTCAAGATCCTCAGGAAGAAGGCATGTTTGATCAACTAAAGGGATTGGAAAAGCAATGCAATTATATATTCAAACCAGTGACTCAAGTTTTCAACAAGGATTCAAATGATTATTGGATCCGAGCTTTGTAGTTGGCTTATTGCAAGGCCAACAACATTCCTGAACATCAGGTAATGATCAGGAAAACCAGATAGTAAAAGATTTCCAGCTGAATTCTCCTCAAACATTTAACTATTTCAAGCCAAATCTATAGATGCTAATGTTTATTTTGGACTCATGTGACATCTTATCTAAGATGTTCATAGTCCAACAGCTGAGTAAAAATGTAGTGAATGTGTCTTTGAGCCTTTAGAAAACAACTGATGGGGGAAAATAAAGTCTTCACAAAGGTATTGATAGAGGACACTTGCCTTGGGCCTGAAGTTTGTGGTGGGCCCGACATACTCATGCTGAGCTTTGGGTGTGCCCCAGGGGTGGTGCAGCTTGAAGCACTCGTTGCAGTAGCTGGCCTTGCAGTCCATGCAGCTCTTGGTGGCCTCCTGCTGCGGAGGCTTACAGATGTTACACATGATCGCGACGGCTGCACGGGCGGCCTGGCGGTAGCGCTCGACAATGTTCTCCAGCGTGAAGTTACGGAACAACATGCTGATGCCTCGCTCTCCGAGGTCGATGTCATGCTGGCAGCCTGGACATGGGATGGTGGTGACCCGGGGAGTCACAGACCCTCTGCGCCACCCCGGTGACGAGATGGAGCCTGGAGGAGAGTCAAGAAGGACAAGTGAGAAAAGATCATGCATAATCGAGGGTCATAGCTCAGGTCACCCAGTTTCAGCTCTTGACTGAGGCCCTATTTTGGCATGTGAACAACAATGTCCTTTGACTTGAAATCAAACTGAAGGCATAGTTCCCAGGAGTTAAATGGGGGCTTTGAAAAAATGTGAACTCCATTTGTGTTGAACACATTCTGGGCTAGAGTCACAAAAGAAGCATTACATCATCTGCATGATTTTCCAAGTATGATCTTAAGGAAAAAATGCCTTTGATAACACAAGCCTTCACAAATAGGGTCTCAGTATGTCTCCCTTTGTGCTTCATTTCCACAATGACCACTACTCTCTAAAGACATGGCTGTATGGGGCAAGACATCAGTACAGGGAATTTGTTTAGCAGTTATTATTATAGTGAAATAAGTCCAAGAAGGGAGACTTTCCAAGAGTACTGGGGCAGATTGAAAACACAGGATAGTCACAGGGCAGATGGCATCCTTGGAGCAAATAGAGAGTGCACTGTCGGTATGAGAGATCAATTTAAAAACGGCAAGTCATTTAACATTTACCATGGGAATGACGAGTATGCAAGTGCTCACAATGATCTGGACAAAGGAAATAGTTACACTTACCTAGTATGAGTGATTACAAAAATAGAAAGTATAAAAAAAACAAAGCATATTTAAAAATCAAGCAATGTAACAGAATTACATTGTGTGAAGTAGAACTTCAACATTTTAAATAAAAATGTCTTGAATTCACATTTAATATTACATGTCCAGTTCAATGCATCAACACTTATCTTCATAAGACAGCAAAACTCCTCTTAAAGCAAAGCTGCTTTAAGAGTTTCTCACGACAGTGTGCTTGTTACAGATGCAGCAGCATTGGAACAAAGCAACACAGTGACATGAGGGGGGAAAGGAGCTGTAGCACAAGGTCACATCACAGACGCAAGCATTGGGGAACGCAAAACACTGTTCAACACACTCAAAGCCAGCAAACTGAACTCGCTACAAGGCAAAATAAAAGACAAAAATATTGCATCACGTTTTTGGGAAAGAGGGGAAGAAAGGAGTGCTGGATTTATCTCAGTTTGCAAGCCAGTATTTCCACTTCGTTTCCGAGGACCTGAAAATTAAATCAAACACTCCTCAGGTAAGCGAAATACAGGAACACACGACTTAAAAACCACACTTTGCAAAAGGTGACGCTCAGGGGAAAGCAGGGGTAGCACAGCAAACGTAAACTATGTGAGATGTGTAGCCATGTGCATGCCGTGTGATGTGAGTAGAACTAAAGGCTGACAGTGCAGGGACGCTTAACTACCTAGAGGTCAAATCTGTCTGAGACCAGACAACAAACTGAAATATGGAGCTTTGTTTGCCACAGATCAATGACCCTACCTAACTGAATTCATATGACAAAGGTGGACGTGGTGTGACTGTGAAAAACGTAGTCTGATAATGGTGATGACAGTAAAATAAAAGTCATTGGATGAGGAGTATGGCAGACAATTTTTGACTTTGATGATGAGTGAATGCATGTATACTGTATATGTATTCATGTGCATGTTAGGGCACTGCATATTGACTCAGCAGGTGTAAACGAACACCAAGCAGACTGGAGATGCCTGCAGGAGAGTGTGTGTGTGTGTGTGTGTGTGTGTGTGTGTGTGTATCTGCAGAGGGAGGCAGAGTGGAAGGCAGAAACCGACGAGTCATTGCAGAGCAAAAAAGGGCTTGGTTTTTCCCCTGCACTGATCAGACTGCGTCTGATGCAGCATTGCTACTCAGAAAGTTATACTGTAAATGTGATCGTCTTCACGTATCTAAATTAATATTAAACAATGTTCATGTGCATTTAATTTGTTATTGTTTCAATGTAAATAACAAAATAGAGTCCTGTTTATTAAGGCCTGTTAACAAGTCTTCATCGTTTGCTGCCATTCTATTTTATCATTTCAAGGCAACTCCTGGAAATTAGTATAGAGAGTATATTAAAAGACATATCGTCTGTGCTTGAAATGTTTCGATAAACCACTGAGCTTGTCAAATACCTGCACGAGTAGGCCTAATCAAAGCAACAGATCTCAGTCAGTATCTCATTATTCAGTCTTGTTTTACTTGGCCAGAAATCTGACACTTTTCAATGAATCCATCTTACCCAAGATGATTAGAAGTAGGCTGGAACAGGTCTGCATTCTTATAAACTGTTTCTCAAGCACTAATTATTTTTAAATCAAGCATGTACAGTACCCTAAAGGCACACAGGTATCAGTCAGAAAAATCCAGTTAGGAATCTTAGCAAGCCCAAGCACATTGTAGGTTTTTCTTCAGTGTGTGCGATTGACTCAACAGCTCAATAAAAAAAAGCTTAACTTGCCAACAGGTTTTTCAAAAATAACTAATAAGCCAAGCGAGTGCATGCACATAGTTATTTCAGTCTTGGCACCTTTTAATTCATTTGTGTTACTTGCCAAAACTCCCCATCAAGGACTCTAGCTTTATTTGATTCTAATCTCTCCTACTTTACTCCACCCTATTCCTCTAGTCAACCTCCCTGTATGCTGACGCATCATCGCTTTAAGGGTTTCACCATTCCCACATAAAAAAGCCTTATAACCAAAAGCTTGCAAAACCCTCTAATCACCTTTAAAGCCCTTGTTAAATCTGGAATGAAAATTAGATAACTTTTAAGCTCGGTAGACATTATTTTAAAAAGGGGTATATTATTTTTAATGTATAACTTAAAATTCAGCAGCCACCGTAAACCCGCTGAAAAGTAACTAGCCAGTGGCGTGAGTTTGTATGGTCGTGTGGACATGGCTGAAGAACACTAAGTAGAGAAAAGGAAGAACCAAACTAGGGTTTCTAGTAACACTGTACTCACTACTACAGCTATTCAAAAAACGGATCCCGCGTCTACCTCGACTTCCCAACGACCTTCGCACTGTGGCTGCAAGCAATGAACAGAAAAGTGAGGTGAGACCAACATGAAAAAGAAACAATGCATAATGTGAAGTGACGTGAGAAAGCATTTGTAGTTAAACGTGACAATTAAGAAACAAAGCCAACTTAAAAGTTAACACAAGAAAAATCTGGTAATGCAGTTTATAGTGAAACAAACAGTGCGTTTTAAAATACACATACAACCATACATACAGGATGTGAACAGTTGTTAAAAGTAAAACCAACTCTTGATTTGTGCACTTAGGTTGCATTGATATTTCAAAACTAGGCTAAGTGTACTGTAAAATGTGCATTAAAGGAATACCTTAGTTTGGCATTTTGGGAGACATGATTTGACTTCTTGCTAAATATGAAGCTAAACCCAGGAAATGAATAGCTTAGTTCAACTGGTATTAAGACAAAATTAAAAAAGTCCAAAGGTAAAACCCAGCTTTTTATAGTGTTTTCCCAAGTTTAAACAAACTATACATGTGTTCATTGACTGTTCACTGAACCCCTCCCACTGGACCTACAGCTTTAGCCTCAGATTTCAATCATGAATTCAGAGCTACTGTTAGCTTAATTAGCTCACTTGCTACAGGTAACAAAATCAATAGTCGGAAGTGAGAAAAGCGAGGCATGCTTTTGTCTACCTTGTTTTTAAATTAGGAAACCATCATTTCAAAAGTAAAACCAGACTTAAAAAACTGCAACTGGTATAATTAAACTGCATTATGTACAAGACATTCATATTTTAAGCTAACAAAGTCCTTCCTCTAGCATAATATTTACACATTTGTGTGCATACATTCGAGTTGCATACATCACAACGTAAAATACAACATATATGCTTATTTCCCAATATGTTCAAGCTGAAATCTTAAAACCAAATTTTCAGTGCACTTGTCAAGAGTTAGCTTTTGAACAACAATGCATCATGCTCCGTTATGAGCCCCGGCAACAGAAAATAAGATGTTGATGGAGTTTTAGTAGCCGCCTTGCCTCTCTCCATGCCCAGCAAGACTTGTCCAAGCTGCACACTGATAAATATAGCCTTAAGTCTTTTCTTTCTCCTTCACCTAATCCCTCATTCATTCCTTACAGGCAGGTCGCGTCACCATGGCTACAAATGATCTGTTCTCCCAGTGTTGAGGGGCCGGCAGAATGCTTGGTTGTTCTGCCCGGGTGTTTATTTGCTCATATTGTACTTTGAGGTTTCCCAAATATTCTTAAAGCACAGAGAATTTGCATTATGTGATCTGCTGATTAAATGTATTTTACACAGAGAAATCCTGTTTGTAAATCCCCAAGGAAATTACACATTTCCTTATGAGATGTTGCTAAATTCAGTTTTAAATTACTTAACATTCTGCATCAATTCACAATAAGTCAGAATGAAACTAGAAAACATGTTGTCCTTTAGCACAAACTTGCTTTTAGCAAGGCGTGAGATTTGTTTACACAAAAAGCAGTATTTGAATATTTCCTGCGTCAACACATGCAGTCCTGCCAGTGAAGAATGAATTCATTCAGGCTGAAAAGGGGAGTCTGAATGAGGAAGGCTGTGTTCAAGGGCCCGCTCTCAGAGGTTTGGATGAATAGCTCCCAAAAAGTAGTTCACCTCCCTGTACTCTGGGATCCTATTAGCTCCGAGGCGTCTCAGTTAAATGGATACCAGGTTACACCAAATACCACTAAGTTTCATGTAGTAGAGGGTCATTGATTAGACACTTTACATTTGATACAGCTTTAACTGTTAATACAACATGAAAAGTATGTTAACTATTTTGTTAGCCAAAATAAAAGAGATATGACCAATGGTGGATTTGACCACCTAGTAAACTTCAAAGGGATCAAAATGTGTATGTGTATGTATTCTGTAAGATGTTTCACTATCAGTAGGACCTACATTTGCTTTGTTACCATTATTCATTATGAACCCATATTATATTAGAATTAGTAGGCAATGTAGAATGGAAGTCGGACACAACTCTGTTTTTCCTCAACTAGAGTGGACAAGACAAGAGTTCAAATGAGAAGACATCTTAATACAAATGGCCGGTAGCCCAGAGCTCTCAGAAAGCAGAAAGACAGCTTTGTGTCCAGTCATGCCATTTTTAAGGCTTAGACATTGACCTGCTCAGGCTTGGCTGCAGCAGTACCATGTGTTCAGCAGGGAACATAACATTGTTTGTGACAAGTCAATTTAGCTACCTGCAAACACCCACAACCACAGTTTGTCCTCCCTCCAGCTCAGCTTGGTTATAAGATTCTAAAATACCTTAAAATATGTGCTTTGTTCACTCATGTGTACACAGGACACACATATGCCTATATATCCGATTAAAATACATGAGCCCCTGCATGCTTGACGGGGATGTTTGATGCCTCTGGGCAATCAGAGGCAGACAGTGGAGACAATTAGGGCTTGTCAACATTTCTTTCTAGACAAAACTACAGCTTGTCAAAGTTCCCCTGCTGTCTCTTTAATGAAGCCAGGATTAGAGGCAGAAGTGATGACTGACAATGTGACAGCCAAGCTGTAAAATGATTAAATCACTTTTTATAGTCGCTCTTGTTTATGTGGGACAAGAGAGAGGAGGGGCAGCGTCTGTGCCACACCGAAACCCAGATATCAAACAATAAAGCTTGGTCCATTGTTGTATTGCTCAACAGTTAAATTGGCATTGTCTCCTTTGTTGGTTAGCTATTCATTCAAATTCAGTTTCTATGTGTAACCACACATTTATTTTTTTCTATAGATATTTTTCAGCCTTTTGTCCTTCGCTATGCAAGATAAATGTCAGGCTCCAGCCACTGAAACCTGTTGAATGCAGCCAATGAGATGATAGTTGAACAAAATTATGACAGGAAGTTGGCATGACAGGAAAGAAAACTCATACTGCCTTCCTTGGACGTTTTACAGACGGCCAAAGATACATTCAATACTTGCACATCCTGTGCAACAAATGCCTGATTATTAGCTTCCATCATCTCACATAACTAAAATGGTAGGGATACCCAACAACATAGTGAGACCACTGTTCCTACTAAAGCCTCAAATGGATTTCAAAAGAGAAATGTGAGATCCACTTCCCTGCACTAATAAGATCATATTTTTCCAACCTATGGAGAAAAACTAATATTTCTGGCTCCTTACCCCGAGACCCACCTGATCTCACAAGCCTGTCTAGCCTCTCCATGGACGGGGAGGGCACCCTGGACCTTGGGCTGCCCGGCATTGAGCACTCTGACCCGGCATCAAAAGAGTCCTCATGGTTGAGCATGAGAAGCTCTCTGACACACTTGTGGCAGACGCTGTGCTGACAGGGCAGGATCAGCGGGTGGGTGAAGAGCTCCTTACAGATCGGGCAGATCAGCTCCCTCTCGATGTTCTTGATCGGGACCTGGAGATGGAGAGATGCTTGTTTAAAAAATGCCATGTAAACATTTGTCAGTTTTTGAAGTTAGGAGTTTTACATGAAGCACCACCTCGCAGCTGCTGTTGTCATTTGCCATAATTTAAGTTGAGATGAAGAAACAAAGGAACAGAAGGCTTCACAGATCAGTCTGGAATAAGCTTGGCAACCTTAGACCTGGAGGCAAGGATACAGCTGTCTGTGATTCTTTGAACAATAACCTATTATTAGTTCATAATAGATGCAGATAAAATAGGCCCATTGTCTGCATTTTAAACTGTGAAAACAGCACTTTGTTGAGTGCGGTGGGAAAATTGACCTTATTAGGTGGGTTGATAGAGATAAGTACAATTTAATTTTTAAAACACAACTTTACTTTGAAAAGCTCTGATGCAGTGACAATGACAGCCAGCTACAGTGTCTTTACCATGTTTCTGATACATTACATAAGCCAGGATTAAGCCCAGCTAGCTAAATATAGACAAACATTGAAATACACGATTCCAGCAGCTCACGTTTTCACATAAATAAGACTATTAGATAGAGTTTCTACGAGCTCCAGCGCGAAAACTGCCCTCTCACGGACTGATTAGTTCATTTACTGCAGGTGGTGGGCTGAAACATCCCCATAAAGTTTATCTTCCTCCTGCTGTGAACAAACATTCATTTAGGAAAACCGCCTCCGCACGCTTTAAAAGACAATAAGCAGAAGGAGAGAGGAAGTTTAACCAGAAAATAGACCAACAGTAGCTGTCCACAAGCCTGCTCAAAGCGAAATATTTCGTTACAAATCTTCAACAATGGCCAACTAAGTAATGAATGGACACACTGGGGGTAGTTTACAGCTCTAATAGCGTTAACAATGTCCGGGCTCTTAATATGCACAGCAGAGAAGCTACATGTTGAACAATGACGGGACTAAAACACGTTTTGATGAATTGTCTTTTCTCCCACTTACCGGAGCTATGCTGCTACGCCGCATCTCTGCAGACATGGGGAGGGAGAAACTATAAACCTCAGGGTAAAACAACACCTTATCCGGCGATTTCTGTTCGAGGTAAAAACAAAGTTTTTCGGACGGGAGGAGAAGATGCCGACAGCCACGGCTCAGTGAATTTAAATAGAGTGACGCTGCTGTGAATCAGCGGCAGGGGGTGCGACACACACAGGGGGAGGAGAGAGAGGAGGTGGGGAGGATCTCTATAGTACTAATGCTGCTTTCATGTTCTGCTCGTAAACTTTCTTTAACTCATCAATCCAACATGTCCTTCCAGGGGGGTTTAGCAGGCATTGGAAGGTGAGAGTCTGCAGTATTTCTCCTTTGTCTCCTTGTTTTTTTTTTCAATCCGAGTGATTTACATGTAGGTTAAAAATAAACAATAAAGTTATTTATATCCCATGGTGAAAATAGTCGACTGCACCTAGAAGCCTTGCTTTCAAAATGTGAAAGTATCGAGGCTTTCTCAGCAAAATGTAGCTACTAAATTCTGCAATTCTTCTACTGCAGAAATGGTCCCTGTCAGTGTTTTAGCATTATACATTATGTTTTTTGATCATTTTACTGTTGTTGTGGATTTGCATTCTACTGATGTTTGTGTTTTAGGTTGTGCTAAAGTACAGTATTTACCTACATTTTAGAGAAGTAAAAAAAGGTTGAATAACATGGAATACTCAAGTACGGTATGTAGCTCAAAATTGTACTTTTAGGCTGAATTAACATACTTAGGTTTTCTTCTTACTCCCCATGGCAATACACTGCTAGCAGGTTAATAACTTTCATACTATATTTGTTACACACAAAATGAAGCAGTTGACTCAAACAATAATACTAACAGATGTGAAGAGGCAAGGATGTTGCGATCGAAGAATACAAAAATTGCATACATTGTAATTGAGGAAAAGGAATGGGGTGGTGCGTGTAAAATGTATTGTGTCTGTCTGCAGATGTTAATATCACAAAATAATTGAACTCGTAAGAGGAAAAACAAAGTGTGTGCAATGTGTGTTTTATAATGCAAAGAGAGTGCAAAGAGTGCAGGAGTTTGGCATGTGTGATAAACTTCATTAGTTTAGAATCTATACATTTGTGTATATCAGTAATTCAAATCTAAAGTTAAACAAAATATATCAACTTCTACACACCATTCTTCGTGTGTGTATAAAATAGGCTAATGAGGTTTCAGAGTCTGACAGTAGGCCACTGTATTCAACCCTCAGAAGGTTCCTACTTTATAAAAGAGGCCTAAGTAAGCTATCATTTCTGTTTGCAGTTACTATTGTCAGGGTCCTTTCATTCTTTCAGGGTATTTATGATCTGCTAATCACTTTCTGCAGTGCCGTTGTTTAGGTCTGTAGTTCATTTTATTGTACATTAGGGCCCCCTAGCAGGTCAACCCAACAATGGTTTGGAACAAAATGGACCAAGTAGCAGATTCTTGAGAGGGAGCTGTCTTTAGGAATGGAAGTGTAGCATTACAACGCTGGGCAGAAGCAGAGACTGAGATGGGTGAAATGTTTGAATTAATGCACAGTCACTGAAGGCACTGCAGATAATAATGTAATCTATTTCCCTTCTTAGAGAAAACAGTGTCCTAAACATTTTACCATTGACCAGGTAATGCATTTCTGGGCATGGAAAATAACGTTATAAATACAAAATTGCATTACAGAGTATGTAACCTTGGCCCAAACCTATAATTTACTGTTTAACCCAATGTAGTGAGACATTGTCGAATCAAGGCGGATACTTAGGGAACACTATGTCTGCAAGTCTCTTGTGCAGGCTGTTTTGATAATGTAGCCTAAAAGAGACAAAAATACAGTCTCTCACAATAGGACTGCTGTTATGTTGTGTTTATTTTTGTTGGAATCAAAATGTAAGCTTCTTCGCTCTGTCAACACAGCCATAAGAGTAAACCATGTTGATATTAATGTGAAAGAAAGGCTTGATTACATCAAAAAAATATTCCTGAATTCAGCTATACTAGCTAGCCAGTGAGTCAATCGTCAATCTAGTTTACGTCTTCTCTCTTTTTTCATGCGCCACATGAAACACACACACACAGCTCATTCATCCATGGCTGAATGTCACAGATTGTGTGAGCAGGAGAAATTCATTTCAACACATTCTGTCAGTCTGAAACAAATGGGTGTAAAGGAAAAACAGCCGTGTGTGTGTGCACACACACACACACGCACACACACGCACACACACACACACACACACACACACACACACACACACACACACACACACACACACACACACACACACACACACACACACCTCAGTAACCCAGTGCCCCATCTCACCAGCTGCTGCCAAGTGTCCCACATATTGACAGGAGTCTGTGATCGGCCTGCAGCACTATCTAACTACCAACATACTCACTGACTTGGACCTCTAATTAAAGTCTTTATGCTCACGTTTTTTGCTCTAAGAATAGAAGCGCCGATGCCTTAAAGCCACTAGACCTTGACATGGAATAGAGCATATGGGTCTTTGTAGGTTGTTAACTTCTTTGTAAAGAAAAAGGGTCAGATCTTCTTACAATATCAGAACAGAGTTATGGGGATTTGTCACTAATATAAAATACAATTACAGGGCAGGCTAAAGATTAAGATTATACCAATATTTAAGAACTTCATAATGGTGGCATTAGCTCACAAATTTTACTGGAATATGATAGAACAGAAAAGAGTGGAATAAAAAAGAAGAGGGTGTATTACTATTCTGTACAATGAATAAAGTGTCAAATATAGACAGACAAACAGACATATAGACAGATAGACGTAGCGAGAGATATATAGATATATAGATAGATAGATAACAATAATTATCTTTATAGACTATTCAATTAATAAACCGGATTAGGGATTATTTCTTACTATTACAATGTTGAGATATAGTCTATACTCGAATTATAGAGGCACATACACTATTTGATAATATTAGACTTAATATTGATGTCAATGATTAGTATTGACGCAATTAAACTGAATGCCTGTAATGAATGCCTTGATCAGAATAGCAGACACACCTGAAATCGTGTTATAGTATAGAATAGGGGTGGGTTTCACTGTAATGGCTATTAAATCAACATAACAGGAGATAACCCCACATCATAATATTAGAATACAGTAGGCTAGCATGATACAATACAATGTGACATAGATGAATGGAAAGCGTTGTAACAGGCTGCGGTCAGTGTCTGACAGTATCCCTACCCTGACAGCCCTGCAGGCCGGCTCTGTGCTGTTTGCTGTCGGCAGCAGGATGACAGACAGACCGCTGCTGTCAGAAGGACCGTAAATCATCCGGATATCACTCACCTCGCCCCGCTCGATCCGCTCCACGATGCTGGCGAACTCCGCCATGTCCTCTGAGTCCGACATGGCTGCGGTCTGATGGTGGAAGATGTTGCAGCAACCAGGTATAGGATTGTAGTAAATGTAGAAAAACACACAGAGACAAACAGCAGCTGCGGTTTAAGCAAACAGGATCAAAAACTCCACAGCTTCAGAGGGGAGGTGAGATAACATGAAGAGAGAAGAGCTGCTGCTGAGACCTTATCCTCATCATCACCATCCTCCTCTCCCTCCCTCCGCAGGAGACTGTGTCTGTCCGTAGTCTAAAATACATGCGCCGGCTGCAAGAAGCACATTTTTATTTTAGTTTGCCTCATCTTGGAAGGAAACCCCGCCCTCATCTCCTCTACTGTACTATCTCCCTCCTTCTCTCCCTCAACGGCGATGTCTCCACTGACAGCTCTTTGTATCCCCGAGCTCTGCGTGGCAGCTCGTTTGAGCCATCATCACTAGAAATATACATTATAATCTCACATTGAGGATTAAATGGGCGGAGTGGGGGTCGTAAATCTTCTGGTGCTGCATTCAGTCAAATTGGACATTTACGCATGGTTGACAACGCACTCAAGTGTGCATATGTAGGCCTATTGTTTTGTGTGGGCTGATGTCTGCCCATTGCGACCCAAATATGTGACAGCATACTGTCATGTCTCATAGTGCCGTTTGTTTCCTGTCATGAATCTGGGATGACAGTTTCAAATACAGACCTGTTTTTTGCATGGTCCGGAATGCGTGATGCCGGATTAAGTTTGTGTGTTTTAAATTTATCTGGAAATGCCACTTGTTCCGCGTCACCAGATGGCTTCATGCAGACAGATTCCACCCCATTGAGCACGTGCAGGGGGACAACCGGGCAGACTGCCCTGACGGAGGAAACGATGCATACAAAAACTAATAACTCATTCTATAACTAACTAATGTTCCCAAAAGCACTGAGATTATCACTGTTTATTGCACTGACTGGAGCAACATGATTTAATTAAAAATAAGAAAATAAGCTTCTTCCATTTGACTGGTTGGATGGAAAATCTAAATTGGGAATAAAGATGGAAAGTAACAGTTCTCTACCAATTTCCGATGTTGTATATCTCTTTAAACGTGGTAATACATGTTAACAAATGTCAATATAACAAATAACTGTCAGGAATATTAAGTGCAATTTTCTTTGCTGGCCAGAGATAAATTAACCATTAATGTACCTTTGATAAACAATATGACTGTCCATATTAACGTTTAATAACGGATCTATAACCCTTCATAACCATTTGTAAGGACATTAGTAACATCTAATAAACCTTAAAGTCGCACCATATCTCCCTGTGAAGTGCATCTCCAGTGGCTATATCCATGTGTTTATTGCCATCTCAATATGGGGAAAAGATGAGTGCAGTGCTCACGAGAACTATCTGTGTCATGACACTTGACTAGTCCATAAAAAGCCCTATAACTGACAGTGCCCTCTACACTGAATAATCAATAAAGTGCATTGATTCATGTGTTTTACCAAGCAGAATTGATTCATGTTAAATAACTACAGAGAAAACAAACTGTTGCATAAGCATACACATCCAGCCTGGGGCCTGTGGATCATTCAGAATGAGTCATTCACATCACATGGAAAGCTGTAAACACAGTGTATCTGTGTATACTTCTGTGGTAGCAACAGCTCCATTCTAGACAATGTCAGGGTCAGTTTCTGTCATCAAAGTTTACCAAAGCAGATTGTACCTTTCTTCCACTCAGCCTCTCCTACATGGTGGCAATATAAGGTTACATGTCTCATAGGGAAGTCTGGTGCCACACAGGTATTAGTTGTCTGTTGAATATGGGACCATATAACCACACCCAAAGTACAGCTGCAGCTGGCTGTCGAGGGAGCATCTCCAGAGAGTTGTGATCTGGGTTGGGCTGTATTCACAGTGGAAGAAAATACAATTTAAACCTTTGAATCTCCCTTTAAACTGTGTTTTATAATTATTTCTTTCTAAATAAAAAAAACAACATAAAATGGATTATCAAGTTCTGTTTAATTTATGTCATTATCCTCCTATTCAGATGTGATATTTTAGTGCCATACGGCCACATTTGTCTGGATCAAATTACCCCATCAGTGCCAACAGTGAAGTCTGTAACTGCTATGCAGCTCCCAAGTGGGACTCTATATATGTGTTTGCATGTGTGTCCTGTTGTATCCAGCGAAACTCCCCTCCCCCCAAGGCTTTTAATGATGTCTTAGTCACTGACCTAGCAGACTGTGTTACTCTGAAGCTCATCCATGTAGGATGAGAAATTAAGGGCAAATTAGGTAAAATGCTGACCGGTTGTCCTCTTTGAAGTTACAAATAGAGAAACAGTTTTGAGTTATTCAGCCACAGATTCTACAGGGAAAGAAAACAAAATGCCAATGGTATACATCAACTCAGCTGTTGTAGGTTACCATACAGCACCAGCTCACCAAAACAAACGTGATAACGGCAAGACAAACAGGACAATATTACATTACATTGCATTTAGCTGACGCTTTTATCCAAAGCGACTTACAATAAGTGCGTTCGACCAACAAAATACAAACTTGAAGAAAACAGAATCATATAAGTACATCAGGTTTCATAGAGCAAAAACATTTCAAGTGCTACTCAACTGGCTTTAGATAAGCCAGCCCTTTATTAGTATATAAGTGCTTTGTTAGTAATTATATCGCTCGAAGTGGAGTCGAAAGAGATGAGTTTTCAGTCTGCGCTGGAAGATGTGCAAGCTATCTGCTGTCCTGATGTCAATGGGGAGCTCATTCCACCATTTTGGAGCCTAGGATAGCAAACCCACGTGTTTTTGCTGATGGGAACTTGGGTCCCCTTCGCAGCGAGGGTGCAGTGAGCCGTTTGGTTGATGCAGAGCAGAGTGCACGTGCTGGGGTGTACGGTTTAACCATGTCCTGAATGTAGGAAGGGCCAGATCCATTCGCAGCATGGTACGCAAGTACCAGTGTCTTGAAGTGGATTCTAGCAGTTACCGGAAGCCAGTGGAGGGAGCGGAGGAGCGGCGTGGTGTGGGAGAATTTAGGAAGGTTGAAGACCAGACGAGCCGCTGCATTCTGGATGAGCTGCAGAGATCGGATGGCACATGCAGGTAGACCAGCCAGGAGGGATTTGCAGTAGTCTAGGCGTGAGATGACGAGAGCCTGGACCAGAACCTGCGTCGCTTTCTGTGTCAGGAGGGGACGTATCTTCCTGATGTTGTAAAGCGTGTATCTGCAGCAGCGGGTTGTAGCAGCTATGTTTGCAGTGAAGGACAGTTTGTTATCTCGGGTCACACCCAGATTCCTTGCAGTCTGAGTCGGGGAAACAACTGAGGTGCCGATGTTGATTGTTAGGTCAAGAGTGGGACAATCTTTTCCCGGAAGGAAAAGCAGTTCAGTCTTGTTAAGGTTGAGCTTGAGGTGATGAGCAGACATCCACTGAGATGTCAGCTAGACAAGCAGAGATGCGTGCGACGACCTGGGTCTCTGAGCGGGGAAAGGACAGAATTAATTGGGTGTCGTTAGCGTAGCAGTGGTAAGAAAAACCATGCGGGCTAATGACAGATCCGAGCGAGTTTGTGTACAAGGAGAAGAGGAGGGGACCAAGAACAGAGCCCTGAGGGACCCCTGTAGTTAATTGACAAGGGTCAGACTCCGACCCTCTCCAAGTAACCCTGTAGGTGCGGTCTTTGAGGTATGAGGTGATGAGGGAAAGTGCAGAGCCTGAAACTCCAAGTTCTTGGAGAGTGCAAAGGAGGATCTGATGATTCACCGTGTCGAATGCAGCAGACAGGTCCAAAAGGATGATGACAGAGGAGAGGGAGGCTGCTTTAGCCGTGTGCAGTTCCTCAGTGACAGCAAGGAGGGCAGTTTCTGTGGAGTGACCTGCCATGAAACCAGTATTGACTTTCCCTTTCTTTTCTTTGCAGAATTCCTAAAATGGTTATGACCACAACAAGCCTATTGTTGTACATTTGCTGTGAATTCTTATTGTCGCTAGGTGATACATCTTAATGTTTTTGGTAACTACATGTCCACCATCATTTCCATTTATAACAAGATGTCCAATAAGTGATATTCAGAGGTGAATTATCTTAGCACCCTCTTCAGGTCATAAAGTTAATAGCTATTAGGTGAATTGACATGAAGTTTTGGAAGCACATTTGTTTTTTGAGGAGATAAAACCCCTCATACACATGCAACAAGATTTTACAGTGAAACCCAAACAATTGTAAAAGTTAGTATGTGTTTTTATTCACCATAAATACAGTATTCACTGCCAAGCTCGAATAAACATGACTTTCCTCAAATTCAAGGCTGAAGTACTTTATACATCACATATCAACATTTGCATATCCAATTCCTTTTACTGCCTCACTGATGTAACTGTAAACATTTATTTCCTCTTGACCACTTGCACAATAGAAGTCACATATTTATTTACATTTACATATTTATCTACACTCGATATCTCTACAAAGCATAGAAAAAAATAAATTCCATCGCATTTGTTACATTATTTATTATTACATTATGTATATTAGATGATATAGCGCAAGGGTGTACGGTTAACCATGTGTGGCGTTTGGCTGCAGTCTTTCACATCATAGACGATCTAAAGGCAGCAGCGTCTGAAAAGCGCAAAGCCTCTGCCATCTTTACATGCTGTGGGACACAGAGCATCCACTGCAGCATGACGTAGCAAAAAGGAGTACAATAACTGCTGAGATGCCGTAAGGGGCAAATCCATTGAATCTTTCATCCCCTTTTAAAATCGAGTAAGCAGTTATGGGTTGTGTGTCAATGATTTATTCCCTCTTTCTGGAAATACACTATCGATCAGACATCAAGGGACAAAGTCAAGTTCTGGTAAATCGACCAGGCATCGAATGTCTGATTAGATCATTCAACTTCAAAGATGGGAGGACATTTCTTTTTTACAGGGTAAGTGTTCCAGTTCCTGAATGTTTACTAAGATCTAGGATCCTCATTTCTTCCATCCCCTTTAGAGAACACTATAATCAGTGCGTTTTTTTTAACAATAACAACAGCTAAGCTCAATTAAAGCATGCTGTACATGGAGTGAAATCAGAAAAAAGCAAGAAGGGAGCATTGATTGAGCAGAAAAACGCTAGGAGAGGCACATTTTAGAGTTTGGGAGGAGGTCTTTGCCTTGGCCTACATCATCATATTCATCATCAAAGGACAGCCGGAGGAGGTGGTATGTATGGTCAAAGTCACTTGAAAAGATGCATGGGAGACATGGTCGCTCTCTTTCGGTGCATTTTGACCAAAGAACACTCCGATGTAGAACACTCATTACTAAGTTACAGAAAAAAGACTGATACCAGAATATTATAGGATGAAGCTTATCTTATTGATCTTGTATGTATGTGTGTCTGAGGCTCAATTCAGCTGCAGCAATGCAAGTCATAGCTGAAGTTTCTCAAAGATAAAAATAGATACAAATGAAAATGGAGTACATCATTTTGCAAGAGACACACTGTGGCAAAGCCTTTTGTTTTAGGCAAAACATTTACAAGCAATACAAATGGCTAAAAACAACAAACAAACATTGTTTTTGCACCAAAATGAGGGTATATAACACTGGGGGTTTGGCCGAGGTAAGGGGAGGAGATTCTAGCCACCAACAGTTCACTTTCAATAATAGATGGATCTAATTATTTATTTATTCACCTCCTTCCATTTCTCTTTCCTCTGTCTGCCTGCTCTATTTTCTATCTGAGTCTGGAAAAGAGGGGCAACTCGGGTGGGAAAGCAGTCCAAGAACAGCTTCATTTGAGATGGTGTGAGGAAAACCCCAGAGGCAATATCATATTTTTAAATCCATTGTCTACACACAGCACTCCTGCAGGTGCAGACAGGCCGCGGTATTTCTGACCTGCTGAGATAGTGTCTCTTTCTCACTCATCATCTCAGGGAGCAGGTGTTTGCTGTGACAGCAGACGTATAATCAGAGGGTGGGGCTTCAGCAGGGGGCTGGAGGGACCTATGAAACTGGGAAAATGTCCCTTACTGGGAATCAGGGCATCAATGTGATAAGAAGGCAAGAGGAACCGGCTCAACTCAGTGCCTCTATGACACCATGTTGAGACCTTATTAGGATTTAAAACTAACATTTCTAATTCAAAAGTCAGCAAGAAGGCTGGAAGGTCACTTGTTTGAGCTGCAGGTGGCGTTTGAGGACCCAAATGGATGTGATGCATTTGATAATAGTTGTTTAAGACCTGACTCTCTGTGTGCTCATGTGCATGGTTCTTTGTTTTTGCCCTGCATCCTTTCTTGTCTGAAAACAACATGTCAATTCCCAGCGCTGTTCAACAGAATATATTTCCCCAAGTCATAATTCTTCTTCATTTCTATTGATTTCATGCTGGCTGGTGCCTTGCAGCAAGAATGAAAGCTGGTGAAGGAACGTAACTGATCAGTTCAGGGTTCAGGAGTCAGGGGGCTACTAGCTTGCAGAAATAAGGGATTATAATTCTTTATTTTCTGGCCTAATTCTCTGTGATCCTCTGGAAATAAGTGAACAACACATTCTATATTCTGTGATCTGAAATGATAAGGCCTGGAGCTAAACAATTTTTATTTGATTTTTCTCTTCGATCACAGACTTGCCCCTGGGCGTGGCTGCTGAGTCTTAGATGCCTCTTCCATAAATGTACCCCCAGTCGCTGTTTAATCTTTAAATCTCTGGTGATTACAGAAAAAAGCCTGGGATGGTGAAACTGGAGCTGAGGTGAGAGTGTACCTGCCAGGCTGGTCTCTCCTATGGGACAGGAGGCTTTGGAGAGATCCAAAAGCAACATGAGGATGGAGATGTTAGAGGGGCAGAGAGGCAAACAAAACTCTATAGGGGCGCCTTTGGCTGTATTTTCTTTGTTAAAGGAAGTAGTAAGGTTAACTCAAAAGAAATGTGCTATTTTGAACCCACCACAACCCAATGAAAAATGACCACTGTGCCCATACCGGCTGACAAAAAACATACTTGTGATATTTTCTTTAAAACAGGGGAATTTTTCTACAAAAGCAAGTACTTATTTAGGCAATTCACATTAATTACAACAGCCAACTCAGAAGCTTTAAGCTACTGAAGACCCCAGTTACTCCGATACCATTTTAAAGACACAATTTAATGTCGATGCGAAGTGCGTCAGTTCCTCCTCGAGTAGAACGTTTACAGCAGATTGCGTTGTTGACTATGATGGAGAGCAGAAGGCTTCAAAAGCTACAGCATCTAAAAAGTTAGCAAAATGGAGGCATCTGGAATTTCTTTGAGTCTCCAGTGACTCAACATGGATTTTCTGGCACATCATTTTATCCCCACAAAACAAAAAGCAAGTTGATATTTATTACGTTCTAACAATAAAAAGGCAGCAAAAAAGTCTGGCGTAGATTCCTTAACAGAAAAGTCATTTTAGATGGACTTAAAATGAGCTCCCCAAAGTAGCTACTGTGTGTCTGGGGTCTTAAAAACCTTTTCTAATTCCTGACACGAGGTGGCCTCACAGATCCAAACACGTCTTCAAGACACACAGCAGAAGTCCAGTTGCCGTGGACTGACTCTGGTGAGATGTTCCTGGTTACTGAACCTGTTCAGAGCCAGCGCTGTGGAGCATCCTGCTGTCAGTGCTGTCGGCCACAGCTGCCAGCGCTCTCCCTCCATGTCTGCTGCAGCTGCTGCACGTGCTCAAAGGCTCTCTGGGTGATGTTAAGAGCGGGGTGGACCTTCCTCAAACTGGGCTCTCCAATCAGAGACAAACCACACAGCCCTAAGTAGGCATGGAGAGGATCTGGGGAAAAGAGAGAAAGGGGAAGAAATGGGGAGCATAGTGAAAAGAGAGAAACTAGGTCAGAGATGGATCACAGCAGAAGCACCTGCATGTGACAGGTCTGCAGACTTGTCAGAGTCAAGAAGATGATAGTGTTTGTCACCTTGTTGGCCATTAGTGAATCAATCAAACAATAACCTTATTTCCCATTATAAAAGCCATTATGTAGAAGCCTTGTTTTTGTTGTACGGTTCCTTTCAGAATATATAAATAATGCATAGAGTCTGGCCCCATGGCCCTTTCCCTCCCCTGGGACCAGAATAAAAGCTGCACAGGCCAGTAAATGGATGGTAATTGAATTATAATTAAGTGCCAGATGATTGGACAGAGACATCAGAATCAATCAAAGCACCATTAGCTACATCAATCAGGATCCATATGGGTCAAAGTGAAGGTTATACAGAAGGAAACCACTGTCAATGTTTAGATTTTATAATCACAAATTATGATTTAAATCAATTATATTATGGCATGAAATAATCAAAGGTATGTTTTTGGGTTACTGTTAGTATAGAACAAGTAAATACAACACCATTTTCTGAATATTTAAAAAAGGTAAGACAACACAATGATTACATTACATGTCACTTGTTCAACGCTTTTATCCAAAGCGACTTACAAGTGTCTTGCCCAAGGACACAAGGACATGCTGACAGCAGTGGGGATTGAACTTGTGCTCCGCTGATCCAAAGATCAACGAACTGGCCCACTTAGCCACAGCCTCCCTTACTGTATGATCACTGTATAAAGAACTACAATGACATTCAGATTAAGAATTTAGACCTTATACTTGTGCACAAATCCAATATCCACTCTCTTTTCGTGTTGTTATTGTTTTCCACCAAGTCGTAAGAAAAATATCCAACTCTGTCTGTGTGCGGTTTGGTGATGAGCAGGTCGTTTAAATTGGGCTTTTACAGCTGTCATGGCGGGAGATCAATGCGCTCAGCTGCGCAGGATTCAATTCAATACATTCTGTTGGAAATGTGAAGCACAAATTACCAACTGCTCCCAACATGAACAATGATGATGACCTGCATTTCTTGTTGAAGAGCATCTGTGGACACACCCAGGTTGTGTGAAATGTTCAAACTAAATGTAATACTAATATTGTTTCCTTCCCATCTTCACAGACCAGATCCTATAAATCAGTAACTGTGAGCGATGACTGCACTGTTGGTGCAATGCTATCTTTACCCATGCTGTAAAAGAGTCCCTTTTATTTCCTAAAACCCTCTTTTGTTCAGTGATATTTACGAGGCTTTGTGAATACAGTGTCTGTTTTGCCTCATTTTTCTTCCACCCTATCTTCCCTGCCTAGTTCCTGTAATGTGAGGAGCTCGATCTCCTATTTCCTCCAGCTACCGATGAACAATCGCCTCATCAATTACACATTGCAAGTAAGAACACACACCCCAAGGAAATGTGCACCATTGAAGTTTAGAATTACAAGAGCTTTTCCATTGATCTCAAGAAAAACTGTCAACTCCACTCTGACCTCTTTGCACCTGTGGAGGGCAGTGAACAAGCTATTAGGCCAAAAGAGATAAAAGACAAGCAATCTAAACTGCTTAGTTCCAACATCCTTTTGTCCTTAACGCCGATCATTGAAGTTACTGAAAATAAAACCGCGACAACATTTGATTTGTTTCTCCCCCACATAGACATCGAACATGCCATTTAACCTCACCACTCCTAATGTGGCCTATACAGCAGTATAAAAAAAGGTACATGGGATTCTTGTCACAAAACAAACAAAAGCCTACATGAACAACCAGTATCTTTTTAATGTGTACTTCAAACACTACTATTACTTCCTGTAATAGCCACTTGTGAGAGTTAAATAATAATTTACCTGGATGGCTGTCCGGCCACTTGGCGAATCCTCCGACCAAGCGATCCTGCGTGGACAGGATGAAGCTCCTGTTCTTGTCAAAGTTTGTATACTGGAACACGTCTAAGAGCTGAGGCAGGAGAGAGGGTTGGCGGGGGGCGAGTGGGAGAGAAAAGGAGGGGAAAGAAAGAAGTTTGAGTATGACTTTAGGAGCAAACTTTGGAAGTAATGATATATGACTCTTACCATAAGAAAATGTAACAATGATGCTTTGAAACTGCAATAATAATTTATGGCTGTGTTCTACGATCTCCATTTGCCCAAAAGTGTATCGTCGCAATCACCATCTGTATGGAGACATCCAACAGTAGTGTCTGCCATACCTTAATTTTGACATACACAAATATTTTGTTTGCATTTATGCATTTGTCCCTCCAGCACAGCTTTGACCCAGAAATTCACAATGTCCCTGCTTGTGTTTGCTTATGTGCGTGTGTGTGGTTTTATCCAAGGTTTACTCATAGATAGTTGCAGTTTTCTGGACCGTGTGTATGTATGTACTATACCTCTGGCATAGTTATAAATACTGTATGTTTGTTCACAGGTTGTTTTTTTTTGGAGTCTGTCTGTGTATGTGGGTGATTAACCCAGTTGTTTCGACAGCGCAAGAATATACGACAGTGCCATTTGAAACATGCCCAATGTTATTTTTTCATGCTGTACGTGAAAAATGAAGGCAATAGTGCAGAAATACAGGGGTGAAAAAACTTGAATGCATGCAGTGCAGGCTGTACCTCTAGCGTAGCTCCCACCCAGAAGGAGTAGCATGTGTCTACAGGTTTGTTGGGGCGCCCGTGGAAGCCGCTCTGCTGCCTCATGATACACCAGCGCCGGATCCTGTCCAGCTCCCGCTGACTCAGCGCCTCCTCCAGCCGCCCCATCAGACACAGAGAGGCTATGGCGCAGTACGTCCAGCCACCTGGACACACAGAGTAAATACAGAAAATTCATTAGACAAATGAATCCAATCAAATGAAACTGATTATTTTGTATTAACATTGGAAAGCAGTTCCAGTGGTTCACACTGACACAATTGGATGACAGACATCTATATGATTACAGGGCTTTGCAGGAAGAACAGAGGGTGTGTCTGCGTGTGGGCCTTTTTTTTTTTTACAGCCAAATGTTTGCTAGCATGTAGCTACATTCATTTGTCACCTCTCTATGGATGTTATCACAACGTGGAGCTACCAGGGCTGTACAGAATAAATCAAAGCTTCATTTTAAATAAATCTCTAAATCAACATTTAAAAATATGTCACTATTTAATCCTGGCATTGCTTCAAATATAGATTAGGCTCAACTCAAATTAATAATTTAACATAGTTATGAATATTGTAGGGCCTATCTGTTATTCAATTAATAATAAATAAACAAAGGCTCTTTTTAAAAGACTACCCTTCATTCAACATATCACCTTTTTTTGTCCTTTTATATGAAGCATCAAGTATATGAAATGTACTTGTGTTTTTTATAGTATAAAGAAGTCAGTATAGTAGTAGTAGCGAGTCAACTGGCTGTTATGGCTGCCTTTTTTTATATTTAAACATTTAAGTGGAATAAACATGTTGTATACAGAGACTTACTGCACAGTGTGTATTGAATAATGACAGGCTGTTAAAATGACAGCCACAAGCAGCAGCTATCCATCACTTTCTAAATCCTCTGTCAACTGCTTTTAACTCATCCCATAACACCACCACCATCCCCGGCTGTTTATCTGTGTCTGTGCTCGTGTGTGGAGAGACACAAAGAAAAAGGTGGGGGTGAAGTGTGTGGGTCAGGCGTGTAAATCTGCCGACGTGTCAGACTGGTCTGTAATCAAACATGTCTAGATCCCGATCTGCTGGAGGCAACGGAAGATCAGGAGACGAACATAAATCTGAATCAAACTGCTTTACAGGAAACCACAACAGATTATTCTAACAGCAGGTTTGGTGCACATATTCACACCGGAGCACAACTGTGTTCCCCTCACGGCTACAGTATGTTAATCATGGACATCAAGTACATTAAGTGAGAAAAGCACTCTTCAGAAATCAAGAGTGCATAGCCTAAAGATGAAGAAAGTACCGGAAAAATAGAGGAAGCACCGAGATAAAAGCCGGCCACACGCATACATAAGGAGAGGTGCATTTATTACCTTGGCACGTAGTTTCTGTAATACCATCTTTCACGTATTGAACTAGAGTGGCTCAAACACCATCGTCTACAAAACCAATGTCAGTGCACATTTAAAGCACAGTGTGGGAGGTCTTGGGATGATGGGCAACGGGCACACACTGTACACCTCCACTGATGTGTAATCAGTCCTCAGACAGAGTTTGCAGAAGAGGGATGAATCTTACTGAAGACCGTTTAATTTATTGCAGAAAGGGAAATTACCAATTTGCACTGGGATTTATTTCTCTATACTTCATTTATGTAGTCCGTCACAGTGTTAACAGGAAGTGCTACCTGTCAAAAATATGAGTTTAGATATGCTCCAAACCATTGCTTCGAAATGTGTGTAGGATCAAGGATTTTGTGTGAGAAAAATAATGTTTAATTTGAGTAAGGGGCTGGGGATTAATGAGACAATGTATCTACAGAGAAGGATTGTAATGGCTAATCCTTTAAACCAGTTACTCCCATAAGCCCATTTCACGCCCTCTACCACAAAACTGCAGAGGCACCCACAATGTTTTAACCTGATGTTTTAACCTGATGTTTTAACCTGATGTGAACCTGGATAAAGTTCATAAATCTGACTTTTGGACTTACCACCCACCTGATGTGAAACAGCGTTCAGGCTTATATTGTTGTTATATGTAGTAACAAAGCATAAACCATTACAAGATGATCAATCTCACCATGTGACTCTCGCCCAGCTCCTTGGCCAAACCCATTATCGTATGACTGTGAAGAGGAAGAAGAGCCAGTTATTACAAGCAATACATCATCTGCACTGAAAGGTAAATGTGGGCGTGCAAAGGCATCGGTGTCAGAGGAGGCTGATCTGCATTTTGTATTTACTTGTAAATCAATTTAATGTATTCACAGATATATTTGTACAATTTGTTTTGGCATATGAGGAACCAAATCCAAAGATACTAATTATTTGCATTTGAGGAAGGTGTTTTACATTTGTTCCTTGTATTTATTCATACTAGACCCCATTAAAAACATACATTACATGTCACTTGTTAAACGCTTTTATCCAAAGCGACGTACATACTCAATACTGTGGGCAACCCCTATACAAATAAGGTTACATACAAAAAGGTTTGGGACATAACCAGGGGTCCCTACAAAATGCACCCAACAACAGGGAACAGTCAGTTGGGAAAACTAACAAGGTTGAGTCTGTCTGTGTGTCTGGTCATAACAATAAGGTAGTAAATGGACACCTGGTGCCATCCAAACATAAATGTCTAGCGTTCCAGTGATTTCAACAGAAAATCAGATTTAGTCTCGTTTCTGTAGACTTACAGTCACCAAAAACTAGCTTGTATTGCCAAAGACATTTTGGAATCCAACCACCAGTATGTGGCCAGAAGATAAATATACCTTTCAGACATGAAGCAGTTATCTGTTAACTGGGCTTCCCTCTACCTCGGCTGTGTGTGTGTGTGTGTGTGTGTGTATGTGTATGTGTATGTGTATGTGTATGTGTATGTGTGTGTGTGTGTGTGTGTGTGTGTGAGTGAGAGAGAGAGAAATAGTCGAACACACCCTTCGCACAATAGAGAAGCCATGTAATGGAACACTATTGTGTTAAATGCCTTCAACTCATAATACGCCTTAGTGTAGAGGTGAATTGCAACATCCCTCTGCTCTGGGGACTTGAGTTGTACAAGAGACTACGATGGCAGACATGAAGTAAACATGCTTTGATGAGTCCAACCCATGTTTGATCGAAAAACAAACACTGAGGCTAATGTAATGGTTATGTTACTGTTACACAGTCAGAACCCGACTTCATCTCACTATAGTGCCATGTCGTAAAATTGGAACATTATTTTTCTTTTGGTAAGGTGGAAAAACCTCTGTATTGGCTTTAAGCGTATGATACACAGCTCAACTCCCCCCCCCCCCCCCCTCATTTATTATAAATGAAGGATTTCGAGGCAGAGTGCCACCTACTAAAGGTGGGTGGCATATTCTTCCCATTCAAGTGTGGAGGCAGTGCTTTGAACGGTGCAACGACAAAGGTTGTTTCCATTAGGGGGTCTTTCTGTTGCCCTGGAATATAGGCCTCACTGTATTTATCTATGCATTAAAAACAGGTGCAGCTAACACTCATCCCTACAGTTTAATGCAGATGTTTTTTTGTTTTTTTTAAACACTCACCAAACTTCCTGTGATGTACTCAATGGCCTTTTGCATGTCCATGCCGGACCAGTCATCCAGCATGTAACAGATACTGGCTGCACAGTAGATGAACCGTATATCATTTTCACTTCCTTCTGGAACAGCGTAGAAACTGGAGGCAAGAGGAAACACAGACACAGCGAGCCACACAAACAGGAGAGTTACACAAACAGCTGAAAGAAGGAAACATGTTTATGTTCAGAATTTATAGCATTTAAGTCTTATCATAAAAAGCCTGTCAGCTGTAATTAAAAAGGGCTTAACTCAGATTTATGTCTAAAGATAATGTTGTCTGCCAAACATGATATATACACAGTGCATGTGTGTGTGTGTGTGTGTGTGTGTGTGTGTGTGTGTGTGTGTGAGTGAAATGTGCACTTTACAGCATGATAATAAGCTGTCTGCCTCGACTTGCAATGGCCCCCCAAGAGCCACTTTCAAGTGTGTGTGTGTGGTGTGTGTGTGTGTGTGTGTGTGTGTGTGTGTGTGTGTGTGTGTGTGTGTGTGTAACACTACTGTTTCATGACCAAATGTAACTTTATGTCCAAATACAAAAATAGTCCCTCTAAAAGTGTTTGGTGGTGTCAAAGATTCCCTTCCCTCTGCCAGTATTATCTTCTTTTTCCTCCGTGTTTGGGACCTTTATGGGAGTCCCCCTCAAAAAAATGTAGTGACCAGGAGGAATCAGAAGCTACAAAAATGGTGGAGACAGTGCTAAAACAGTCAAATTAAGTGTGCCAAAACGGCAAGCGGTCATTGTTCAAATGATCTGCTGTTGGCTTTTACCCGCTGAGCCAGCCATAACTCTTGTTGAGCAGGGGAAGAGGGGCCGACTTTGAATGCTGTTAACAAGCCCCAGCCGAAAATCTTACTCATTCTTCCCTTCAGGCTTTCAGTGTTTATTTGAGTCAGAGATAGTGTCAGCATGAATCCTATTACTAGTGCAAATGTGTGTTTGTGTGTGGCTGACCTGCCGTCCTCCAGCTGCAGCGCTCTGAGACCAGCCAGACAGGCCTGTTTGTCGACCCGGCTCAGGTCGTCTCCGAGTATTACCAGCGAGCACAGTCCAGTGTAGGTCATTGCTACATGGCCACTGTCATATGGATGGAGAACACCTGGACCCTGAAGAAAATATCAAAATGATAGACATTCTTCATATCATTATTTATAGAAGCAGTGAAAAAAACACTAGAAGTTATAAAGTAAACATCTGATGAAAAAAAGATTTGAAAAACACTGACTAGACCAGACCCATCAAGTGTTTGGACAAAATAGAGCCTTTTTGGGAAATGACTCGGGTTGGCAAAGCTCTTACATCACCAACTATGTCTCAATGGGAAAGGGAAGTAAAACCAAATGTTTTTAAGATTATGCTTATAAAACTGGAAATGGCCCAAACCCACTAATGTGAGAGAGCGGATTGGCAAAATAATGAAAATGACAGAAAAATATGTTGAGATGAATTCATGCAAATAGGGAAATGGAGGAAATATCAGATCACAGCAGTGAATACTTTGACCAAAGATATATCTTTAAGCTAAAGAAAAGCAAGGAGGCTCAACATTTGAGATACAAGACACAATGATTGGTCAAACATGAATCAGTTCTACAAACAGTGAGGGGTAAGGCTATACCTTAGTGCTGTAAGGAATTCCAATATGTGACGATCCTCGAAACCCACAACGACTAAGGTTAGCTTCTGGAAGAGAATAACAGGAGAGGAGAAGGTAGATATGTAAGGAAGCATCATGTACTAAAACATCAAGAAAAACAGGAACAAGAAGACTAGAAAAACATGTACTGCTGCCATCTATTGGCCATGATGGAAACATCAGAACCCAATTTACAATATGTCATCATAGTGCAGAGTACACAATGTTAGCCAGTTTTAAAATAGGACATCCAACCACTCTGAGAACAATATTTTTTTCAATGTTTCATCATCATATTCTGACATTAAATATATTCTGATGTTAAAACACATTGATCATGTTACATAATAGGTAGTGCAATGCCTACTAATTGATTCATGATTTCCCTTTCAAATATGCATTTAGTCAAGCCAGAAAGGGTATGTTAGAGCCAGTATTTTTGATTTGATAAGAAAGGCCACCTAATTGTGACGTCTGTAGTCAATGCACTATAAAGGACTACAATTCCCACGCGCCTGCGCTAAAGCCAAAGTGATGGGCAACCTGTTGGAGAGATGCCGTTGAGGAACAGTTTTTAACCGTACTACACGTACACATCATACAATTACCCTTTAAGTTATGAAGTTATATAACATAAGCATTATTAAGAAAGAAAGAATACCAAAGTTGTTTGTTATTTTATTTGAGTTTTGCCTATTTCTTTTGAATATTGTAATGGCCTATTTTCTTTGTTGCATGTTAGGGGTGTAACGGTATCCGTATTCGTCCCGTACCGTCACGGTTCGGATGTCACGGTTCGGCACAGTCACAGCCTTTTTTTACGAGTGGGACAAAAGTCTGTCACTCAGGGCAGTATTACACTATATATAATCCAGGGGGCGGTATTGCGCCTAAAAGCCAGCCGCCCGTAAATAACAAATGAAGAACAAGAACAAAACACAACAAAACAAACACAATATATGAAGAAGAAAAGTTAGTGTCTATGGCGAGTTCACACAACACACAGGAGCTAGAAGACCCACCTGCTTCTTTTAAATCAGGTGTGTGGGAACATTTCGGGTTCCCTGTGGACTACAACAATGATGGGGTGCGAGTTGTGGATCGGACGAGGACGGTGTGTCGGCGTTGTTCGACAGCGGTGCGGTATGCTGGTAGTAACCAAGCGGCAAACTCTGGGGAACAGCCGGGAAGCCAATACGGAAGTGCCACACACTGCAGTTCATACATGGGCAGCTAGGGAATGGCTGCAGAAAGGAGCAATTCCATAGACCCCCATGTTAAAATGCCCAACTTTACAGCAGAAAAAAACATGTTTCTACCCATGGATGCAATAAATATTATTATCGATATAGTTAGATTCCACCTTCATGATTATGAATCTGTGAGTGAATTGTTTTCTAACACGACCCTTTTATTTATTATTATATTAGGGCGTGGTCACGTTGATGAACACGTACATGCCTCACTGTCAGCTAACAGCAACTTGTCCACTGCTAGGCTACAACCATAGAGGCTACAACGTTAGTTAGTCATAGTACTGTACTTGACCCTTTAGCTTTAGCCGTGTTCGTGGTGATTGTGCCTTTTAGGGAATATTGTTACAAATACCAGACAATTAAAATGTCGTGCTGTGCGCTTGAATGTACTAACAGAACTTCCAAGAAGTCTAAAATGATAATATTATACATGTTAACCCCGTTCGCAGGTGTTTGTGTGCTTGGTAGCTTAGCTTGTTACTTATTAGCCAGCTAAGGACGAGACGTAACCCTTTATGCATACATATACATTTTAGTTTATGATTCAGCCTTGGGTAAGACTTTTATAGTCTATGGCTATGACGCCCATAATGCTAAACGGGAGCAAATGTTAATAGGGGACCCAATTATCCCAGTGGTGGCCGCCGGAGCTAACGGAGCCGCAGGGGGCTAGCTCCAGCCGGCGTCCCGGAACTAGCCCACTGCGGCTCCGTTAGGTCCGGGCGGTGGAGTCCGTCTTTTCTCAACGTGTGAATGACAAGCATTAAGAATAACAAAATATAGCTAATTATTTTGCAGATTGTCTCATTTGATTATGAATGTAACGTTTATATAGGGAAACTACACTGTTAGCAATAACTTGGTATGCATGTATTTCATGTTAGCTTAGCTTCTTAGCCTGAGCTAGCTCTGTTTACTTCCAGTTCGGAGGTAGCAGGTCCCACCTCGGCTCCGCCTCTTTGCCCTTATTTGGAGCAGGCGGGATTAGACTCTGACGTCACAGTCGAGCCGTTAGTGGCCGACTCCGCCTACTAAGGGCTTCACGGCAACTCTGCAGAATCCTATGGGTGACGTCACGGACACTACGTCCATTTATATATACAGTCTATGGTGGTAACACGTCAAACATGCTCAAGCACATCCGAGTCAGTCTCAGTTATTTTGAGCAAACACATCGCAACATCATCCAAACCATCGGAGGCCAAGCAACACTTCAAACTGTAAGTAATTCAAAGGAAAGAAACGAGTTAGAACTGTCTGTTTAAGGCGTCTAATGGCTTGATCGAAAGACAAGGAAGGAAGCCACGACAGGGTATGTATTATTCATGTGATTTCAGCACGTTAGTGTTGAAAAAGAACAGTCTGCTCAACAACTTTTGGTTTTAAAAAGTAACAACATCAGGGACATAAGACATAACATCTCGAGTGCCTCCCAAACTATAGGTTACTTACGTAACCCCAGTTCTCAGAGTAACATGAAGTGAGATGTCTCACTATGGGATGCGCCTCTTCGCGGAGCAAACAGAAGCATCAATCTCATTACGCCAATCCTGATTGGCTGGAGATCTTGACGTCAGCGTCAGGGAAATCACCCCCTATAAGTAGCTTGCACCACAACGCATGCGCCATTCAAAATAAGCACCTCTTCTCGCTTCACCATAGCAAGGAGGGCCGTCTGGTGAGACATCTCACTTCATGTTACTCTGAGAACTGGGGTTACGTAAGTAACCTATAGTTCTCATTCATAACACTCCGTTCGATGTCTCACTATGGGAAATTGTAGCTCCCGTATTGCCAGACGAGCTTATCTCGAAAATCACCAAACCAACCAGAACTTAACAGGTAGAGTTCTGACTCAACCAGGTGCCCAGCACTGCTTGAGTCACACTGGGAGCAGAACGTCCAGCCTGTTAGGAGGCAGACAAAAGTGAGCGGCGAGGACCAGCTCGCCGCTGCACCAATGTCTTTGATGGGAGACATCCTGGACAGAGTCCAGAATGCAGCCAGACTCTGAGTCGAAAGAGCTCGCGGACCCGAGGGTGCCTGCGAACTCTGACTCGTATGAGCCCCAAAGCAATTGCTTCCACAGACCAGTGGGAGAGCCGTTGCTTAGTAACAGGCTTGCCCTTATAAGGGTTAGCCCAGGACACAAGGGGTTGGTCATTATGACAAAGCACCCTTGATCTGTCCCTGTACGTGCGTGAAGCACGGGCTGGACACGGCAAATCCGGCCGCTGTTCCCCGGAGGAATACAGTGGCGGGGAGGATGCCTTAATGTCAAATGTGGTACCCGAACCGACCGCCTTAAGATAAAGGCAGGGCCATGGCTGCCCGCACAGCAGCTGATATATCTCCGCTAGCCAGTACATAGCTGGCCAGTGCGGAGCTATCAGGATAAGTGTGTGGCGTTGCTCTCTCACTCTGGCCAGAGTTGGGGGTATCAGAGCCAGGGGTGGGAACGCGTACAGAAGGCCCGGGGGCCAATTGTGCGCGAGTGCAGCCAGTCGTCCAGGTAGGTCGCCAGGCGAATACCCTGTTGTCTTAACGGGGCTATCGCGGCTTACGTACATCGTACAAACACCCTTGGACTGAGAGACAGACCAAAGGGGGGTACTCTGTATTCATAACAGATCCCCTGAAATGCGAATCTCAGATATTTCCTGTGTGGGTAATATACTGGGATGTGAAAATACGCATCTTTCAGGTCGACTGATGTGAACCAGTCGTCTTGTCGCACGAGCCGCAGCAGAGATGTGGGAGTGAGCATTCTGAACTTATATCCTCTTAGATATTTGTTCAGAGCCCTCAAATCAAGTATTGGCCGAATTCCGTTCCCTCCCCGTTTGGGAACAAGGAAGTACTTGGAATAGAAGCCGCCCTGACTCTGCTCGGCGGGTACAATAGATATAGCCCTCTTTTCTAGGAGAGAGAGAATCTCTTTCTCCAGAATATGGGCTGACTCTCCTCGGGCCTGCGAATGCAGAATGCCCGAGAAGCGAGGGGGGGTGACAGCGACTTGGAGTCTGTAGCCCCGTGTTACTGTCTTGAAAACCCAGGCAGATGATGTGAGCATCTTCCACTGCATGCTCCTTAGAGCCAGTGGAGATGTCACATCTCTTCCCCTCTGAGTCTCTATTTGTTGTGTTATGGGGCCCTCTAGTGTCTGAACACAGTGGTGCCCCCCTTTCGACAATCCCCACCGACACTGCGCATGCGCATGACGGTGGTGCCTTCACAACCCCAGCCGGCACTGCGCATGCTCGTGGCGGTGGTGCTTTTAAAAACCCCAGCCGGCACTGCGCATGCGCGTGACGGTGGTGCCTTCACAGACCCGCCTGTAATCCGCCTTTTGAGGGATGCCGTAGCTGCTCTTAGAAGGGGAACAGTTGACGGGCTGTTTATTGTTTTTCTTTTCATTTTTCCGAGCTGCGCCCTTGGCTCGAAGCCTGGATGCGTCAGCGGAAAATGATTTGTGACAGAAAAATCAATAAGTGTGTGACATGTGTTTATGCGGACTTGAGGATGGTGTTGAGGCATCTCTCGAGGCGGCGGGAACACATTTAGAGCTGGGGAACCGTAGACTTCCAGCTCTGTCACAGAGGGGAGAAGGAGGGGCTGTCACGCCGCTCGCTTCTTCTTCCTCGACTGCTGGCCGAAATTCTGGGTTGGCTGCGCCTGAGCTGCAGCCGGAACCGGAGATTTTCTAGGCCAGCTCGCCCTTGTCTCCAGCTTGGGCTGGGGACTCGGGGCGGGCTTTTCTTCACGACCCCAGCCGGCACTGCGCATGCGCGTGACGGTGGTGCCTTTACAGCCCCAGCCGGCACTGCGCATGCGCGTGACGGTGGTGCCTTCACAGACCCGTCAATTGTCCGCCCTTTGAGAGAGGCCGTAGCTGCTCTCAGAAGGGGAACAGTTGACGGACTGTTTATTGTTTTTATTGTTTTTTCTTTTCATTTTCGAGCTGCGCCCTTGGCTCGAAGCCTGGATGCGTCAGCGGAAAATGTTTTATGACAGAAAAATCAATAAGTGTGTGACATGTGTTTACGCGGACTTGAGGATGGTGTTGAGGCATCTCTCGAGGCGGCGGGAACACATTTAGAGCTGGGGAACAGTAGACTTCCAGCTCTGTCACAGAGGGGAGAAGGAGGGGCGTTCACGCCGCTCGCTTCTTCTTCCTCGACTGCTGGCCGAAATTCTGGGTTGGCTGCGCCTGGGCTGCAGCCGGAACCGGAGATTTTCTAGGCCAGCTGGCCCTCGTCCCCTGCCTGGGCTGGGGACTCGGGCGGACTGCGACCTCTGCGTTTTCGGTATTTTGAACCGAGCAGGGATCGGCGCAGCTTGGACGAAGGGCTGCCGCTGCGAAGGCAGCGGCTGGGCCCTTCGAGGGAGGCAGAGGTGGAGGGCCTCGTCCTCCTTCTTTTTCGACTCGCATCTCCTCTAAATGGAGGCAAGAGCGGAGCCGAAAATCCCCTCGGGAACGATGGGCATGTCAAGCACATCCTGAACAACGTTCAGAGCCCTGGCGGACAACGCTGCGGCTCTGTAGGACCGTTCAGTCATGGTCGACTGGAAACGGTCCACCTTCGCTGGCAGCGTGGGGTTCCTGCTTGGTGACCCATCCTCGGTGGGAGGTGGGCTGCCACCAGCAGTTCCATCGGCGGTATGCGGAGCAGGCCGAGCCTCTGCGGGCGAGACCATGGTGAGGTCTCGCCGGGAGCTCCCGCCTGGTGAGGCGTGGGGCTCCGTTCCCGCGTCTCTTGCCGCCACCGGGTCCCGGCCTGAACGGCGTGGGATCCCGGTTCCGCAGCTGCCGCTGTTAGTGAGCCCCAGACCGACACAGTGAGGGGCTCAGTCTCTGCGGCGGACGCCCCCGTGTCTTGATTGCCAAACGGCGAATCAGTGGACATGAGGGAGTCCTGTTCCAACAAGCTAGCTTGGTGTGCTAGCCGTCGGTGGAGGCTCTTTCAGATGAAAAGGGCACAATGCCCGCACGAGCCGGGGTTGTCGATAGCCTCCTGGGCGTGTTCCAGCCCGAGGCAGGACGAGCAGACCTGGTGTGAGTCTGTGCCTGCTATCTTCAACCCGCAGCCGCATGACCGAGCCTCCGAGTCCCTGACTCCTCTGGTGTGAGGGGGAGAGGCGTCCATCTTGTTCGCCTCGTGGCGTGGAGAGGACCCGCTCGTAACAGGTACGTCGTTGAGAGAAAAAGTGTTACCAACCCGTCCTTAATCCGGAGAAAAAGGGACGGTGTGGGTCCTTTGTTCTCAAAGAATATTGACTGGTGTGTCAATATACTTCTAATCCTTTTCTCCTCCGTGAGAGAGAAAAAGAAAAGCGTCCTCGCTACCGTAGTGTCGGTAGTAAGGGGAAGCTAGCTAGCAACAGGTGCGTAGCTAGCTTGAGAAAAATCAAAACCTTACCTTACTTTCCGGGGAAAGAACGGCGAGGTCGATTTTAATACTAACTGGCGTTAGTATTACCGTCTTCTTGCGAAGCAGAAGGAGTAGCCGGCGAGCGCCCGTCGACCGAAATAGTTATATTTGGGTTCAGTCTGGACCGTTAAGCTTGTCCGGCTACTATAGAGATGTGCTCTGAAGCGAGAAGAGGTGTTTGAATGGCGCATGCGTTGTGGCGCAAGCTACTTATAGGGGGTGATTTCCCTGACGCTGACGTCAAGATCTCCAGCCAATCAGGATTGGCGTAATGAGATTGATGCTTCTGTTTGCTCCGCGATGAGGCGCATCCCATAGTGAGACATCGAACGGAGTGTTATGAATGAGAACAGCATATTTACCTTTAATGACAAAAGCCCAACCAGACACCAAACATATGGCGGCAACGAAATAGAGACCAATCGAGCACGACTATCTCAACATGATTTCTGCTGTATTGAATAATTAAATAAATGGGCATCCAAACAGATGGCTGAGAGTTGCTTGTTAGAGACAGAAAAACACAAGTCAATTAAAAATGTAGAGACAAACGTTCCCTGATGAACAGAGTTAGAGTTTCAGGTGAGGGAAGGAGGACCCGGAAAGCTCGGTTTAAAAACAAAAAAGTTTAATAATATTTCACAGACTTCACAGAGTTTGATAACTCTGAAGTTTGTCTTCCTTCTCTCCCACCCTGATGAAACTATAGACCCTTATAAAACAACTACATGCAGAGACTCCAAAGCGTAAATATAGATAATATAATATATCTTAAATGTACAGTGTTTCCCACAGAATGTGATTCTACTTGTGGGGGCACCGCACAGGGCGTCCAAAAATATTAATAATTCGAGAGAAGATCGAGAGTTTTTATCACCTCAAATGACGAAAAGGAAAAAGGACAAGGACATCCCTCTGTTGGAGGGGCAAAGGAGTCTGGTGGGATTCTTTTCGGAGTATTGAAGATCGTTTCCCCGACATCGAAGGTGCCTGTCACAGGACAACACGGAACGTGCGCGATTTGGACGCCATGAGCAAGGGGGGTTTTAGTGGAGCACGCGCATGAGCTGCGAGCGCCGGAGACTCGCAGCGGCGAAACTGATGCCCCGGCCACACGAGGACGAAAACGGTCGTTTGCGTTACTGTTTAGTGTCATATAGACCGTTAGGCCACACGAGGACGACCGAATACGGCACTAAACGACTGCGTAAACGATAACGGGTCCCAAGGTGGATAGAACGGCATACGCAACGCTCTGGGGGGGTCCAACGGCTCCGTGTGTACGCCCTATACGATCATTTTCTGATAATGATGAGGCAATAGCCCCGCCTCTCCCCACCTCTGCTGCTCACCCCCGCGTCAAAGTAAACTGCACACTGAATTCAGATTATTTATCTTTCTCTCGATATGGACCTAAACGCGAGTGAAGTCTAATCGGACAGGACGGAGACACGCAGCTCTGCTCACCTGCAGCTCCTCCCGCTGTGATGCGGCGGTGAACGGAGTAAAACACACATTTCAAGTCAGATCATCACCCTTAGCTATTTTAATTACCTCTCAAACTACCTAAACAAGATATAAATATGTTTATTTTTACTGTCGGCCGGGTCACTCATTACTGGATCAGCTGCTGCATGAAACAGACACTGGCGCTGTCCGAAGAGAGGGAGGAAAAAGAGAGGCTCCGTGTATTTTATTATTATAATATATAGATTCGTTATTCATTTGTTTTAAAGCTCAATAAATAACAAAGAAGACCTTTGACTGGCACTTTTATAATTTTGTCGGAAGATTTCAACTTTAATACACGTTGACTGGCGAAAAACTCTGCCCGGTTCCCTCGGCCCCCACCGCGGAGAATAAACAGAAGGGCAACCATGACAACCATGCTTCTTCGCTGCTTTTGTGGAGGAAGTTACAGCGCCACGTACAGGCTCCTGCATATGTACTGCAGCTTCTCCAGCGGTTGGAGCTAAACGGAGCTGTCTCGTGTGGACAGACACTAGGCTTGTTTGAGACAAGCGAGACCTGCGCAGACCTGCGCAGTTGCGATCAACGTCTTGCTAGTGCGTTGCATGATGGTTAGTCATTTTGTCCGACTTGCTCTGGAGGCCCGCCTACATGAGACGTTGAAATCTCGCGGGACAAAGACGCCCGCAGCCTTGAGAGCGAGGCGAGGCGGCGCAGTTCCTCTCCACGGGCTGCGGAAGCGAAATGCTTGATGGGAAACGACTCGCTGGTATCTCGAGCTGAGCGCTCATTGGTGGTTTTTACCACGTGCTGGTGATGAAACTCTCCAATTGGCTCGGCAAAAGTTTGTTGTTGTTCTGTGTCAGTTTTACGTCGCCACATCCATTCCCATTTTTCATCATTGTTCCACAATGTTTATCATAATGAAATTAATATCCATATATTTTATACTATACTTGCACTGCTTACCGTTTTCATACTTTATATATCTTAGCATATTCATACACACTGTTCATACTGCTCACAGGCTGATATCTAGTGTATTCATACCCCTCACTGTTTATTCATCATTCAATTCATTCTATATTTTATTCTGTAGATTGTGTACATTTCACTTTACTGCTTGTTGCACCTGGTTAGAAGCTAAACTGCATTTCGTTGTCTCAGTACCTGTAATATGTGCAATAACAATAAAGTTGAATCTAATCTTGAGCAGGAACAAATGTATTTACTTAGTACATATCTGACATTAACGATTAAACACATGTGTGCATTCTTTATAAATGCAAACCGAGTCAAGCCGACTCCGGAGGTGGCGGTATGCACCTTAAAGTTGTTTGCAATCCGCCAAATAACCGAGAGAAGAAGCAGAAGAAGAAGGCGAAGAAGAAGATGAAGAAGAAGAAGCCGACTCGTAGCTGTCCGACTTCAGGCGAGCTTTTTGAGACCTCCCCCGGCTGCGATCGGCTACTCTCGTCTACTTTCGAGGCGAGCCGCAACGCGTCTCAAACAAGCCTACTATCCGGATGACTATTGCGTGTGGACGGAAGCTTTTTTGCGATTGCGTCAATCCTATGCGTTTAGCCGTTTTCGTCCTCGTGTGGCCGGGGCATGAGGCTCCGTGGTAAACTGTGGTAACATTAAGAGCCGTTTGGGAGCCGAAACAGCCGGCGCTTTAAGAGAGCCAAGCCAAATGATCCGGCTTTCTAACGTAAAAAGACAGTATCTATAAGGGTGCTTTGAGAATACATTTTTGACTTGCTCTGTCATGTGAACCTTTTTATGAATAAAGCATACATCCAATGCCTTACACTGCAACATGTAACTGTTTAAACTGATCTTATTTATAGTCAGTTGTGGAAAAAGTGATAAGCTATGACACTTACCGTCCTCTGTGGGCAGAACCTGTAATGAGTAGATCCACTCAATCATGGTCTTCCTATCAATCACATCCAGGGCGTCCAACACATCCAGACCAGACAGGGCAAAAAATATGATTGTTAACCTGAAAAGAAGGCAGATAGCAATCTTGTTAATTTTCACTAATGTAAACCAGTTGTGACTGCACCTGAAATCAGTCCAGAAATAGGCCAAAATGTCACACCATTTGGTTTAAAAGTGATTTGTTCTAATCATACTTTATTTAATATTTTGGGCACATGTGATCACTGGTTTTTTTCTATTCCTTTTTAGAAAGAAAAAAAGTATTCCCATGTGCCCAAAAAGCAACATCAAGTATTGGGTACCTATTTAATCATAACAATATATGAAAACATATCGACACTTATGCAATGTAAACAATAATAATATGGAAGACTTTTAATAATCACAATAATTAGTAGGCCCTAAGGGTTTTCTTTATCCTGACTTTGACTATGGTTAAAAGTGTGATTTGTCATGTGATCTAAACATTTCAAAAGGTGTACTGCTAGATACTTGCCCAAAACATTAAAATACTATACGTATTAAAACAAATGTTTTGAATCAAACTAAAAATAATCTTTGGACACAGTTGTTTTAAATTAATGGATATAAGGATTCACAAATTCAAGCAACAAAGGGATTACATAGTCAAATATATACACCAGATTAGATGAATGTGTAATAAAACACAATTTAAGAGTATATATTGACTTTTAGCTGCTTGCTTAGTTTAGCTCTTACTGGAGAGATAAGTCAAATATGTTATTTTCTGAAATGTCTCTCGCTAAGTTAACCATTGAAAAACATATCCAAGTAAGCAGTCCATCTAGCTTTAAGTTCAGTTTCAAATAAGCTTTATTCATGTAATAGTGAATCCTACTTACGCTTTATCATACGTTTAACATGGCGTCGTGCCCAGCTGTACCGTTAGTTATTGTGTAACCAACGTTACAGCCAATCTGTCATAATAACTTCAATGCCACTGCTGCAAGCCATGCTAAGTAGCACTAGCCTCCATTCAAAACGGGTGAACCACAGTTAGCCCGCTAAGCTAATTAGCACTAGCCTCCATTCAAAACGGGTAGCAGTGAACCACAGTTAGCTTGAATGCTAGACAAGTTATTCAGTACAGTATATGAATTACAGAAACAATTTCCATTCCAGTAAAATGTACCTGGTAGTTTCCAGCGAGGCGTACCTCTCCGGCAACACCTGAAGCGTTCTTTGGAAGAATCGTACATGTCTATCTCTTAAAAAATCGATTTGCTCAAATTCTTCAAACTGACTCTCTTCTTCCGCCATCTTTGCATCCGCACCTATGAGGAATCTTTTCCGGTACGTTTGTTTTTCAAAATAAAAGCTCACACTGTAGAGCAATGTACAACATATATATTTTATTCTCTCTATTTATAAGAGTGTTGTTTTGACAGCTGACTCAAAGTGGGAAGAGAGCAAGTCTCTCTCTCTCTCTCTCTCTCTCTCTCTCTCTCTCTCTCTCTCTCTCTCTCTCTCTCTCTCTCTCTCTCTCTCTCTCTCTCTCTCTCTCTCTCTCTCTCTCTCTGGTATACAAAATATCTATGGCACAAAAAGGCAAATTAGGTTTTTTTAAATAAAGATACATTTTATTTTTAGAATACTTATCAAAACAGAGTACAAAGAGCTTCACAGAGAGAAAAAATACAATAAAATAACAAAATAGTTTATAAAATAAATAAAGGACAAGATGAAAAATAATAAACGAGAAATTAAGAACACAGGCAGCACAAATTAAATCAGGATGTGATTTCATTCAAAATGTAATTAGTAGACTTAAAACACTTCCAGAGCTCAATAAGACCTTAAATAAATCCTAAAACAAACAAAAAAACAATGTGGTAGGTGTGATCATACCTCTTAGTTTGGGATTAAAAGCTAGCAGCAAGTAAGAGGCTAAACTTTTATTTAAAATAGTAGTTTTGCGTAATGTAATTACATTCTATGTAAAGCAGTAAACAGTAGATTTAAAAGGCACATTCTGAATGTGTTTCAGGACTGTTCAGTTGACCATTGATGCTCATCACAGGCCTTGTCTCCAAGTGGGAACAGCTCTGCAACAAAATGACAGCACATTTCAGTGATTCAGCTTCAATCACCTTTAATCTTTCAAAGAATTGTTGAACAGAAACCTGTCCTAGTAGTTGTTGCAATCAGACCTGTGAAACATCTGTAGGACAGGCCCTCCACCTGTAGGTCCAATGTGTTTCATTCGTTCCTCCCATCCCTTGGTGGGACGGGTAAGCCTGGAGGGGTCTCTGCTGACGTTACCATCCACCTGGATGAAGCATAAACATCAACCTTTACTAAACCAACAACTCTGTTTGTTTAATATATTAAGGATTTGCAGGTTTGTGGTTATAATGTTTGTCTTTGTGTTAACCATTTCAGAGACAATTAACATGAATTTTACAAGCCTTACCTTTTCTTTCAACTTAGCAGTGATTCTCCTCTGTCTTTCCTCTTCCTCTCTTTCCCTCCGCTGTCTCTCCTGAAGCTTTGCCTCCACCTTGAGAAGATCCTGCAGAAAAAAGGCAGAGACATGATTTTTATTCAACACAGTAAAGTGACCTCACCTCCCTTAAATACATTGCACAACCTCAAATAACAAAAACTGTGCTCTGGTCAGAAAGCCTTGCCTCTAATAGACATAACACCAGGCAAAAAGACGAACAACTTGTGTTTCTGTGATTTTTAGACTAACTTTGTACCCTTTCATTAAAGCGTTGGATTCCTATGGTTGCCTCCCTTCTTCTCTCATCCATCTCTCTCTGTTCCTTCTCTCTCTTCCTCCTCCACTGCTCCTCCTCTTCCTCTTTCTTCAGTCGCAGCTGCTCCTCAATGCTCAGCTTCACTTCCATCTGCCGGCGCCGCTCTTCCTGAAAGCAGAAATAATGCTTTATAAATACTATACATTAATATTTCCTGAGGTAACCAACCCTGCACCTATTCACATCACTGTATGCATGTGTATTGATTTCAGAGTAGTACAGAAGCGCTATCTCTGATGAGAAATAAGCACACATTACTTTTGTCACACATGCTAGAGCACCTTTGCCTTTTTCCTCTTTGTGTCTCCTCAGCCAGCCTCTGCTCTTCTTCCTGTTCCTCGATCCTTTGCTTTTCTTCCCTCCACTTCTCCAGTTGCAACTCTGCCTCCCTTCTCTCCTGCTCAGTCCTTAAACAGAAAGAGGACAGAACACGTTGAAACAGAAAAAAACAATAAAGTGACAATAACAAAGACTAGGGAAACTAGGAAGTAAAGCCGACCAATTTCACCTCAATTTAAGGTGACCTATGAAACACTAAGGGTGCTCATCAGTTCTGGTGGGATATTATGACTTGTTGCCTTTAACCATGGAGTCAATGTCTGCGTGTCTTTCTTGTCTTTAGTTCTATACTGCTATACTTCCGACTCACCTGTGTTGCTTAGCCTGGACTTTGGCCTCCCTCTCACTCTTTTCTGCCTCTTCTGCCTCCTGACTCTGTATTCTGTTCTGGCGTTTCTGATGTTTGCTGTCTTTCCACCGCTGAATGGCCTGGGTGTAGTATGAAGACAGTTAACACAAATGGAACCAAAAACAAGGTTTGCTTTTGATTTAAAGTTATACATGTTTTGTCTCTACCTCTCTCTTACTGTCCTGTAGGTAGATCAGCTCCTGATGCCAGTCCTCGTGTTGCTCTATCTCCTCCAATGTTTTACCAGGCAGGTACAGTTTGGCCTCTTTCCTGTAGACTTGTTGCCCGCTGTGCTTTGTCCAGACCTGGAAATCAAACAGCTTAGACTCATTTAGAGAGGTGTCTTGCTGTTATCGATATTTGGCTTGGCATATGTGTAGTTGCATGAAGCAATCACATTTTTGTTTATGGATTGTGTTCAGTGACTGTGTGCAATGACCTGTGAGTGGAAGTTGGCAGTAGATACAAAAATTGCATTTAAAGGGCAAGTTTTTAAGACTGAATTAAAATAACTTCTTACTTTAAGGAAGGTTTGGTGGTCATATTTGTCCCAGCCTCCGCACAGGCCTCCTGTCTTCAGCAGGAATACCTCCACTGCTAGGACCTCTGCTGGGAGGTTGGTCTTATGGAAAAAACAATGTTATCAATAAAATGCCGCAGAATTCTAAATCTCTTTTGACTTCTTATAATACTTAATACATGTGTTTTTCACACTTTCTTATTATTTATTTATAGTCTCAAGAGGTAAAAAGCAGCAAAATCTTGTGATATTTATTGATTGCATTAATTGTAAGATTTATTGCTAGAACACAAACTTGTTTCATTGCATGAACGATGCCAAACAGTGGAAATATAGCGAGGAGGGATATAAGAAGAGCAGCAGACCTTAACAGTGGGAGCTGTGTGTAGTTTAAGGTCTGATTTGACAGCAAGGCTCAGGTTTTCAATCTTTTTCTCATAAGCCGTGATCTCCTGTCTGCATGTCCTCTCTTCTTTCAAGAGTTCCTCAACGCTAAGGGAATCAGAGAAACAAAAAAGACCACTATTTATTGTATTTTCATGAGATCACAAATATTCATTCCTAAAGTTAAGCCAACACTGATCAGAAGCTGTCACTTTTTCTGCCTACTTGGGTGTTTATGACCTTGTCATTTTTAATGGTTTAACATGTTAGTGCGGTGGTGTTTTTATTTATTTATATTTTTCATTTTATTATATTAAAGATGTATTGGTGTGTAAGTAATATTTATAATACAGTTGTTTTTCTGATTACCATGACCGCTCTTCCTCCTTTAGGTTGTTAATGGAGATTTCCACCTCTGTCATTATTTCCTTCAGTCTTTCAATCACTGAAAATAGATATGCAGAAATATTATTAACAATCTGATTCTCATGGTACATGATTATGACGCTAAAATGGCCATAATTTCTTTGAGCAGTACACTACTTTTCAATACGGTATTGAAAAGTAGTGTACTGCTCAAAGAAATTATGGCCATTTTATTGACAATACCATGTTATATTGAAGAAGCGACATGGCACAAATGTTTATAAAAATGATGACTAAAAAGTACTGACTGTTTCACAAGATGGCTGAATGAATGGTAAAGAATCACTGCGAGATACAACACTTACACTCAGGAGTCGGCTTCACATCTATTAGCTGTCTCTGAAATTTCTTCACACCGTTATGAATCTTCACTAGCTGCTTTTGAAGATGGATTTCTAAAGAATCAAATGCAAAGAAGATTATGAATGGCAGTTTGCTCTGTCAAAGAGGTAAAGTGTTGAATGTGCATGGTTCCTTCAACATGGTTTTACAATCACAGGACTTGTCAACTTTACACATTATAAAACATCTGTGGGACATATTAGGGTACTGTAGTCAAAAAAGACCCACTCTCAGCATTTCTTTCTTCCTCCAGCAATTTCTCATACTCTTCTAGTTCTCCAGGCACATCAGTCCACCCATTCTTTCTGCACTGGACACTCAGTGTTCTCTCTTTCTCCAACTTTTCAATCCTGAGAAGAAAGAATAGAGTAAAATGGGTTTATAACATTATTGACCGGTGAGGATGCACTGATAATAAAGTTTAAACTGTTCACAAGTTTAAGGATTTATTTGTTGTGATTGAATGGTTTAGTGATTGGTAAAGTTATATACAGTACAAATATTGAACAATAATAACTATATTAATATTGAAAGTAAACGTTTAATATGGGTTTGCTTGTTTCATTTACAGTGGTGACAAGCAGCACCAAATCAGTTCTTGCTATTGTTGAGCCAGTATGAGAACATTATTTATAATATAATACAAAATATGTGAGTGAAGTGCTTAAGGGCTAGACATTACACCCACACACAGATGAAACAAAGGGTTGGACAAGAAAATAAAACTATGTTTAAAACACACTTGTGATAATGTTGGATTTTATTGTAGGGGGTTCTTGTCACCATATACTGAACCACTGTATCTCTACATTAAAAGTTTAGTGTTTAAAGATGTATACCTTAAAGTGAAATAACTCTGAGTAGCTGTACTTCACTTACTCCCTCCTATTTCTCTCGGCCTCCCTGAGAAACTGCGCAACATTCGGCCTTGCGAGCTTCTGATCCTCACTGCTGACAGGAGGTGATGAGCAGGGCTGCTGGACAGGGCTGGAGTCTCCCTCTCCCTGCTCAAATTCATTTAGGGAAAATATAACACAATACCAGATTATAATGTGAAATTTAACAACAGGTATACTTCTAATCAATTTTGCATAAAACTTCCTTTAAATTGTGTTCTATGATGGAGTAATGAGCCCTTGTCAATTTGGAACCGCAGGACAAATCAATTTAGGTCAGTTTTGTTTACAATTACAATACATAGCCTAATGGAGATATGTGCAATGGGACACCCTAATACATCCTCAGAATAGGGGCCCAGTCACAAGCAGATATACTTTTGAATATCTAAGATTATTAACACTTGCATGTCCAAGTGCATGCAGCATTATACATCAATACAGTATCTCAAACCTACAAAACACCTAAGACTAACAAGGAACATAATTAAAGTAACCATGACTAGTTTTGGTCCCACGACATTTATTCCATCAATTTAAACTTAAATATGTTATAAAATAAATTAAGACATTTGGAAAGGGGAAATAAAAGTACAATTTGAATAGATTTCAGAGAAGAGTGTAAGCATAGACAGTCTACATTAACACAAGGCATCTGTTTTCGGACAGCAGTTTGTAGGAGCAACATGTTCTCTATAAGCCTACAGTTCAATAATTACACTTATTGATAATTACAATGAATAATGACAAAACAATGAAGAGAGCAAGCAGCCTCCCTCTCCTGTAATACGTGAGTTCGTCAATCTTCTGCTTTCACTGATATTTATATAACATTTGAGATATTTAAAATGTTGTCGACTAGCTAACTAATACAGTTTGACAAAAATATGCAGTAAATAGATTTTTGATAGCTTCCTACCGAGCAATGTTTATCAGCGCAGCGTGTGGTTGCTAGGGTAGCCATGTTTGAGCGGCTCTGTACGTACACAAAACAAAACTTTATTTAAACGAACAGCCTAGTTTGCCCCTGCTCCTGTAGTTAGTGGTTCATACCAGCAGAGGACGCTGCTTATTGTTAAACTGTTGTGTGTAAACATGAAAGGTTTATTAATATTATTAGTGTTATTTTTAGGGCATCAAGATGGGAGAAAAAAACCTAACAAGTAGACTGTAACCATGACAACAGACTAAGGCCTACATTAACCAAACTGTTAGATTGTCCATAAAATAATGTGAATGGCTCAAAATATTGAAATAAGAATTTATAAAATACTTTGGACAAAATGTAAAAGCATTGATAGACCTGAGCTAGCGTTATGCCTAAAAACGTGGATGTAAAATATTCACAGATCAAGCAATGGTTAAAACAGATGTTGTAAAAAAGGAAAATGGTAACTTAAAAGTAAAACAGGGTTAAAGCCTATTTTAAAAGACACATGTTCCCTTCATTCATTATGATAAGGATTTACATTTAACAGATGATAAAGTAAATTACTAATGTATGTGAACCATGCCGTTTCTGAGGTTTTAGGTTTTTTCTTCTTCTTAAAACGTGTTGCAATATGCATAGGCCTACCTCATTTTGTATAGACTTGGCCCAACATTAATTAAAACAGGAGGAGCATTCTTGTTCTTAATTTCTTATGTTTCTTATGTTTCTTTGTTTCCTGCCAAAACAGTCGTTTTATGTTATAAGGGCCTATGGTAAAGGCTTTACTTCATGGTGTTAGAAATGTATATACAAAATAATTTGGGAAATGTGTATAAAGCATTTTAACCAGACTACTTCAATGGCATTTTAGTCAGTTTACCTTTGATTTCTTTCTTTTTTTTACATATTTTATCCAGGACATAGTTCTGTATATGAAATTGACATGTTGCACTTCATTCCACATGATCTGGATCTCTGTCCTCCTGGATCCATCTTTGTCATTCATTTTCACATTGTGAGTATCATTAATATTCTGTACACATACATCATCTATTGCATGTCTGTCTGTACTGAGAGACAGGGAGTTTGTTCTTATCTGAAGTGAGGGCTGGAGAGAGTGTCAATTATATGCACCTTCTGAGGCAAAAATAAAATATATTTGACTTGTCTCGAGTATCTGACTGGTCCCGGGTACAACCAGATGGTATGATTTACCTAGGCATCTCGATCTCTCAAATAACTGTCCATGCCGTCTACTGAGGCCGTGGTTTATTTCTGTAACAGCCTTTTTATGAAGGCCAGCAGCTATAATTATTGTAAGAGCTGGCCGAGTGACAGTCAGAGTGAAAAGAGCAGAGAGAAAGTAAGATTGAGAGCCAGTATAAATAGAAACCTGATCCCATTATTGAGTGCAGATAACGGGGAAGGTCTCTCCCTTGGGTGCAAAGTTGTTACCACAACATAAAAAGCAACCGCTCTCCTTAGGAAGAGTGTCACATTTTTCTGTCTTCATCCTCCGCCAAGGGACTCACTTAATTTGATAAATGAGACAATCAGATGAACATTCAACTGGTTGGCATAGCAAATCCAACTAAACATATAAAGTAAGGGGATTTCCAAACAGAGTTAATTGTGTGTGAAAATGTAAATGTCAAAGAGTGGACCAGTTCACAGTTCTCTAAAAATAAACTACAGTTCTCTCTTTCAATGGACTTAGTATGGGTAAAAATGTATGTTCTTTGAGTGACAGACAAATACATGTAAACATGGAGTTAAAGTTCAATAAACCTCTGATACTGTACTACATGTATACTCTCATAGACTTCCTTCACAGATAGAGGTGGACAGGTGGACATAACTGGGGGTTGTCACACATGGAAAGTAAAAGGGCACATGAGCAGCATCAAAATATACTAAAGACTACCCAAGGTAAAATATGTATCATACAAAAGGGCACATTTTAAAGAAATACACAGCATATTATAGATAGCAATATTTGTAATGTGTCTTTTTAAGTTTTAATCATTGTTTTTTACATAACATAAAATGAAAGTACTTGTGTAAAGTATACAACTTATAGATCAACTGCATCCTCTGACGGATCCCTTCAGATACACAGATCTGGAGTGAACAAGAGAGCGGACCTTGATTTTAGATATTTTTTATTTGGTTCATCATTAATTAAGTTCTTTTTCGGACATTTTATCTTGCAAACTGGAAATGTTTCCCTCAAAGGACAACCAAAAGGAAAGTGAGAATGAATGAACGAAATAAAGGCATGACCTTTGACCTCTTCTTAGGAGAAGGTTTTCTGGAAATGTTATGAGACATGATCTCTGTAAAGAGATCAGTTTTGCATTCATTGACGGTGGAACTCTGAGCTCCCCTCCTGGCGCTTCTGTTAATTGTGTGTGTGTGTGTGTGTGTGTGTGTGTGTGTGTGTGTGTGTGTGTGTGTGTGTGTGTGTGTGTGTGTGTGTGTGTGTGTGTGTGTGTGTGTGTGTGTGTGTGTGTGTGTTTTAACATAGTTAACCCTTATTAAATCAGGCATGTTGACTGAAACACGTCAGTTAAGTAACTGGCTGACAGCCGGCAGGAGAGAAGGTTTACACAAGTGAACACACACACACTCCAGTATGGACACACACACAGACCTAGAAGAACACAATTTGTTCTGACACCTGACTAGCGCTGTAATTTTATACGGTGTTAAATAGCAACCTGATCTGGCTACGTTCTGCGCATGTTGGACCCAGACAGGCAACTGCACATGCATTGTTTTGTTTGTGTGTGTGTCGGACTTTATGTGTGTGAAGCTTAGGAAAGCAGGGGGAAAGCGATAAGCCTAATTGCTTTTCCTGCTGTGTTTCAAACTCTTACCCTCTCTGTTTCTCTCAACACTTCTCTGAATGTACCTGATTGAACTGTAACTTAAAGCTATATTACAGTAATGTGTTTGCATATTTAAGGTCTTACATCACAATTAACAGAAGAAGAAATACACATATTCCCCTGATCTTTCTTTTTTTCATGTCAAATGCCGGAAAGCTTTACCTCTTCAAACCTTAAACCTAAATAATTATAAATAGAAAATCTGAAGAATGCAAACGGGTCTCAATATGACTTTGTGTAGTAGACCCAGAACCTGATGGTCCCTGAGTTTGAATCCTGATGACTTTCCTTTGACCCCACCATCAGGTCAAAGTTTCCACCTGCTCAGCATTTCAGCCCACACAGGATCAACATGAGCTATAGTATTAATGCCCTATTTATCACAACTATTTGCAGGTTTTTACATGTACTTCATTAAAACAATGATTTTGTGGCATTTCATGTTGAACAAGTTGCAGCCCTAGGAACCCATTTAATACAAAAATATAAAAATAATCACAGTTTTAAAGGTGTAAATATTAATGTGGCAAAAGCACAGTTAATTCTTGGTAAATAAAAATGTATAATTGAAATAGTGCTATATTTATTATTTCACTATAGATTAATTTATTTTACTATTTGTCATTGACTTGTCTCAATTACAGTAAAAGTACATTCAATAAACACAATATCCCATTAAAAACATACAAATGGGATGGTAGCAGCAAATCAGTTATGTAAAAAGTACAAGTACATATTTTGTACAATGACTATTACTTGACACAGTCATTCTTTGTTAAACTCCTCGAACTCTTTAATTTCTCACTCAGCTGCTTCAAATCTTCTGAACATTTTAAAATTATACATGAAAAGGGCAAACTATATCTCTGCATCCAGGAATGCAGTTCAAGCTTGAAAGGGTTAACACCTGAGAGTCCGTCACACCTCCAGTCCTTACGTGTATTGGTCTGATATCATCAGGACGGCAACACAAACACATTATCTCAAAAGACCTTATGAACTATGCTCAACAGCTCTTTTCTGACTGTTACTTACATCATCAACCACTGAAGTGCTCTTATTTCAGATTGCCTCTCACATATTCACTGTGACATGAGTCCTTCGCTCACCCACACACTCCACATGCTGATGTACAGCAGAGGCTTTTCACTGCTGTCCTCATACGGCCTGATGAGAAACAGTTATGTCCAGTCCTGAATGTAGCCGGTGATTAAATAAAGATAAATATATAAATCTTGAATTTATTGAGGATCAAAGTTACCTTGGAAACAGAGTGTTAGATGCAACAACTTGTCTATTTAAAGCTTTTCTGGAGGTCCTGATCATATACATTAGCCTTGTAGTTGTGTGAGTGATTTATAGATTGTTTTAAGCCAACATCAACAACTTGTGCACATGAAAGAATTGTAGTTTGAATACCTTCATTTCCATGGACTCATGATTTGTCTGTTTTTGATTTTCTGTCATACTATGTATAAGCATTATTGACTTTACTGTAGTTGAACTAATACACGCAAAGTGGATGTGCAAGGAGCCATTAAAATGTTACAAACTTAGCTTAGTGTGGTAAAAAATGCTCTAAGAAAAGAAAAATGTGTAAGGTTGTGTACCGGAAATAACTATGTTAACTGTGAATTAAACTTTCCTGAAAATGTATTTTCCTATACAGTAATTAACAACCATATTTTACCCTGAAACAGGGTAAGGAAATGTCATGTGAAAGTTCAATTATCCCTACAGTACTCCAACTCCACTGACTTTTAGTTAGCGTAGAAAAACATTAGAGAAAACTGTAACGGGATGTGTTTCAATTGAATTTGCAGCTCTACACATTGATTAAGCGTTAACTAGAATAAGTGAATGAATGCTCACGTGGGGCCGAGACGTTGAGGGGTTGTTACTAGGCAGCTCTGTCCCTGAACACTTTACACCCAGTCTCTGCGATTGTGTGTGTGTGTGTGTGTGTGTGTGTGTGTGTGTGTGTGTGTGTGGTGTGTGTGTGTGTGTGTGTGTGTGTGTGTGTGCGTGTGTGTGTGTGTTGTTTGTGTGTGTGTGTGTGTGTGTGGTGTGTGTGTGTGTGTGTGTGTGTGTGCGTGTGTGTGTGTGTGTTTGTGTGTGTGTTTATGTGCCCCTAAAATTACAGAGATGACCTGGGGGGGCCCTTGCACACATGCCACTCAGGGTTCACAGGGTGTAATGCTAGTGTGTGTGTGTCTGGTTTAATGAGCAGGCTGACCCTATAAAGTCCACGGCTTGTGTCACCCTAACCCTGATGTTTTATTAGGAGGAATAATGCTGCAGAGCAAGTTTCTCTTTCGCAGAAAGACTGTTGACATATTAAAGATGATTTCACACAGCAGAAAGTAGTATGTACGTAAGTAAGTTAGTAAGTAAGTAAGTTAGTTAGTAAGTATGTTAGTAAGTAAGTAAGTTAGTAAGTAAGTAAGTACGATAGTAAGTAAGTAAGTTAGTAAGTAAGTAATTAAGTTAGTAAGTAAGTAAGTTAGTAAGTAAGTAATTAACCAAGATCAAGTGACAAGTAGGCTTCTATAATTCTACAAATTAAAAATCCCTTATTTCTTTAATGTACCTAGTCGATCCTGGATCTGGCGTTTGTGGAAAAGCCTTTGGAAGTTTGTGTCTTTTTTCATGTCCATTGGGTTTTCGTGCCTTTAATGCCAGGACTTCTGATGCACCTTCACATCAGCCACAGAGAGAAAGGCTTAAATAAAAGGAATTTAAGCATTGTGAAGTGCTCTGACTGACAGGTGCTTTGATTAGAAGACTGGGACTTCAACTTTCTTTTTGGCATATGGGCAGATCCACTCTTGTTTTTTTCCCTTTATTTACACACTCTGTCTGTGATTCTCTGTGTTCCCCTGTGACATGTTAAAATAAGGCAATGTAATCATTGGAGTTTGCCTTTTGAACACAGTTTGAGTTTGCATGTTGGTAATGATATGGAGAAAAGGGAACACAGAGAGCTACATTTAGAGCCGAAAGAGGATAGAGAGAGAGGTAAAGGCTTGGATTGAGGTATCAGCTGTATCAGTGTGATCATGAGTAATGGACACCAGCAGAAGCATCTAGATTATCCTCTGGACATTAGATCTGTCTCTGTCCATCCCTGCAAACACTGTTGCCGCTCTTTGTGTCAATTATCAACTGCTGATAGGTGCCAGGACAGAAAAGGAGTGTGTGTGTGTGTGTGTGTGTGTGTGTGTGTGTGTGTGTGTGTGTGTGTGTGTGTGAGTGTGTGTGTGTGTGTGTGTGTGTGTGTGTGTGTGTGTGTGTGTGTGTATTTTCACACATGCTTGCATAGGCACTGGAGGCATGACATAATTGTCTAACAGGCAGAATGGACAATACCAGACCAGCAACAGGATAAGAATAGAATGGAAAACCCAACCTTGTTCCATAAATAATGACACTTGGAAGAGCTTTGATGATAATCTGCATCATGTATGCACACGTTCTGTCCTGACCATGACTGGTCTATTATCTGCAACACTTTGTACCCACTTACTCAGGGCTGTGTTTGTTTGCAGAGCCTCAGTGAAATACTGGGGAAGGTACAGAGCATGGTGATTAGACAGCAAAGGAGCTACCTTGTGAAGCTGGTGGATTCTCAACAGAGCGTGGGCAGGCCTGATGAGTCAGTGTGGCAGATGGTTTGGCATTGGCAACAAATGTGGGTACAGCCAAACATTTAGATCTAGAAGAATTGTTGTTGAACAAGGGGAATTTTGATCGAGGGAAATGAAAGCATTTTCATCATGACACATGTAAAAAAGGACATCACAAAATAAAATAAATACAGAACATGATATGTTATTTTACTCAACAGATAATATGCTTTCTATTTGTCAGGGAGTAAGACCGAAACGTGAGTTTGTATTTAAACAGAACATTATCTGCCCTTTGATAAGCTATCATGAAGAGGAAACTAACCCAGACTTCAATATTCTATTTATAGCTTCTCATTCTGCTGAGTCATGTTACCTGCCTCCTACTTGACAGTTATGCACTGTAAATGGCAAGAAATAGGCTTCTTGTATTGAAGTATAATTGCAACTTCAGATGAAGTACTATGTATGTCCGCAACCCCAACCCTTGTCTACGGGTATGAGTTAATTGCCGTGTCTTTCTTTGTAAAGTGATGTGAAAACTCCCATCACAGTTCAAGTGATAACATAAAAATCCAACCAGAGTGAGACCATGAGTGGACCATAATATTATTTTAAAGGTTTTGGTCCTACAACCTATTATCTGCTGGACTTCACAGGCCATTACAGATGAGGAAGAGAGTGTTTGAAATCACAATATGTCTCTGAAATGCATGACATGATGCCTCATGTAAAAAATGAAATGTGACTTACACTAAAGACCAGTGCAACTTAATATTGGCTCTTCTGGTTTAATCTCACGTCCTTTTCATAGATTACATAAACCCACAGCTTTCAAAGCCATGACAGACATGAATGCTTAATGTGTGAATGTGACAAGGATGAAACAAAGCCAGAGACACCGTTGTGGGTGTTAAAGGCAAGTTTGTGGTTTCCATGCAGTGTGAAGATCAAACCTTTTCCAAGGTTTTGAGCTTCACATTGAACATAAATGGTGCCTGGTTTCTGGAATGAGAAGTAAAACATTCCTGGTTAATCTTAAAGTAAAATGGCATTGGGTTTGTCAGCGTCACTGCTGACTTGAGTTTCAGGATGTCTACTCCTGCCACCATGCAGCTGTCCAGGTTACCCCAAACGCCCCACACGCAGGAGCAGGTGGACAGAGAAACAGATCCAGCCTGTTTTATTGCCTCTGAGCTAACTGGAGTATCTTTAGTGGGAACAGACAGAAGGTCAGATGTTAACAGTTGTGTTACTTGTCGATTAGATTTCCAGGTAATCATCTCAATATGGGCAATAGTATTTTATATTTAAAGAGCTTGAAAGCACATTTTCTCACACAACATCTTATCAAAATGTGATGAAATCAGTGAAGGTTATTTGCAACATGTTTTCAGATGTAATGTACTTATTTTAACTATAAGGAATTGGGGAAAACTTAACCTTTAAGTCAGTTTGACAGCAAAAATAGTGGGCACCACCCTGAAACACAAATACATTAAAACATTTATATATGTTTGGGAGGCTGTGGCACAGTGGACTAGTGCGTTGGTGTTCGGATCAGGGGAGCACAGGTTCAAACCCCACTGTAGTCAGCATGTCGTTGTGTCCCTGGGCAAGATACTTCACCCCAAACTGCTCTTGTGGGGATTGCCCACAGTATTGAGTATGTAAGATGCTTTGGATAAAAGCGCCTAATAAGTAACATGTAATGTAATATATCCATTTTGGTTTCTAAAATGTTGAGATTTACAGCAGGTTAAAAGGCAATTTTATGTCAGTGTTCAGGGGCTTTAATATAGGCCAAATATATAAAAACACATGTCGATCTATGATGAAAAACACGATCACTAGGCTGAAAACACATAGAACTGGTAACTGGTATTCTGTATCAGACTGTGACAGAAAGGTCATTGGCGAAGTAAAAAGGGCCAAAGTGGAATATTGCATTACAATGAATTCTACAGTTAGAAATAAGGAAATAGAGCAAACTCAAGTCTACTAGAATAGTTTGGAAGTTGCTGGAAGGAGAGTTTAAAATAGTTGTGGTTGAGATGCATGCCATGTGACAGTGACGTCCCTGCTATAAGCCCAGCCAGATATCCTTGTTGCCTCACATTTTCTGACTGTAGGCTATCAATTAAAAGCACTGATGCCAGAAAAAATGAATTACCAAAAGAAGAGTCTCAAAAAGTGTCAGTGTGTGCATGAAAGTGCATCCTATCAACTATTCGTAAACAATCCACATTAATTTGCTTGACTGATTGTGTAACGGCATTCAAAAGAGGATATGTATGTGTGTGTTGAATTTGTGTATTTGTTGATATATAATCACTGCCATGCAAACTAATTATCCCTCTATTTATAAGAGTGTTGTTTTGACAGCTGACTCAAAGTGGGAAGTGTTGGTGCCAGAGCAAGTCTCTCTCTCTCTCTCTCTCTCTCTCTCTCTCTCTCTCTCTCTCTCACACACACACACACACACACACACACACACACACACACACACACACACCACACACACACACACACACACACACACACACACACACACACACACACACACAAGCACACAATAACTAGCAGTTCCCCAGGTCCAAGCAGGGTGGACATGTCTGTGTTTGTGAGATAGAGCGAGTGGGTGAGCGAGGAAGAGATGCTGGAGTGCAGTCCGGACCAGTATCAGATTCAGGCCAGTGATCCCCCTGTTAATACCCTGACTGTCTATTTTAGCTGCAGGGTCTCTTATGTGAACGGTCATGGTTTTCCCAACACCACTGTCTCAGTCACCACCTTCCTGTCTTACATTCAGCAGTTGCTCCTCTCATCCACAGCCATGTACTGTGTGAGCATCAAAGTCAACTAGAGAATGCAATTCCTGAAGAAATTGCTAGTGGGAATGCTTCATGCTGAAAAGCTGACGCTAAACTGCTATGCTGAAATGTAATGTGGAAGAAGAAAGTGAAGAATTTAGATTGAAATGATACATGAACACTGGGGGCTTGAATGTGTGATGAGAGAAGAAAAGAAAGTAAAAAGGCTTGGAAAAGCAGCAGAATATTTGAACTGCAAACTTTTGGCATTTGAAGAAATCTCAAAACTGTCCCGTAGATGTCTTCACTGCTGGACTGTTAGCACACATGTGAAGTTTGAGCACTTTTTGAACATTTTCATAGGAGTTATAGCGACATCGTCTTTTATGGCGAGGGATGCGTTTTCATGGAAACGGCATATGATGAAACCCCATAATTGGCGTAGAGCTGTTGAGGGCTGGACCGTTAACCATTATCTGAAGTGTGGTGCTGTTTTGACCCTTTTCATAGGCAACATCATCGGCCGTGCGTCGGCCACAGGCAGTCGGCCAAAGAAATCACTCTGATTGGCTGTTCAGCTAGAAGCTAAACGGTTGCTTGAGAATGTCTTCCACAAGCAACACTCCAATGGCTGATAGCTCCAGCACCGCACGAAACATGTTTTCGATGGACGAGAGTGAAAATAGAACGCACACACTATTTGTTGTTTGTTTATATCACGTAGTCTGTTCTTCTTCTCTGTCTTCCGGTTGTTGCCTCTGTTGAATGACGAATACACACTACCGCCGCCTGCTGGTAAGGAGAGTTATTGCCACTCACGCATGCGCAGTTCTTACATGCTCGGCTGTCTTTGCGGTGTGTTCCGGTGCGACACATGGCCAAGACGCAGGAGAACACGGCGACGCAACAGTCGGCGTCGGCGAGTTCTCTGGTGACTGCTTGGTGTGTCAGGGCCTTAAAGGTACGGACACACCAACTCGATTATCGGCGTTGGTGGGCGTCAGGCCGACGAAAAGCGTCGGCACGCCCTACTCAGATTGGTGTATCTTTTCAGCCGACCCGACGCCAAAGGCAGTCAGCCAAAGAAGTCACTCTGATTGGCTGTTCAGCTAGCGAATCAGTGCATGAGAAGCGAAACGGAAGTGAGGAACGTAAACAAACGATTTAAGAAGGCACACACAGACTGCTATTCATTTTTCATTTCTCAGCATTTTATTCTTCATCATGGCGATTTGGAATGACGGAACCGAAGACCAACTGATCAGCATGATCCAGGAGAGGCCACCTCTGTTTGACATTACAGAGAAAAAGTATGCGAACCGAATAGAGTGGCGAAGTCCCTCTCCATCCGGTGGACCTCCATGGGACCTTATTTCGAAAAAATTATGTATTGAAGACAATGGAGAGAGAAAGATTATCTTTCGATCCCGTTTGAATTGTGCCACGAATTACCAGAGGTGTGGACTCGAGTCACATGACTTGGACTCGAGTCAGACTCGAGTCACACATTTTATGACTTGAGACTCGACTTGACAACATCACAAAAGACTTGCGACTCGACTTGGACTTGAACACCAATGACTCGGGACTTGACTTGGACTTGAGCCTTCTGACTTGAGGTGACTTGCTACTTTAATTCAGAGGTCTCCAACACGCCGATCGCGAGGTACCGCTAGAAGAGCAGACTCCCGTCGGGGAAAGCAGAATCTTCAGCCGCTCCTACTCTTGCTGAGAATCCTTGCAGGCAGGGGCGGGTCTTTATTTAGCTGGGCCACCATGCGGCCAATCATATGCGAGGACACACTAGGATCATACCATTATGTGAAAGAAGGGTGGGGGCACAGCATGTGCAGAGCGACGGGGAGACGGGGAGCCGGATTTAAATGCAAGCGCGTCGGAAAAAGTCAAGAAATGAGCGAAAACCGAAAAAAGAAGCAGCATCTGGCTGCTTTTCAATGATATTGGAGAAAGCAAAGCTGAGTGCAGGATTTGTAAAAATGAAAATAACCTTCAGAGCAGGGTAAACACTCAGGATTTATTGTCAGAGGTGGGAGAAGTTCAGACAATTAAAAAAAGTTACAATCAGGGTTCCCGCGGGGTCTTAACAAGTCTTAAAAAGTCTTACATTTGATAATCAGAATTGAAGGCCTTAAAAAGGTCTTAAATATGATTCAGAAGGTCTTAAAAATTATCGGATTTGAAAGGTACTTCTATGTTGCGATAGCAACAAAGTAACCAGTACGGTAATAGCCTTTCAGTTCCCCCCAACAATTTGTATTGAATTAAATCAACATGGAACCAGTAATCACTAACTCTGTTTCCCCCGGCCCCTTGTTGGAGAACACCCAGCTAGTAACCTAGCAACCAAGCTTCAGCTCATGTAGCCTATCTTCGAATCTACTTACAAATAAATATGGGGAAGTGTAAGTTCAACCGTATTTGGTTGGAAAACATCTAATTTAGTGCTTGGTTGAAACCAGTGGAGGGAACGTGTTTGAAGCCCGCTGCACCTTTTGCAAAAGAAATTAGTGTTTGTTTTGCTAGTGCAGCGTTAGCTAGTGCAGCAGCAGCTAATGCAGCGTTAGCTAGTGCAGCAGCAGCTAATGCAGCAGCTCCCGCAACAACACCGGGGGACCTCCGGGCTAAGTTTGGGTCTACGTCAACCCTAAAAGCGGAGGTGCTGTAGACGCTAAATACCGTAGCTAAACACCAATCATACAACAGCAACGATGAAATAGTGTAGCCAAGGCAGCAGAGCTCTGAATATAGCTCTTGTCACTCTCTCTCAGAGACACACACACACACACACACACACACACACACACACACACACACACACACACACACACACACACACACACACACACACACACACACACACACACACTAGGGCTGCTCGATTATGGCAATAATCAAGATTATGTTGGTCAATAATTAATATCACGATTATTAAATATGATTATTCATTGACTATGAAAACATCCATTTATTGAACTTTAAAACAGATAATAATTTGAACAGTATCTTTTTAACTGTTGATTACCCTGAACGTATAATTCAACTGAAAAACCAATACAAAAATTAATTAAATAAATGATACATTACTAAAAAATTAATTAGATCAAATATGTTGTAGTGCACTGTTACAACCTAGCAAAGCAAAATAATCGTTTTTTACGATTATGTTGTTTTCGTAATTGTGGCAGGCCAAAATCGTAATTGCGATTAAAATATGATTAATTGCACAGCCCTAACACACACACACACACACACACACACACACACACACACTCAAGCACACACATACACACACTTTTTGTCTAACACGCTAACACAGTTCTGTACTGTTACGCTGTTGTGTTCAGTCACTGTTCTTATGTTGAACATGAATACATTTACTTTGTAAGTGATTATGGGACGTATTTCTTCTTTATATACATTTTCCTTCATACTTTATTGCCGTGAAATAGGTCTTAAATTCTATTCAAAGTGGTCTTAAAAAGGTGTTAAAAAGTCTTAAATTTGAGTTGGCGAAACCTGCAGGAACCCTGTACAATAAAAAGTCCTGCATTCAAAATGTTACAAGTAAAAGTACAAAAGTATTAGCATCAAAATATACTTAAAGTACCACCTGCAGAGGGATCTAGATTCAGGTGTTCTTTTCCCCATAGAGACCGCCTCGCTGCATATTATCCCTTGCATAAAGATAGATTGTGGGTCCCTTACAACATGTTGTACACAGTAGAAATAAACATTCTGGTTACCTCAACATCAGGGATCTTATACATTAAACTCCTTCTGAATCAAACCGTCACGGTAGCCTTACCTTACTGATCCCTCTTAAATTAGAAAAACACACGTTACTTTACCAGCAGAGAGAAAATGGATTATTAAATTATTAATGTGACTAATAAAGAGCAATTTGATTATTAAGTATTATTCTGTTGATCGATGTCATTACATTTGGTGAAAAACACATAATGACTTGTTTATGACTCGTTTTGTCAAAGTTTAGGACTTGACTTGACTTGAACTGGCCCATCCTGACTTGAGACTTGACTTGGACTTGCAAAACAATGACTTGAGACTTGACTCGGACTTGAGCGCAAAGACTTGAGACTTGACTCGGACTTGCAAAACAATGACTTGGTCCCACCTCTGCGAATTACACATATGATGTTTGTCAATTTGATGGTGGCTCCTTCTCCCATTATCTTCCACAATCAGTCTATAAGTATGTCTTTAGCATCTGAATAGAGCCATCACAATTTCTCTACAATGTGCCGCTTACACTTGACCACACCCAATTTTGTTATGAACGCTTAGTAAACAGTTTTAAGAAGCCATGGTATTAAATCCAACTAACTGTGAATTTATTTAACATTTTTAAGGAACCTCTGACCTCGGGTGGCTACAGAATCACCCCCCGGTGGCACCAGCAGTGAAACCTCGAACAGCATCGAGGAGCCCTTCCACTTTGATGCTGAGCCCTGCGCGCCCCTGGCAGAATCCACCATCCGCACCACACCGGCACCGCTCACAGAGGGGCCAAGCACACTCGGTAATTACACTGGAAGGCCTCAGGCAAAGCGCAGCAGGATGATGCAGGACGATGCAGGACGAGTACCCCCCTGAGGAGACAAATACATTGCCGCAGTCGATTGGCCTGACCCTGGCATAGTTTTCCCCGGGTAGACATAATGGACATAATGGACATAATGACGACAATGACGACATCACGGCCCATTCAAACGTTTTTGAACACAGGCTGCGGCGGGTGCCACGTGAACGGCTGCCACACTTCCTGCATGAGTTGGAAAATACCTTCTTCAAGTATTTAACCCAGGAAAATGAAACCTCTAGACAGTTAAACTTTGTAAATTATTTAATGATGTGGCTAATTTTTTTGTACTGACAGTTCACTCATTTTTTGACATAATTTTTGGTATTGTATTGTATTTTTGTCGATTGTTTACATTGTACAGTTATTTTGATAATAAACCACTTTTTACCGATACTGCAAATAGCAAAACTTTCTTTCGTACCTTCGTACTACAGCCATCAGATAACACAACATTAGAATAAGGATACAATTAGCTATACTACAATACAGGTCAGAAGATACAGATGTACATGATGATACATCATTTGCCTGTCAGTGTTATGATGTTGTATATTAATAAAAGTGGTAGCAGCAGTACTTTACTGTTGTTGCCATCCACAATGCTTTAAATAGTTTGTTTCTGCTTCAGAGAGCTGAAGTGGAGGAGCTGATTTAAATTACATTATATACTGCTGGGTAGCTTATGAAATTCACCATGGGATCAATAACATTTTATCTTAACCTAAACTATTTCTTGATTATATATATAGTGTTCTGAATCTTCAAAGTTACTAAAGTTATCAAATAAATGTAGTGCAGTATAAAGTACACTATTTGCCTGAATGGGAATGGAGCAGTACAGTACTTAAGTAAATGTACTTTGTTACTGTCTACCGCTGTTCATTGTTCAAGATTGAAATGTAAATGTGCAAGACGGTTTTCTGCCCCTCTATTCACATGTCCCTTTCATACGTGATGGTTTCTTCATTCTCGAACTTCTGTGGAGCAGAAGTATAAAGTTGCAGGATTAGTCTCAAGTACCTCAAGATTGTCCTTAAGTACAGTGCCTATACGTAGATGAGCTACTGTCTACCACTGTTCATTGTTCATTTACCTATTGTGAGTCGCCTGGGATAAAAGCATCACATGGGAATGTAAATTTAGCAAGAAGTGGCCATTATTCAGATGAGTGTTACAACCTACATCTACATACAAGAACTTGTAGTTGCTGTCAACCAGCACCATTAGCACTATGGAAAATGTATGCTTGTAGTTGTAGTAGGTTGGTCCAGTTCCTGGAGGGGGGCGGATGTTGATGTGTTTCCCATCCAGGGCACCTTGGCAGTTTGGGAAGTCCCACTGAGCCTGGAATCCATCAACTACTTGCTGCCACTCTTCCACTGTGTCTGGGCACTGAAAAACAACAAATATCTTTTTTCAGACCCATGTTTCATATGGCAGAGAAACATTTGCTGTTCAAATGCCTACAGACCTCACTGTATTACATACAGTTTGCACAGTAAAACCAGTAAGTATCCACACATACCTTCATGTATTTCTCTTTTAAAACCTTGTAAATGGCTGTACAGGTCTCAGGAACGAATTGCCGGATGGTTGACACAGTAATGACACTCCCACTGGGAACTGGTAGGAAAGGCTCCTGAAGCTTTCCCCTGCAAATATTAACAAACACATAACTGAGTTATCTACACAAGCAGCTGAACAAAACACTCATTAGCTACAAAACTACAGGTTATAGTTTACAAGATAGTTGATTACTTTAGTTGCTATGAAGCTACCAAGCAGTACCTTTGGTACTTTAAGTACATTTGGTTTTGTACTTACACTAGTACATCTTTTAATGCATGACTTTTACTTCTAACAGAGTATTTCTACACTGCGGTATTACTACTTTTACTGAAGTAAAATGTATAAGTACTTTGTCTACCACTGCTAAAGCATAATATACAATAATATACAAAGTGCTGCAATTTTAAACATAGCTAGCTTGCACACACCGCCAATCCGCATGCAGACGCGAGGCGACGCGACACTCGGGTCCGTCTGTGTCAGTTCTTTGTTGTCAGATTGGTGTGTCCGGGCCTTTAAATCTGAAGAAGGCTTCTTTACCAAGGTCTGAACAATGTTTAATATCTGTAAAAGTAAGAATCAGATTTAAAAGTCGTGTTACACCAATAATGTCAGAAAGATGTGTGACATTTTAAAGTTGGAATGAGGTTTCTGAGTGAAAGTATGAAGGAGCAGTTAGCAGTTGAAGAAGGAGCAGTTAGTAGTTGAAGTTGCATGAAGATTGTTGAAGTCTGAAGAGTTCTCCATTGACTTCCATGTTAAAAATGGGATGTATTATGGGATGTATCTCTGGAATTATGAAAGTTATGAATGATAAAAGTAATAGCCATCGGTTCCCGACCGAGCTGAACGTTCTGATGTTTGAACAGAGTTTCTGCAATGTTCAATGTGGGAGAAGAAGCAGCGCAAAATATCCCGGCGGAATAATAAAGAATTTCGTGCGTAGCATAACAGATAGTGGGAATGCTGTGTCAGCATTCCCACTAAATGAGAAAATCCAAGTGCAGATCCATTTCCATCTTAACTCTGTTTAAGAAAGACCGTGTTGATTAACCAGGCTCAAGGGCCTAGAGGAATACAAATGAAGCGGAGTTCAGCGTGTATTCACATAAGGAACATTTGGGAACTGATTTGAACAACGGCGTATGTTAGGAATAGTTCATCCAAAGTACAGTAATCAGCAGCAAAACATTTAAGGAGACAGATGTTGACATATGAAAGCTAGCAGTTATTAATTCTTGGAAAGTCCAACAAAAATAAAGGTGAATTGTTAATATAACACAACACAACACAAACGTGGCAATCACAAGTTATATGTTTATCAAATGCCTTGCTTCGACCAACCGGAAGTCCAAAATTAGAATATTTTAGATTGTAATCCCCTAAAATTAAACTTGGATTGGAAATATGTTATAAACAGAGAATGGTGGACATGTTTTGATGATTACCAACTGCAATTATTACATGATTATAAAAGTTGTTCCCACATATAATCATTGGATTATACATTAATCAACTGGTTGTTTTATAACTTAATTCCGAAGGTGAATTAAGATAGAGAGGGCATGAAAGTTCAAGATAGAGAGGGCATGGAAGTTCATGAAGTTTACAAAGTTACAGCATCTTTGAAAAATATATGTTTCTTGGTATCAACATGACAAAAAATTGCCATCATGCTGTACAGACAGTAAAACTCATTATTGTAAACCCATGCAACTGCATAATTATCCAAAATGGTAAATAAAAAAAGACAGAATATACATTGTATAAACATTTTTACTCTGTAATGAACAGAATCCAAGAAAGTTTCTAAAACAAAAATGTTAAAAAATCTAAAGTACTGATTAAACCTTGTGAATGTATGCTATAATCTCCAATATATCTATATGTTTCCTATTGAGAAAGATGCATCTTCTTCTTCTTCTTCCGCATCATGTTCTTATATAAAGAGCACATTAAAATAAATCTTCTTTGGTTGGTTAGTTTTCACAGCTTTTTGTAAAAACGAAGGCTGGAGTTAACTTTTTGTTGTGCTGTGATCCAATACATGAATCCAGAAAAAAAAGCTGAAAATTCAACCTTAGAGCAGAATGAAGTCTGTGATGATGTCGTGGCTACCAAGGACAGAGAGAGAGCAGGACCGAAAAGGAGACGGAGTGAGGAGGTGGCAGACACAGAGCTGCAGACAATGACACACAGATAAAGGTTAAGCTGGGGAACAGATGTAATACATTAGGCACAATCGCTTTTCATTATAGTCTACCCAAATGCTCTCTGGCATTATTTTGACTTGTCTGTCATGTGATGAAACCTGAGATTGAGAGACAGATGTGAGCATGGGGAAAAGAAAAGCATTTGGTGATGGATGCTAGATCACCTGCAGGTATTCAGAGATGGAGGAGCATGCTTAATGTAGGACAGCTTTCCAACAGGGCATTCTGCAGCCCTAAATATAGACAGGACAGAAGTAGGCTGAGCTGAGAGCACTGCCAAAAAGGCCACGAAAAATAAGCCATAAAGCCGGTGAGTGAGGACTCGTACATTTAACTCTTGTGTTTCTTAACTTTGATAATTTATCAACATTAAGGCTCGTAAAGATCCCACTGCTGGTAATGGAAAATCATAAAGTATTCTATAAAGCATTATTACACCAATTAAATATAAATATGTTTATGTTACTGTATGTTATCGTACAGAGCGCTTGTACTCGGTTCGGGTTACAAACTCCACTCACATTAACCCAAAAACATTTCTTTTAGGATTTTGGAGCTGGATTACCAACTTCATGAGTAGGATTCATGGGCAACCCTCTGACTCACTACACCCCCTCCCTACTGAGCTGACCAGGGATTTTTCTAGAAAATCTGGCTTTCTAAACACCCACTCTTCCTTCTAACACTTATTTCAACAATATAAATGTCTCTTTCTGTGCTACTTTCAGCTGATACAGTTCCTAGTGACGTTCCTTATGCTAGGCTGCTATATTTGCAAGGTAATCCTGGGTGTGGCCATAATCTTCAAAACAGCTCAATGACACTCCTCAAAGTGGCCCTGCCTGTAAACAATTTTTCCTCAATAATCTTGTAAATATCCAGTGTAAACCTGTGTCTTTCAAAATGTGTTTAGCAGGTAGGCTAAGCATTTGGTAGTTATAGCCCTCTTTCTGTTATGTAAAAGTAACAATATGGTTCCTAGTAGTTTTGAAAAAATAACCTAAGCTTTGCTAAATCCTTGTAAACATAGATCACATAAAAAACATCTTCCCAAACCTGCTCTGTTCTACCTAAGCCATCCAGTAGAAGCACAGACACACATACCTACGGTAAAGGTGACTCATTAAGAACTTCCCACTCTGCACTTTAGTTCCTGGCAGTGACTCATAGGAGAACATACAGTAGGACAGGTGTCACATTTTTTCAGCTGCTGCTTTAAATGTGGAGGACACAAGAAGTGAGAACTGCTATATGAGAGTAGAAGGCAGTAGGGAAAATGTAACTTGTGAATTGGATCTAAAAAGAATGGGTTCTTTCTGAGCAAATGGTTCACTCTATCACCAAGTTTCATGACAAAAGGGCCTGTAGTTTATCCATAATTCTTCTGACAAGCAAATAACCTCCATGGTGGATGTCACCAAAACAAGCAATTGTGATGTTTGTGCAACCATTTTTAGTTTCTTGTTATACGACCAGAAGCAAACATCAGTTAGTAGCTATGTCCGAGTGGGTAAATAACCTCAGGCAACCTCTCAGTAAGGAAAACAGCTCGAGTTCTCTGCCAAGAACCCAGTTAGCAACAGTCGTTCTTGTATTGCTTCAAGCAACAACTACTGAACAAACAAGTCACAAATCAGCATGTTTTTATTTGGGACAGTTCATGGAAGAGACTGGATGAATAACATAACCCCTCCAGTAATGTCAAAGGTTTCCCTGGACACATTCCAGTCCAGTCTGAGGGTCCTCTCTTTACCCCCGGCTCAAGTGTCTGAAATGAGTACCGCTCAGTGACTGAGGTTAAAGTAGCTTCAGCAACTTGAAATACATTAGAAAAGACAACAGATACTGAAGCAGCTAACCCAACCTGTTAATATGAAATCATCTCTTGAGTTGGGGAGTTTTATATAGTACCCTTAAGACCGGATTTAAAGCAGCCCATTTCTTAATAAAATGTAGTTTTAGTGCCCTTTATCCTAATTAGGCCATAGGAAATTGGCACATAAAAAGGCTAAAATAGACACGATCCAATCAAACCTAAACATTTACTGGAATTCCCATCGGCAAAATCCCCACAAATAGACAGAATGACGAAAGAAAGACATTTGGACAAGGAGACAAGTGCAACATGGGTTTATTGTCAAACTGGTTATTAAGACATGAACTTGATTAATGCCATATCAAATCTTAAACTCCGCGGTAGTAAAGTGCAGATTCAAATGAAGTTGCCCTGGGAGTCCTCATTCATTTTCTATGTCTGGGATTGAACTGTCAGGTTAAATAGACTGCAATGTGAAATCCTATGAATTATGAAAAGCCCTTTTTTTCAACCCACACATCTAAAGCTAATGTGCAAACAAGATAATTCACAAAGCTTTACTATTCTGTACGTCAGGCGCCCTCCCACACATTTGTGTCTTCACTTCTTATGGAATTGGACGACGGTTGTACCAAATGAGAAGAACTCTCCCCGCTGTAGTCTAGTCCTCACAAAAGGTTTTCTGGAGTGATTGGTTGATATGCTGCTGCACATGCACAGTGGGCCAATGTTGGTATCCTACCTAGATTTGTTTTCTTTTTGATCACGATTTTTTTTAAAGAATGATGGCATTTAAAGGTCGGCCGTGTATGAACGTTAAGAGGTCACTTCTGGGTACAAGCCTGCACACTCCGGCCAGTTTGGCCACTGTGGTTTTTAGTGGCAGTCATGTGCATTATGGAATCTCCATGAGTGCCACTCCACCAAACTCTAGTCCTCAATCATTTGTGTAAGCTCAAAAACTCTGCATACAAGAAACACACTGCGTGGCACTCACACACATACAAAAAAACACGATCACTCAAATCCATTCACTCTTCTTACAACAGTCAGTACAATGGTGTTGCACCCCCCTTCTTTCTCTGGTGGAAGTAAGGGGATACTGAAAGAAACGGCAGCAATGAGGTAAACACAAAAACTCATGAGATATTGCACAGACAAGTGCCGGCACAGCATACAACAGTCTCTCTCCAACAGCCTAGCCTGTGCATAGGAAGAATAAAGCACTTATGGTGTTCGCAGACATTAAACCCTTCTTGTAAAGCTTTGTTATACACTAGTGACAAATGAGTCCAGGATCCACACCACTTGGCAGGTATCCAGAGTTACATGACAATAACTAAATGTAAAAGTACAAAAGAAAATAATGATGACTGAGGAAGGGTCCATGACTGTTGGCAACAGTGATGGGACAAACAAAAAATAACCTGAAGTCCCAGCATATGTAGAAACGCCTCAGTCTTTGCTTTGAGAAGAGAGAAGCAGGCAAAGTTGAGGCTGGGTTGGAACCAGCATGGAGAAAAATCTCTCAAGTTTCATTCAATAAATAGCATAGTGTAATATGCAAAAAAAAAAATCTTTTTTCTAAACCCCTTGCTTAAATCATCCGGAGATACAATTGTCCATGTCGCAAACAACTCGTAATACATCCCCACAGATCAGGCTGTGACCAGTCCGAGCCGCGGCTCCATGAGAGAGCAAGCGGAGGAACGGAGTAGTAAATCATTCCTCGGTTTACTCCGATCACTTCTCACTTTTATCCTGGTTGAATGAGGACATTTTGGTTGCACGCAAATCTTCCAAATTCATACTTTAAAAATGGTTTGAATTTGCAAACCTACAAAATGGTGTCTTTCAGCTCATCAAACAGGCCTTGAACTATAGTGCTCCTCAGTCTGTCAGCTCCATGTCATGTGATCACACCCCCTCCTGTTTTAATCCAACCATTCCCCTCCTCTTCTTCACCATCATCATTATCTGTGGAGCAAGACAAAGGCCTCTAGTTTCTCAGGGATGTTCCCCCGGTAACTGAGGCTGTGCTTGACGATGGCCCTGGCGGCTAGGCACTGAAGTGTGGTGTGGTTTATGGGCTGGATTATATTCCTGGAAAGCTCCTTCTCGTCCAGGAGGTCGCAGGCTGTCTGTTGGAAGGCGTTGGTGCTGTCAAAGTGAGTCCCGCAGGATATCAGCAGGTTCATGATGTCAGGATGGCCGTTGGATGCGGCTATGTGAAGTGGGCTGGTGGGTGGGAAAAGATAATAGATCCACTTAATCATTTTATAACAAAACATGTCATCAATGTTGTGGCATGGCATTTCACTGGTGGCTGTCATAATGGTGCAATTGAGGAGCATTTTAGGTATTTTCATTAACCCTTACTGTTGTTACTTTTGAACAGAAATATTAAAATAAACCTAAACCAGCCACGTCAAAGAACAATGAGAGCTGAAACTAAAGAAGAAGAAAAACCAACCTGTTGTCATCTTCATCGCGGCAGTCCACGTCTGCCCCACACTCGAGGAGGATGGAGGCGACAGTGAGGGAGGGGAACTTGCAGACGGGGTAGCGGCCCACACAGGTGGTGTTGCGGTCGACTGCCAGGTGTAGAGGGCTGTAGCCGTTCTTACCACACGGCTGGAGCTTCAGGAATCTGTACGATGTGGAAAGATGTCAACTTTACTGTCCAGAAACAAGGAGACAAAAAACTACAACCGTCAAGGTAACAGCATTAAGTGCAGGACTGTGACCCAACTGACGGTTTGATTAGTCAACTAATCAAACAGACAGGAAAATAAATGGCCAACCATTTAAAAAAAAATGTTATCTTTCAAGAAAAATAAAATGGAGACTAAGACTTCTATTTGCTGAAAAAAGGTAGGCAAGTGGCCCAACAGGTGCAAGTTAACCACTGCCAGCTAGAAATATAGGTTTTTCCACAAAACTACTATTATTTGTTTCGCTTCGACAACCGCACACTACAAGAGTACAGAGGAATTTTCCTCACTGAAGACAAATACAACTATTTAAATCAGAAACTCACTTATATATGGTTTCCTTCTTGAAGTGGTCCTGCTCTGCGGTACAGGGCACCTTCTCCAAAAGACAAATGAGGTGCAAGATGATTGACAGGGCCTTGCTGAGCTGTGCAGGGTCAGGAGGCATCGGACCATTTTGTTTAACTGCCCGCTCAATCTCCAACACACTCTTGGAAAGGATCCCCATCAAGTCCTCAAATGACACAGATGTCCCCAAGAGACCTTTGGCTCGGTCCTGCAGCATGAAGGAGAAGAGCTCAGCGAAGGACAGCAGGCTGGAGGCCGTCATGGGGCTCAGCGGGTCCAGGTTGCTCTGCTGCATGTCCAAAGCATACTTCCACAGATTGATACAACGCTCAAAGTTCCCAGAGTCCGCATAAACAGCCCCTCTGTACCGGATGTAGTAAGACGTGTCGGGGTGTTGTGGGCCGAGGATTCTTTCACGGATGAGCAGTGCCTGCATGCGCATCTCATCCGGATCAGATATAAGTCCGTCCAGCTCTTCTCCGTTTGTTACCTAGGAAGAGGATTACAAGATCAAGAAAAGGGAAGGGTGCAGCAATTAGGGCAATTCAGGATTTAGTACATGCGATAAATCATGCTTTTCAGAAGAAAATTGCATTAAGACCTGACACTGGACTGCTGCAGTAGGTTCTCTGTTTATTTAACTGAATTTATATCAGTATTTTATGGTTCATTAGTGCCTCAAAAACCTTATCTACACAGAAACAAGACCAAATGTCTGCTTTTCTTCACAGCGAATACAATCTGCTACCTTCATGCTTTTTTGTGCTACATCTTTGAAGCAGTCACCCTGCTTAACTCTGTGCTGCCTTCACCAAATTATGACCGCATCAGCATTAAAAAAAACAAAAAACAATTTAAGAGCATTAAATGCTATGCAGAATCCTTTTGGTGGCAGTGATTAATAAAAAAAATACTGGCTCATAATAGTGCTCACCTCTCTGGCATAGTCGTATGCCATGATCAGCTGCTTTGGTTCGGGTTTACAGACAATGCAGTGACTGTCGAGGTGCCTGAGGTCCATGGCTCTCTTCCAGTATTTTAAAGCTCCGAGCAGATCTCTCTTCTTGTCAACGAATGTGGCTCCCAAGAGCTCCAGGGCATCAATGCGCTCTGTTGGGCTCGTCTGCAGAAGGAAATAATTTGTTCTTTTTTTATATGGGTTTAAGACAAATATTCACTAGATTGAAAATATCATAGAAATATCCTCACAAACACATCTATGTCAACAAAAAACCCTGACCTGCTGGTGCATCGTCAGGTCGTCTACGATGTTAGTGTGCCCTGTGACGCTGGCGGAGAGCAGGGGCGTCATACCGTAGCCGTCCTGCTCCATGGACGCTCCAAACTGCAGCAACATCCGCATGATCTCCAGACTGCCCGACTCCGCACAGTCATGGAGCGCCGTGTTGCCTGTGAACAAGTGAACATTCATGGTGACCTGCTACAGAGGTAGTGAGTGCAAACAAGTCATGCAGATACATCTAATTGATGATGGTAGATCTGTTGCTAGATGACCATTAAAAACGTCCAGCCGAGCCACAGCCTTTTAATAATAATAATAATAAAGCAAAACTGTTTAATTGGGAATAGTTGGTCTGGCCATGAAATGTTATTAGATGAAAAAAATAAATAGCAAATGTATTGTTTTTACATAGAAATAGACAGTAATGACAAATACAGAAGAGCAGCTGTTCACCCCGCACATTGTCCTTTATCTTTATTCAAAATGGCTGTAAATCAGCTGATGTCAGGAGTATTGTGGAAGCTTGCCTCAAGTCATTTGTCTGTTTCATGCTCACTCACCGATGATTACCAGTTAAGGTGCGACTTGTCATGCGAACAGCATATACATGCGATTCTTAACACCCCTTTTTCAGATAGGAAATACAGGTCATGCTGTCGTGGAACTGCAGGAAGTACACCTGATGAATGGAAGCTTTGCAGTGGGGAGTAACGCTCAGCTGCTGCTCAAATGTGCAGGTGTAGAGTGAAAAAGCTTTGCTATGATGTATTGTTAGAGAATATGTACTTTCCTAATGCTGACTGTGCAATGTTTTAAACAATCTTATTGTTGTTTGCTTACACTTGGTGGATATGGTCTTTTTTTCTTCTTCAAACCAATATGATGGTGTATTGACAATGGCAGTATTCCTCAAATAAGATTAAAAACATGTCTTTGCCAAGTTTTGAAAACATGAAACTCATCAATTTTCTAAGTTGAAAGACAAAATAAATATGTATTGGGTATATCTTAAGGAACCCGATCCAACCAAGTTATGACAAACCGTCTGAATTTGGGTAGCTTTATATACAGAAACTCTAAACAGTAGACTCCCGCTGTAGTTTCCCTTAAAAGAAAAGTGTACATTTATTGCCCACTGACATCCTTTATGCATCCAGACAAACCCTTTTGAAGACACTTGAGTGCATACTTTACTAACAAGTGACATTAATGTAAAAGTTTATAAAGAAATAAGTGTAAACCTATCCTTGTCCTTCAAACTTGGTGACCTGGTGATCAAAGTCAATCATCAACCGAAAAAAACCTTGGGATTAAGCATTAGCAGAATGTTGTGAGTGGTGCTTATGATTCAATAGAGTTAAAAGAAAGAAAAACACACAGTAAAAGTCTTCAACTAAATATATTCAACAGACCTCATAACACTTTATGTCCATCCTTAACATATGATTTGAGTGTAACACTTGCATGTAGTCTCTCAATAGACTAAGTCTAATCCATTTTCAGGCAGACCAGACCACACAGGGCGAGTCAAGGATTAACCTTTAGATATTCTCAGGAGACTGACAAAACCACACTGATCAGAATCTTTTTTTAATCTTACTCACGACAAGACAATTTTAGGACAGCCACAAGGCAGGGTCTCCTTTGCTTTATCAGAGAGGATTAACATTGTAGAAAATATTTTGCGCCGGTTTTGGGTGGCTAGCTTTCAATTGATAACAAATAAAGGAATTCAGATTCGTCAATGTTTTTACATTTTTCAAAATATGAAATACTGTCCGCTACAGTGGATAATATCCCTTCATCAACAAGTTGACGTACATTTGCAACAATGGCTCTTTTGGAGATTCCTGAAAACCAGTTGCCAATAGTTCAGTAGGGCCTGGCTCATTTCATGGCATCTGCAGGCAGTGGCAAGTACTTCCGGCATCTGCCACAGAGGCCGCTACTCCGTGGCATCTGTGGCAAGTACTTCCGGCATATGCCACAACTTGCCGAGGCATCTGCCGCTGCTCAACGGGAGTTGCCACAAGATGCCAGAGTAAGAGAAGGTTTACGATAGCTGCCACTCGCCTTCCGTGGCAAATGCTGCTATTTAAACCCGTATTTATCGTGTAAAATGTCGCTGTTTAGGCATGACTTTATCGAACTGATCTGTACACAGGACTGATGTGCGATCTCTATTTTTCAAAAAGATGATACATTATCATTTCTATTCAATTTTACTTGGAGCATGGTTTGCTAAAATAAACAAATGTGCTATATTTATGATGAAATATTGGCGAGTGAGGGTTGCAACGCCCTTGGCAATTGTCGCTTCTTGAGGGGAGTTTCCACTGCTTGCTACGATAAACCAGGTGTATTATTACGAGTAAAGACAAATAATTAACATGCATGGTGTTATTAGATTTGGCTACAGAGGGAAGCTGTAACTGATTGCAGTTGCCACTGCTAGTGAGATGCTATGGTTTACTTTATAAATTAGGCAAAGGACTTATATTTGCCCCCATGCCTTCAGCAGCAGCAGGCCATTCACTTTGATTTTATCCCGTTATGAAATGTCATCATTTCGACAATAAAGAAATGCGACATAAACGTTATCTTGCACGTTTTATCGAACCATCTCCGTTTCTAACTTTCAATATATTTAAAAAGAGATCTCTCTCTCATCTGCGTGCGGGGGCGGGGCCTCACAGACATGCTGCTGCGCTGTGCACACAGTTCTGCCGGCAATGAATATTAGGATACATTTTGTGAGGAAACTTTTCCAACAATAATTCCAATAAGTATTCACTTCAGGTTTACGAAAGTAACTGTATTCGGATTAGTTGTTTTTCAAATGTAACTCGAGCTGAATACAGTTAGGCTACTTGATTTTTGTATTCTGATTACCTAACGCCGTTACATGTATTCAGTTACAACCCAACCCTGTGCACAGATCATCAGTCCTGTGTACAGATCAGTTCGATAAAGTCATGCCTAAACAGCGACATTTTACACGATAAATATGGGTTTAAATAGCAGCATTTGCCACGGAAGGCGAGTGGCAGCTACCGTAAACCTTCTCTTACTCTGGCATCTTGTGGCAACTCCCGTTGAGCAGCGGCAGATGCCTCGGCAAGTTGTGGCATCTGTGGCATATGCCGGAAGTACTTGCCACTGCCTGCAGATGCCACGAAATGCGCTTGCTGTCTCCAATAGTTTTGACGCCTTGTCCACTTTGCTTGTCAGGATGAAATTCACAAAAAAAAAAACTGGTAATCCAGAAATGTAGGAATTTCTTCCAAAACAAGCTATTCATCTAAATACTCATTATGCTCTTCCAAAAGGAGCCGTACGCCCAAGTGAGGACAGTACAACAGGTGTTGGGCTACAGGAATTGTATAAACTAAGTGTTTTTTGTCTGAGAGGAAGAGAGCCAGCTGACCACAGAACTTTTAGCAGTTCATATCAGATGTGAGCCTGGCATCCTCACTATGTTCTTTCTTGCTGGCTCGTCTCTCTCTCTCTCTCCACACACACACACACACACACACACACACACACACACACACACACACACACACACACACACACACACACACACACACACACACACACACACACACACACACACACACACACACACACACACACACACACACACACACACACACACACACACACAGTCGGGATAACTTAGTGACTCCACTTTGTTTTTTTTTTGTCTGACAGCAATAAATTCAGTGCCAACCACATATAAGCAAACACGATTCTGACCCATCAAATGTGCACAAACCAATATGGATTGTTGATTATTTTTCCCACCATGAAAACGGGTTAGTCTTTGTACACATCGACAGTAATAGAACAAAATGCAGGATATCACTAACGCTTCACTGTAAGTAATCCTGTGGACTCTTATTTCATAAAACACAATAGCCATAAATACAGATGGACAGTTGTTTGCATATTCACAAAACCCTTCCAATAAAAGAGTTCCATTACACACCCAAAGAAAAGCTGACGTAGTTATCAAAATAATTTTCCATTGTGAAACCAGTTCATGTTATTTTGTTGAGTCATCATTTGTGTTCACTTGTAATGTATGAGTGCATTTAGCCTGTTTACAATATGATCAGGGTTTCTTTATTTGAAATGGCTGCTATGAGAGAATGACATACCTTTATCATCTAATGTGCCATCATATGTCTGGAAACACTTACTGTGGAATAGGTGATTCAAACTACAGTAGAGCCCTGAAAATGCATCTACCCACCCTCAGTGTCTTTTCTCAGAATTAAATGAGACAACTTAACTTTTTTATGCTAAATTATCTGTGCTACCCTCTCACCTTTGACACTCTTCCTGTTGACATCTGCTCCTCTCTCCAGCAGGTACTGAGCTATCTCCTTGTGTCCTTTGTAGCAGGAAATCATTAGACACGTGTGGCCGTGTCTGTTGGCCACCTCCAGGTCAGCTTTGTGCTCCACCAGGTATTTCACAATGTCCAAGTGACCGTCGAAGCAGGCTGCCCTCAGGGGTGTAGAGTTGGTCAGGGTGGTGCTGTTGACAGAAGCTCCGTGGCCCAACAGGGACTGGACCACCTTCAGGTGACCAGCGGCCGAGGCGGCCCAGAGAGGGGGCGCTCCCTCGATGGTCTCCCCGTCAAAGTTCACGGACCCCCCGACCTCCACAGGAGCGCTGCAGCACTCCAGCAGGTACTCTACCAAGTCCAGGTGGCCGTACCGTGAGGCCATGAGCAGCGGGGTGGCCCCGTTTGTTTTATCGCCCATCAACTTAGTAACCTCGTGTCCATCTTTGTTCTCCAACAGTTTCTGAAGCAGCCGGAGCTTACCGTCCCTGGCTGCGTTAAATACTGCCGTCTTTAAATCCATTTCTGAGGGTTAGTGTCACAGTGCAATAAAAAGGTAGCGATGTCCGTGACACAATGGGTCAACGATACCTCGAGGTGTAGCGCCTGTTGACAGGTGGAGCTGGGGACCCTTTGTTTACAACAAGCTATGAATCACTAGCCAACAGTAAACCAGCTGACGCGTTTTAGTTTTTTTAAAAGCCCACAGAAATGTGTGACTTGTATTAATTCCGGCTTTAAAAAAGGTCATCACCACTATGTGAATATGTTAAACATATGAATAACTCAGAGTTTCAGGCGACCCTTGGTCCAGTAATACATTTGTCGCCGAGTTAGCAAGGTGGCTAGTCAACTTCCTTGATCAATTTAGCGACTAGCTTCCATTAGCTGATATACTTTACACCTCTTTATTGAACGTTAAACCGATATTCGTCCACTGACATGTCTTCCCCTCCGATAACCTCGCCTCGCTTAGGTATACTTTCTGCGCTTGTCATTGTTTCACAACCCACGCCTGTTATTTATATTAGCTTCCCGAGGGCCGAAATATTAAAAAATCCTCCCCCACCCGTAATGCCGTGCTTCTGTTAGCTTAGCCTGGAAAAGACGGTCGTTCTTCGGCCAATCACTCGGGGGATTTCCCCGGAGTCCTAGCCGTGTTTCTTTTCAAACTGTCGAGAAACAAGCGAGACGTTACCCGCGAAACACCGTCGTCTACGGAGCCACTCGGCAAGCTGGCACGACTATAATCTCAGTGGAGGGGAAGGTAAATAGGGAAGGCTATCCACCCACGGCTGGACCGGATGATCACGACTCAGTTTCCGACAATTTGCAAACCCAACGCAGTCTTTTTTCTTGACTAGCGTAAATGATTGAAATGTTTGACCACCAATCACAGAGCAGGAACACTGTGACGTAGTCGATAAAAAACAACAAAGGCGATTGCTGCTATTCATGATTAGGGACTTTTTAAAGATATAAATAATATGTAAAGGTAACTAAACAACAAACAAAAACCGGTAGAATATATAATATGTATCTGATAGATTAAGAGATATTTCTTAATGTTGTATAGGTGCACAGCTCACTGTGAAGGCTTTGGTTATATCTCTCCCTACAGGACAAGAGAAGCATGACAAGATGTTTCCAAAACCTTCATCCACATTGAAAAGCGATTTTATTGCTGAATATTAAATAAAAGCATTCAACGACATTTGAAAAGAAAGTTTATTCAGCCATCCCAACTAGCATAAGCTTCCAGAATGATTTACAAAAGATGTTGTGTTCAAGATGAGCCGTTACAGTGCATACACCTTCAAATGAAACGCCAGCACTGCAACACCTACCACAACAGACAATTAACATTTGATGGGAGCACACTAAAAAAGCACAAAAAGATCAATAATAAATCAATAGAATACAATTGTATAGTTGTTTTGAGCATCAGTTCTGACAGTTTAACAAGACTTGTAGCACTATCTGAAGTGTTGCGTTTTTTGGTTTCTTTCAGTGGTTTAGATTTTAAAGTCTGTCTTTGTCAAATATAAAGTATCATAAAGGTCATATTGATCTCACATTACAACAGTGATGATTTGGATTTGCCAGGAGATGTTTTGAACTTGTCTACTTTGCAGGTGGAGTTTAAAATGAATCAATTTACTCAGATATTTAATGTTTCCTTCAGGCCTTCATGCCACTGGCTGAGAGCTGCCAGATGTTGTGTTTAAGTCGTGGATAAAAGAATGACCCACCGACTTTCCCATGATTCCTGGCTTAAGCCACACTAGATGTAACTAAGCCTCTATTTACTACACCACCTGCAGGACTTTCTGCAGGCTCAAAGTTTCAGATCCAGACCCGATCATAGATTTAACGTATTAAGTATTTTTCATCATATATAGAAGCAATATTTTGCAGAACAACTTTAATTTATAATGGAGAGGAAAATTAGCCTACATTACAAATGAGTTGTTACACTTGAAACAGCAAAGGCAAAACTATATAAAGGACATTGCAGAGGAACCAGCGAAAGACACATTTGTTATAACAAGTTGCTGTACTTGAAATTGCTGGCATTGCCACTTAACACACAAAATGTGTCCTTTCAAAACAAAATTCTAAAATCTGTTATTTCTTTTTCACCTTCCACAGTCACAAAGACAATTATAACATTTGCAGTAGAGCATTCACCGAGATGTGTTCAAATTGAAACATGCCTTTACCTAAATGTGTAATCAAGCAAATAGTATATCCAAAATTAAAAAAACAATAAATATTTTTTTTTGTTTAAAAATTGAGTCTGCAGTTATTTAGGAGAAATTATATGTATCTTTAAATTCAATCCTCTGGCCCAAATACAAACTCTTTCAAACTCGTATCAAAATAAAAAGACGGCTATAATCTATACAACATACACCAACTCATCTTAAATGACAAAGATGATAAAACAACACAATATCTACTGTTTCTAACTCAACACAGTGAGGTTTAATAAAGAAAGAAGCAACATTTTCTTCAAAACCAAATGCAACCTTTATGGGGAAACACTCTTTGCCATGCCAGTGTGGTTTAAGAAACCTATTGCTCTGCACATAAGGAAATATACAGTCACAACCCTTACATTATGAGTAGGTTTAGTCACATATTCAACCCTCTTGGTAAATTCAGTGCACACTTTTTGCTGAAAGAGGAAATAGACAAGGTGTGGAGAATTTGAGATGCCAGGGGTAGAAAGACAAATTAAATTAAAACGCATTTCTAAAGTTTACTTCAACTATAGGACCTTAAACTGCCTCCAATGCAGATCATTGCAATCCTTTTTTTCAGGTTCTCTATTTTTACCCCTCAAATACCATTTAGCTTAAGACTCGTTTGCATAACATTTGTAAGGATACCAGTGCTGAATCAGGATGACATGTCAGATTGTACGACTTGGCAGTTTGATATGATCTAATTTCAGATCAGCACTGATATTCAGACCTACTCTATGCACGCTAGCCAATGAACAGACAAAAAAAATGCTGTATCAGATCCCAGTGCTCAGAGACTGTTACGATCCTACGCGTGTTGTAGTGGTTTTCCTGTCAGAGAAGAAGCTTCTCAGCAGCACCACCTGACTGATGCTGACCACCAGAAGGATAAGGGCCTCTCCGATGGACCAGAAAGCCACACGGGTGTTCAGGTCCTCTGCCCGACTGCGTCCCTGGGCCTCACGGAGGCGGAAGTGAGTCTGGTAGTCAATGACCGACTTTAGGGCCTCATGGATAGACACACAGGCTGATTCCATCTGCACAGGGTAAAGAAAAAGCCAAGCCGCCCATTAGATATATTGACTGTTACAAGAACATTCTAACTTTGATTCACAAACTAGAAGGACCTTTGTGAGCAAAAAGTGTTCAAATATACTCAAACTTCTAAAATGAGGAGACATAAGTGAATGTTAGTCAGACAATCTGACCCCATAACCATCACCTGTAGGAATAAAAAGCAAGTGTCTAACTAGTTTATGGATATAAAATAATTAGTTTACTACCAGAACGTTTTTAGTAGGTTTGGCTTGTCAGTTTAAAATGGTATGGAGCTTGGCTGCGAATTTGCAGACAACACAAAACTACATGCAGATAGATACCAAAAAAGGTGTTTTACTAATTAAACCAACAGTAGAGTGAAAGAGATGTTGAAGGTGTATCATTTTTCACTAAACCACATGCCGTTTAGATATTAGTCTTTTTTTTCTTGGTCAGATAAAATAAATGTTCATATATACCGACAGAGCTTACCTGAGTGAGAGCAGTGACCCTGTTCTCATTGGGGAAGAGTGGAGGGTCATCGCCGACCTGGAAGTCAAAGTAAACGGTCTTGTGTGTGAAAGTGGAGAATTCGTTGCTGAAACAGAACTTGTAGGTTCCGTTCTTGGCTGCGGTGAAGGTAAAGCTATCATATTGCTTCTTCATCTCCTTGTAGAGTGTAGTGCCTTCTGGGTCTTCCAAACGACAGTCCACATCATAATGGCCGCCTGTTACCACCTGGGAAAACATAAAGACATCTATTTATATACCCCTTCTGAGTTTGTTTCAATATCGTACTATCTAAGTTGATAAAGTGTATTAGTTTTGTTTCTGTATGTCCGTGTTGCCTGTTCTCTTTCCAGTTTACATGGTGGAGAGGAGGTCCGTCTTTAGCTGTTGGGGACACCTGGAAGCTGCTTAAGATCTTCCAGGATTCATCTTTTTCATATATTCAAATTCTATACATCATTTGTTTATTGTATGGATTGTCTACTTGCACTTTATTAACGTTGTTTATTCTGTACATATCATATCTACTGCACGTCACAATCGAGGGTCTAAAAGTAGAGAATATCGTATGGTGTACAGATGATAAAAAACCCTTCGAGCAAATGTGTGATCTTAGGATATGTAATAATACTGACTTGACTACATTAATAAACACAATTATTGAAAACAGACAAAAGATAGTGTGTTAAAAACAGATTTTTTAAAGGTGTGTTGTTTTTACTTGCTTACCACATTGTCATCAGTCAGAGAACTGCTGATATAACGCTGTTGATCAGGAAATTAATCAATATTTCAAATATAGGAACTTCTCATTAGACCCACGCACCTGAAACTCAAGTGTACACTTGGTGCCGATGGTGATGTCCTCGTAGAAACACTGCTTGGCGTTGTCTGGCAGCTCGAAAGTTAGCTCGGAGCCCAGCACCCACACACAGAGAAGCTGGGCCGACAGCACCTGCAATACCAGCCGAAACGATCCGTACATCCTGAAGACCGATAGCCAAGATTCAAAGCAAAAACCTGAGCAAACCTGCCGGAATAGACCATAACAGACAACAAACTAAAATCAATACCAAGGGAGGAAATAAGGCAAAAGTAGTGACAAAGCAAACCCGGACATTGGTATTAGCGACAAGTTGTTAGCTTAAAGCTAACGCTAACTAGCTAGCTGGGTGGCCTTTGTATAATAAAGAGAGAGAAAGCCTCTCAGAATTTTTAACAATTTATTATTGCGTATTTCTGTATTACTGGCGCATTCCTGATCATTGAAGCCAAAGTAAATTCAAAGATAAGCATTTCTTGATTCATTATTTTGCCTCAATCAGCATTAGCTACTCACCTCAAAATGCTCACCCGGATGCAACTAATGCTAAGTAACGTATCACAAACGTGACACGTCATTGGCTGTCAACTGTGAAAGCCCGCCCTCTGCGCACTCTCATTGGTCAATAGTACACTCCAACGTGGCTGCTGCGAAACAGGGTTTGGTTAAATACAAATTTACTGTATGTATGCAATTAAAATTGTCTCATTTTATGCAGTTAACTCTCGAGATGCCGTGACTTTACTAATAAGGCTCGCTTGTTGCAAAATATATTTTATCACCAACATCCACTACAACAAAATCCGCTCATAGAAGTCCAGAATAACAAATAGAGTTTGATGTAGCCTTTAGTGATGAAACCATTTATTGGCATTGACCAAGATTATGTAAGCGGTTCTGCTCTCAGAGGGTTGTTTTGTATTAATGTGTTTTCTCTATCAAATGTGAAAACACTTTCAACAATGTCCACTACAATATCACCAATAAATGTCAGAAGAGAGAGTCAGGTACTATTCATTTAATGAATTGTTGGGTTTTGTATGCACTTGTATTTGAGCTATTCATGGGTGTACGTTTGTATATTGTTGGTGAGTCCCTAACCTAAGACTGTCCATGCATTAGAGTCAGTGTACAATAACATGGGTTTTCTTGGATGTAGAAGATACTGATGATATTAGCCACGGCGGGAAGTGTGTGGTGCAGTTACATTAACCGTTAGAGTGATTGACTTGGTTATTGTGGACAGCAGATAGCAGTGGAGTGGTGATGTCAGACTTCTCTAGCTTGTTGTTGAGCTGGACAGCCAGTCAATTGAAATAATGTCCAATATCTAAATGAATGTACTTGAAGATCACAGTTGTATTAAAGTGACTTTTCTTTCAAAGTTAGGGAATAGTTTGCCCTACAAAAAGTTGTGACCCAACTAGTTTTTTATCAAACCACCATCTCGTTGCAATTTGAGGAAAAGCCTAATTGGCATCTTACAATGGCCTGCGAAAACATACATGGTGGCTTGCGTAGGGTCAGACCATTGATGTTCAACACATATTGGTTGCATCTTTATTAGGTAACATACTGTCCTTGCCCTTAATCTAAGCCTTCTAATAACATGTTACTTATCCCTACCTTTTTTTTGGTCTAGATCTCACCAAAAAAGGGGTAGGCTATATTAATGCCACAATAATTGTGTCGACTCTGAGGCGGCCTTACGGAATTATTCTCCCGATACCTCGGGATGTGTAGCCCATTGGCAAATATAGTAATGAATCATTCTCATGACAGAAGTCAGAACCACTGCAAGATGTGCGGCGAGTGCGTCTTTCTGATAGTCGTGAATACACGCCTGGCCTGACCCCAAAACAAAGTATCGCGTGAACCAGCTTTACGAGATTACAGTGTAAGGAGGGCTGCATGGAGAGCTGGAAAGACAAAACAAAAGCCACACATTTCAACCAACAGGCGCGGGTCGCTTTTTATTTTTTTCTGAACCAAAAACAATTTGATAAATTATTTGTATCGTTTTCCGTCTAAAGACAGTATTATAAAAGCTTTGCATAATGCCGAGTAGCACATCTTTGCTGGAGGCCGACGAGGGAGAGTCCGAGGTCCCACCGCCTCTAGTGCACGCTTTCGCCGGTATGGGCCTTGAGGAGCACCACGGCACCCAGAGCCAGAACCCCGAACAATTAGACGAGAGCCTCCACTATCACCACCTCCACCAGCTTCCCCCTGTTTCTCATTTTAACCTTCTCGGTACGGTCCTAGACTTGAAGCCCGTGCACCAGCCGCCTTCGGGAGTAGAAGTGAACATAGCGCCCGAGGACGATGAGCTAGAAGTTGGAGCCGACTCCTTGTTGCTAGCGCAGGCCCACCGCCAGCAACACCTCCCATCAGGGCCAGGAGGCTCAGTGATGCCTTCGGGGATGGAGCCTCCGTACGCCGAGACGGTCTTGTTGTACAACGAAGACGGAGATGATATTGGGCTCGGCGGCGGCGCCTTACCACTGGCTGGCAGCATGGCGATACTACCGCCCGGCATGTACGGGGAGTCTGGCTACGAGGCCGAGTCTTCGCTCTTGGCTCGGCGAAAGAGCGTCAACACAACCGAGTGTGTGTCGGTGCCCAGCTCCGAGCACGTCGCGGAGATTGTGGGCAGACAGGGTGAGTCTTTGTTGTGTTTCGGAGGGTTTTGGTAGAATCCTTTTCAAAGCTAAGTTGCTAATGGGTTTTTGGTCCAAACTTGGCAGGAAGATAGTTCATGCTGTAGTAAATCAAGTGAAATAAGATATACAACAGGATGGTAAATGTAATAAATTATGTGATTTCGAAAGAATGTTGCAATATTAAGTAAACCCAAAGTTACAATCAAACATTTAGCTAAATTGTACTTAAATTTGTCGCAAGTAAGAATATAACGTTAGTCAACACGCTACCGTTAGCTATACACTTATTGTTGTCACCAGCATTGACGAGTATTGTTGCAAGCTGTTTATGATAAATAATACCTAACATTTTTACAAGCTACATTATTATGTGGGACATCTAACATTTGTGTTGAGTATTGTATAGTCATAAATAAGACATATTATTAAACCATGTCTTTTCAGCAACACTTAGCTCAGCTAGCTTAGCACTCCTCCTAACTGGGTCAACATCACACTCGCCCAACACCCTCAGCAAAAGTTTGCAATACAAGTTTTATAAGCCAGCAGATGTCTTCTCGCTCTGACAGCTCGTCTGTATTTTGGACGTTTTGTCTGTTCTTTACGGAGAGTGAACAATGAACATGTCCCCTGCCTTGCCGAGCTAAACGAGGCTTTGCTTTGTCTCGGAGGAGAACATGAAGAGCGGTGTGTAGGTCGGCATTGCTTTGCCACATCAGCTGTAGGTTATAGTTAGCTCTGTGACCTAACCAAGACTCCTCACTTCAACTAAACGCGGCCCCTTTCCTAGATATCGAACGCCTTTATCTGGTCTTTTACATAAACTTTACATAGCTCAATAGTAGGGTTGAGAGAGTGTTATTCTGTCGTCTTTGTTGGGGGAGGGTGCACAGACTGCAGTGTTGACAACAACAGGAAATGGCTCTGGTAATGATGCTGGACTACTCAACCACAGCTGAAAGGATTATTTAATGTATAGGCTATGCAACTTTGAAATGGCATTAAGGACTGGAAAGGGAAATTGCATATGGCATAACCTTTAATTAGGTAATCATCAAAGTTTAATATGTTGACTTAATGCAGTGTGTGTGGTACATTTCAAACGTGAATCAGCAATGATCCAACAGTACTCTGTTTCTCTCTCCTTGTCTCCCTTGTTCATTACAGGCTGTAAGATTAAGGCACTTCGAGCCAAGACCAACACCTACATTAAGACACCGGTGAGGGGAGAGCAGCCTGTCTTTGTTGTGACGGGGCGCAAAGAAGACGTGGGCATGGCTAAGAGGGAGATCCTCTCTGCAGCTGAGCACTTCTCCCTCATCAGAGCCTCTCGAAACAAGACGGGCCCTCTGTCTGCTGCGACGGGTACAGGGACCCCCTCTCTACCTGGACAGACAACCATTCAGGTCAGAAAACATGTGATCATGAATCATAGCATTGTTCTGTGTTAAAGATTCCCATACCTATGCAGTGAGTTACATTACTTGTTATGTATCGTACCATCCATGTTTCCCACATTTGTTTTTATATAGGAGGCTCTCTGTGTGTTTGATTCATTGTAGTCTAAGTTACCCCGTGTCATTTTAATTCTACAGGTGCGAGTACCATATCGTGTTGTAGGGCTGGTCGTGGGTCCCAAAGGTGAGTTTTTGAAACTATCCATATTATTAAGATAAGCATTGTCTCCCAGAAGGTGATTTATATTTTCATATAGAGATATTGCTGCTTTTAAAATAAATTACACATTCTTGTGTATCATACAACTGTTGTACAAAAACACTTGTTATGATTTTTAAAGTTTTTGTAATATGCTCAGCTTTACTAAAGATGGCTACATTTTGCTCTGGGAAAGACTTCAACCCCTTTCCCTGTTGACAGTGTCAGAAACTCCTGGGGTTGATTTGTAAATTGAAGTGCAGTAGTTCTCAACCATGTGCCAATAGACTGGAGAGGGTGAGGCAACGGGTCATAATGAAAACAAATTCGAAATAAAAATGTGACGATAATGAAAAATATTCCTTTCAATATTTGATGTTTACAATCATCGAGAAAGGTTTCTGTTACTTGAACATTCACTGTGGGATATTTGTCAATGCTCTCTCTGGTTATCCCTTTAAGATATATAGGAATGACATTTGAAAAGTTTCCTAAACCTAACTGAAACATGTCGTGTTAGCCAGCTGAGTCACCAGGTGCTATAATTATTGCAGAGCCGTGTTTCCTCCTTTTTCAATGCCAGCTATTGTTAGAAAAAAACAAGTGTATTTACTGAAAATATAATTCAGTTAATGTGACTGTGCAGTCTTTAGAATAGCTCTTCCTGGACTTTGTCAACTCCACGAACCCTGGTTCGGCCAAGTTAAGAGGCGTCAACAATGAAGTACACAGAGATCTGTTCTTTAGCTAATGTTCTCAGCCCTATTTATACTTATTCCCGAAGCCAAACAATGTGATTCTCTACATCAGTGTTCCATTTGTTTATCCTCGGATGTATATTTCTCAGAATTGGTCATGCATACGGTATAATGCGTCAACATTTATGTGAATGCGCTTGCCATTCCTCTTGCCATGTGACCAGAGTAGTTACTTAGTGTTATATTATAAGGTTTTTGGTCTGCTCATATCTTTCAGGGGCAACCATCAAACGTATTCAGCAACAGACCCACACGTACATTGTGACGCCAAGTCGGGACAAGGAGCCGGTGTTCGAGGTCACCGGGATGCCGGAGAACGTGGATCGTGCGAAGGATGAGATAGAGGCGCACATCGCCATACGTACAGGATCCTGTGGAAGTATTGAGGCTCCTGGAGTTGACAACAATGACTTTCAGTACAATGGGACAGATGTCAGCTTTGAGCATGCTGCAGCAGCTGCGCTGGGGGAGGCCGGATGGCTTCGTGCAGGTGCATCATCTGAAAATGGTGGCGGCGGCGGCAGCCTGTTGCCAATGAGTCTCAACGGTACTCAGCGAATCAATAGCAATATCAACAGCGGTATCAGGATGTCTTCCACCTACCGCAACGACAGCTCCAGTTCCCTGGGCAGCGGCTCCAGCTCAGCTGACTCTGTCTACGCCACCAGTAATGGTAACCGAATGGCAGATCTGAGCCCGACTTGTCAGTTTAATGCCAATGCTAACAACAACAACAACAACAGTAATGGTGGCAGTGCAAATTTCTGGTTTGGCGACAGCGTTCTTCCTGAGGAGCTGGTCAGCCTGGGAGGTGCAGGCTCTTCCTCCGGCTTCGATCCGTTAACCATCTCCACTGCCCAAGCATCGCACCCTGCTGCACAGCCACCGATCTGGAGCGCTTATGTAGACCACCAGCCCCCACAGGCCTTCGATGCTCGTCACTCTCAGGTAGGTGAAATTCAGCAGGTGCACACATTTTATGGCTCCCTTATGACCATCCCACTATTTAAAGGGGACCTATCATGCAATATGCACTTTTGTACGTATTTTATACATGAATATGTGTCCCCGGTGTGTCAGGGAACTCACCAAGTGTCAGAAAACACAACCCTCTCTCTTTTCCTCCATACCAAAATCTCTAAAAACGGGGCTGCAACGGATCTGATACAGACTGATACAGATTTGAAATTGTTCTGACGCCAGAAACTGGGAGCTCCGCCTATATGGCCAACTCTCCACCTATCAGGGGAATGAGAGGTTACGTGGCATGGTAACAGCATGGTAACATGACGCTCGTGCCTCGCCCCCCTCCTTTTCAGGGGGGCGTGGTCAGCTGCAGCTCATTTGCCACAGAATCAGCCCTTGCAAAAACAGGGCTGGAATACAGCAAATAGAGCGAAATGAGGTATGGCTAAAATGCATGATCTGTTTGGTATTTTGAAGAAAAAAAACTTCACAGACATGTTTTATATAGGTATATATATAATATATTATTCAAATATAGCATGATAGGTCCACTTTAAGTTTGTCTTACTCCCAACCTTTCAAGTTTAATGAAGACATTTGGCTTACGTCAGTTGCCTATTGTCCTGTACTTCTAACCATTGCCCCATTGTGAAAAGAACAAGGACGTCTAAACTCAGTATCAATAATGATGAAGTAATTCAAGAAACTTGTTTTTAAATCAGAAACAGATTTTTTTAATATAAATACTTGCTTAAGGCTCATGTAATCCAATGCCCGTTTTGATCATTTTCTCCAGAACAGTCTGCCAGGAACGCCCCGGCTCTCTCCAACAGAAGCCTTGGAGCACCCTCAGGCCAGGAGAGTTCTCCGAGGGCCCTTTGTCTCGACCGGGGCCCATGATGTCCAGAGGTTCCCCTCTTACAGCTCGGCCTTCTCCTCTTCCAGTGAAAGCACAGCCTCCTCTTCCTCCCCTCCTGAATCCTCCCTCTCCCACCGCCCGGGGGTTGGACCAGCAGGGAGGGGACAGGAAATATGCATGCATTGCATGGATAACCAGGTGATCGCTGCCCTGGTTCCCTGTGGCCATAACCTCTTCTGTTTAGATTGTGCCACCCATATATGCCAGAGTCCAGACGCTGTTTGCCCTGTGTGCATGTCCCCGGTCACACAGGCCATTCAGCTGCGCAACATTTGATTTTAATCCATTTATTGACGGCTGATGAGGGATCAGCCTCCACACTTCCAAATTGTAAAGTGTAAGGAAATTCATTGTTTAGGTATATCCTCACATTTGTCCAAGCTGGTGTTCGGTTGACAAAGGTGAGGAAGAATAGGTGAATAAGGAATTATGTATATTTAGGGCATGGGTTAGGGTGTTCAGCCCGTACATGTGCCTGCTGTTGTGAAGTCTTCTTCCATGATTGATTGATTGATCAATGGGAGGGTTGGAAACCCTCTGTGTAGCATTGGTTGGGGTGGGATATATATATATTTTGCTCATCATGATTTTTGATTTAAATGTTCTCCTCCCTGAAGCATTTCTGCCTACCTATATTTTTTATCAATTTTTAAAATGTATTTTGAATTATATTAGAAACATAATGCTTTCAGGTCAAGGTTAATTTTTGTCAACATCTCAAAAGTTTTTCGCCATTGTTTTATTTTTTTAATTCGCTGCTACAAATTGTTTTTATCTGAAGTAGAGCCAAGTCCCTTTGCCTCCCAATTATTGTGCTCGCTCCAAGGAAAACAGAAGTGAGCATGTTTACATATGAGCCCCATATATTAATATGATTAAACTAATAGTATTCTCCTGGTTACCACAGAATTGTAATGCCTACTACATTATCCTGGAAAATGCCACACTACCCTTGAAAATGTGTGTAAATATCGAGCAAGGTGTGTCTGTTATATTTAAACAGAATATGATGTTTACAGGCTCCAGTGGAAAAATCTCAGTTTTTGAGTTGCTTGTATCAAAAGCATAGTGACGCAGCACGTAAACATACCCACAAAGGGGTTTTAAACCAAGTGGGTCAAACCCACAACTGTAAATGGTTCACACTCCAGGGGCAACCTCTTGTTGCCTCAGGCTTCCTTCTCTCCCAGACTAGAACCAACAAGTGGTTAACTTCCCTTTGTTGAGTACCAGGATGTTACGTTGCTTTACGTTTCTACCTTTTAAAAAACTGTTTACGGTAAACTTGTGCCTAATTCCATTTTGAGTAAACAAAAATGATGTTTGAAAAAACAAAATTTGAACAAAAAGTGCCGAGTGGACGCAGTGTTGTTTGTCTTAAAACAAACTTGTGGCCTTTAAGGAGAGCCTGTAACTAACTGACAACACTATCTACCAATTCAGATCACGCTAACAGAGGTCTTAATGTATTCTTCAAAGTTTAAACTCTTAAATGCCTCTCTGTTGATCAAAGGTTATCTAACAGGGATGGGTTTTTTTTGCTTCCCATTTTTAGTGAGCTTTTCCCAAATATTTACCATCTATTTGTTATCACCAAACACTCCCATTTATTTTACTTACATTTCCACTTATTGTTTTTTGTTTATTTCTCAATGATATCCTTGTTTGGAAACCATGTGCTGATTTTCTGCCAGAGATATATGCACATCTTGTCCCTTTGGAAACATTCCTCCTCCCTGTATTACAGTTACTTTTTTTTGACAATTCACTTACCCTGCTCCTCACAGCCATGTTGTGTCCTGGTTGGTTAGCAGACAGCAAATAATTATATTAGGATGCAAAATTGAGACTGCAGCCATCAATGTCTCGTCTACCAGGCCTATGCAAAAATCATCTCAGTAAACTACCCAAGGAGATAAACTGAACTATATTGGGCGTAAACCTGCAGACAGACATTTCCCTTCTGATTTGACCAGTTTCTACATTTCAGTCAGCGATAACTTTCATTACCAGCTCTAATGCATTGACGAGATGCTTCACCTGTCTCATCAGCTCAATTGCTGTTGCTCTTGTGCCCTAGTTAGCACAGCCTTCCTCATATCTTATCATACTTTTGACAAGTACGGCCTCCAACACACAGTCTGATCTTTGTGCACCCCCTTTCAATGTTTATCTGTCTGTTCCTCCTCCTGGAAAGCGATGGAAAAAGGTACAAATAGGTGGAAATCATCTCAAATCTTAGCTTTAAACGCCAGTGTCTCTAGACTTAGTTTTACAGGATTAAATGAATTGAGGGACATTTGGAAGGAGAGCCAGCTGGCATGATTTAATCTGGGACTGACACTACATGAGGTCAATACTGTTGCTTTACTTTTTGTCTAGCATTCCAACTGTAAACGGTATTTGGGAGTTATTCTATACTTCCGTTTCTTAAATATCATCTTTCATGGGTGATTGAGCTTTCTCAAGGAAATGGAACCAAAGGAGTCCCAAAAGTGCAAAAAACCCATCTGCTTTTGCCCCTTGGGTCTTCGCTCCGTCCTTTTTATTTTATTTCTCTCAGCTCTACGAAGGGTGGATCTCTCTTTCTCTCTCGGAGGGAATGCAATACACTGTTAGCCCTCAGTTTATTGACATTTTTGTGTATGTATTATATGATATTACTGTTAGTGACTGATGAATATACAGAACTTATTTTTATTTTGTTACATTTCATATATATACACAAATATATCTATATTAAAATGTTTACAATAAGATTTTAATTTTTTTTTACTTTTCTGAGTGATCAATTGAATGAAGAGTTGGAAACCCAGAAATGTTGCAGAAGGGTGTCAATGCTATCTGCTTGTAGTCTAGTTATTAGTTTACAGTATTGATGATAATCGTATTGATAGCTGCCGTTTAGAGGAGAATGGAATGTGCATCACGAGCATGTCTTCATATACATGTACAGCCAATGTAAAACATAACACTGCAACTGTAAAAAGGCCAAGGATTCAAGCTGCCTGTCATGTCTGTACGCCACCAAATTAAGAACGGTATACTTAGATTATCTATATATAAATACATATATTGTTAAGCTGTACCAACAGTTCAAAGTATTTGCTAATTTTACTACACTTGTTATGTATATGTCGGAGGAGTCTTATGGCATATAAATTCTTCAAATTAAGTCAGGAGTTTAAAAGCAGACTATATTTTATAACGGCCTTTTAAGTTATTGCGGCCAAAGCACTGATATTATATATTTGCTGTAAAGAGAATTTAAGAGTTTTATTTTTCTGATATTAAAGTTACTTAATAAAGACGGTTTCATTTTAAGAAGTGTCTGACTGGTGTGATTCATTAAGTCAAATGTTTTTTTAACGTGTTTTGCATTCTGACAGACTTTTGATGAACATGGGGAATATTTCACCATATTTGTTACCTGATTTTGACAGGTTTCCCTAATAATAAACATTTACTTTTCATAATTTCTATCTGCTTGTAAATGGTTCTTGCAAACCCCTTTTGATAAACAGGCCCCTAGTTCTAGTTTTAATCAGTTCCAACCAAAATAAAACATCAAACTAGTGAGACTAATTGTTTTGTATAGGCTGGCAATTACAGGGTCATACATTTGCAGTAACACTATTTGCCCACACACTCAAACTTCTTAAAATCACCAATGTGGGTTTATCATGGGTAAAGAGCATTAACGTGTGTGATAGTGTAAGCATTTCACAGCCAAAAAAAGTAATCTCATGAGTATGTGGTTTAACTTGAATATATTTGTTTGAAACTCACACAAATAACCTCAGTGTCTTAAAGGTCACATATTATCCAAAATCCACTTGTTCATGTCTTTTAAACACAAACATGTGTCCCCTCTGTGTAAAGAGACTCTGAAAGTTTCAGGAAAAAAGATTTGCTCACTTTTTGTCCTGATCCATTTATATAAAAACCTGTCTGAAAATGAGCTGATCAGATTTTGGCCACTTTATGATGTCATAACGATTGTTTGGCTTGTGTAACCATTAGCCAATCACCAACCAAGGTACCCCCCTTATCGCCTGAATCTCCTCCTAGAGCACGATTGTGTTATTTTTAACCAAATATCTATCGGGGAGTGGCTCCTTATTTTCATCTAAAGTAACAGACAGAGAATCAGCACTTTTGAAACAGAGGGGTTTATGGGATGCTACAATATCTGTTTGGTATTTGGAGCCAAACACTTCAGAGACATGTTTTGTATATCTGAGACCTATAATATATTGATGAAAAACAGTATAATAGGGGACCTTTAACTAACTCAATGTTTTATTGAATTAGGGGGATTCTGAACCTCATTTACAGCAGAAAAGCATTTGATCAAATAAATGATGGACTGGTGAGTAGCCACCCATACAGGAGACGTTAATCTGTTGCCTGACGAGACATCTTCTGAGGTTTGTGACGGTGTTTAAACACCACATCATTTAGATTATGGATGGCAATTTAAAACCCCAGGATTTCACTTGGGGTCAATCAATAAAGTACCATTGTAATAACAATATTTTCAATAGCATTGGGCCAACGTGCCCATAATTGGTAAACAACTAAAATGTACACCTTTAATTTTATTCCGAATGTGTCATACATTGATTAAACAAAAAATATGTAATAAATAATTTCAGTTTTTTACATGAGATTCCATGTCATGTGACCCAGTGAGTCCAAATCAATACCAGATAGTGTTACTACACTAAAAAAGACGACACACCCCTTATGTTAAAATGTAAAATGTAATTTTTTTGACTCTACAGTTGTTTTTAATTGAAAAGTCTACATTTTGTTTCAATGGCTTCCATTATACTCAAGTAGGTTTATAATTGAAAACTCTTGGAGGGAGAGTGAAAGTCTGTCAAATATAACAACCAAAAACTAACTTCACGCTGAGATAAATAAATCCTTTTTTATTTTCAGTTTTCTGTCTTGACTGTCAACAACTATGGAGATACAACACCTGGCGGAGGACTGCTCTCCACTGAGTGCACTTTTCATTTAATTTAATACAGCTGTGCTTTTCATGCTATGACATACCAAGATGTATTTTGATACACCTACATAAATCCCAACAACCAAATTCAACCTGGGCAAAAACTGAAAACACGTGTGGGTTGCAGTTCTTTGAAATAAAACATTATATTAAATGGTGCGATGTGTTCAATTGAGCCACCAGCTCCCAAGAGGAAAATCTATCTTTGAAAAAAACGTAATACTGTAACCTCTTCATGTTGGTTATGTCTTCTTATTTCATGTTGTGTTTCTATAGAAAATAAACAGGTCACCATTTAGAGAATATCCGGCCATGTTTAATTAAAGACTCTCACATAAGAAATACAGGTCAAATGTATATCTGCAATCTGTCATAGTAGTCAACATCAACTCCTTTGAGCCGTGTCTTTAGGCTCCTATAATAACTGCAAGTAATATAAAAACATCTGTCCACCTTAAAGGTAGGGTAGGTAAGAATGGAAACCAGCTCGAGTGCACTAAAAAATATGCCCCTTCCTTCAGACTTCCTTACAGAGCCCCTCCTCCAACACACACGAACGCGCACATGACCAATGAGGGCACGAGATAAGTTTGTGCACAGATGGAAGGCTGACAGGCAGGTAGGCCATCCAGTTACTTTAGCCGGGCCGGCTCAGATGATTGGTCGTGCTTTTTACAGGGCTACGGCTTCCACAGATGACATTTTTTTAATGTATTTATTGTCAAAGCATTTAATGTATTTATTGCTATCGGGATGTTAAGAGCATTCCATGGAATATAACAAAAAGTGTTTCTGAAGTGAATTACCTACCCCACCTTTAAAGCACGACCAAACATAACATTATTTCTCCAGACAAAATTCAGCATCACTTCTTTCAGTAACATAATCTTAAAATATCCTGTTTCCTGAATAATCAGTTGCATAATTATGGTAATAAATCCAAAAACCTGACTTTTATTCGTGCTGTTTGAAAAAAAACAATGCTTTTCAAATGATAGTGAATTATCAAAGATGAGTAAAAGGAAAGAAACCACAGCTGAGTATGCAGTGTGTATTTTTCCATGTTATCTGTAACCCACAAAGACAGCATTGTTCAAAGGGAAAAATACACAAATACATGTTTTAAATGTCTTGTCAGATACATATGTTCAGACAGGATTTACTGTATGGCGATTTGCTGTGAAAAAAAGCCAAAGAAAACAAAAGATGCACGGGCAGATGAGATGGGACTTCATATCTATTTATGTGTGTCAATTTATCTTCACCTATTTCTACACCTGTGAGAAAAATGTGTCTTCTAATTTTAGAGTTATTGTATTTAAACAAATTATGCCTCAGAGGAGCTTAGGTTCCAGCAATTTGAGTTTATGTTCTTAAATTTGGATATTTTCCCTTAGTTATGACTATGTAGCTTCCCTCGGTTTGCCTTAAATGCTTTTGTCATAAACCAGCAGCACTCCAGTTTTCTACACTCCACGGAGTCCAGTTTCCCTGTTTAATGCAGGGCAAGTGAAGTACTCCATTTCAAAAAGGGTTAGATATAAAAGGGTCTATTTGCCATTCAAATCATGCAGACATTGACATACTTTTCAAAAACAAATATATTTACATGGATTAAAAAAGAAAGAAAACTGCAAATCCAAAAAATTAAATGCAACTCCAAACTACAAGTGTGTAAAAGTGAAAGGGCAAAAACAGTCTTTAAAAATGTGACTTAGTGTTACATGTTTTTAATACTAATGTACACAAAGATGCGTCTTTTCACAATCCTACATAAATATAAACCACTCTATTCACTCCCTTTTCCACATTGCAGGACAACCAACTCAAATTAGGGTTATTGAATTAAAAACTTGAAAAAATGAAAGTGCTAAAATTACAATACAAATCAGTTAATAAAGTAACAAAAATAGAACCCAAAAAAAGAGTCAATATTGCTGTGAAATTGTCTTGTATTTGTGTCAGTAAACTATACACAAGAAACCTTGATCAAGTAGGCGGGCTGCAAGTCATAAGATATTTCAGTTCAATATTTCTCAACTGTGTGGAGAGTGTCGGGTATGGTTGGAGATAAAGAGACATACAATTGAAAAGAAAACAAACATAATCCCCTTTAAAATTCAATTTAATTTCCAAATGAACGTCCACTGGACTTCTCTCATGATCACACAAGACTGCTTCTGAGTAATGAATACTTTGGTTTGCCCAAACATTGATACACTTTGTTGCTTTTACCATGATTAAACTCCATACATCTAAGACCAGCTGTCTGGTGAGAGGAGACCAGGGTGGAGATTTACCAACGACGAATGATTGATGAGCCTCCTGTCATTTGAGTGAGTGGAGAAATAATATTTTCACAGATAGTTGGTAAAAACAGATATATTGCCATTTAACTTTGCATGTCATGACGCCACTGAAGGACAATATTGTCTTGTGAAAGTGGGGATCTTGTTTAATTGAGAAGAGGAAATAAAAAATATTTGTCATTGGACCTCCATAAAACCCATAACCAATCACAGAGAAGCCCCTAGACTTGACCTCGTTTCAGTTCAGAGAGTGAGTCGGCTTGAGGCATGGCGCTTGTCCTTCCGTTCTGTGTGATGTTCGTGGATGGCTGATCGCGGACCAGACTTGCTTGTCATGCCAGGTGTGAAGCAGTCTGACACAATAGAAACCAGCAGCACTCTCCTGGTGCTCAGACACTCATCCCGCAGCTGTACAGCCCTCAGGCGTTCTTCCATTGTTCAGTGAGTCTGATGTCTGTCAGTAGTTGTGGACTGAGTAGTCGCTGTACATTCCAGTTTCATGGGATCTTCAGGTCATCTATCATTATGATGTGTTGCTTTGTAACTGTCTACTCATCTTTCCAGTCATAACAAATCAAAGCCATATATCAAAAATAAAGAGCAACATATCTTTATTTAATATATGGCTTTAGCTAATTGTAGTGTCACTAATGCTGAAAAAAAGCAAAAGTAGGGGCCACAGTGCACAAAGGTACCTCAAAAACACCTGAATGTTTATTTTTTCATGTGGGACAGCTACAGTGTCACAGCTGTTTCACTGGATTCTCCACACGGTTCACTGAGGACGACTCTCCGTAGCCGCTGTATGCTGCAGTGTGATGCTGCGGGGGTGGGGGCGCATCTCAGTCCAGAGGTTGAGGGTCTGCTATAGGCATAGTGTGCAGAACCTCGTCCAGTAACTGGAGGGCTCTGTGCAGGTGGATCTCAATCCAGCAGGGGGTCTCCTTGATGCTCTGCCGGGGGTAGTCGGGACCCCAGCCCTTAACAAAACTCATCCTGAGAATACACAGCCTCCGCAGGTCATCCACCCCGATACCAGCTGCTGCCGAGAGACCTGGAGGACAGGAGAGATCAGGTGAGTGGGATAAGTTTGTGTGAAAAAAACTTTTAAATTTGAAATAGGATTCAAGTGAATTGTATTAACCGAAGATTTCAAGTGATAACTATTATTTTGAGTTGAAAAAATGATAATCGAATAATTGAAAATCAATTCCCAATTTTTAGGCAACTGAGTATCTGGGTTTTGGGCCAAGATGTTCTGACAGGGAAATATTTTCTGAAGATTTAAAAGACTTGTGACAACAACACCGTAGAAGAAAAATCACTAGAAAATGTAACTAAATCAAAATGTAAAATACTATTTTTCACTGAGCATTTCTATGTCCATCTATTACCATCCCGATAGAATCTGAGGAGGAAACCCTCTTTAAACACAGTGACATTTGACCTCTGCATTTAACCCATCCTAGTACTAGGAGCAGTGGGCAGCTATTGTACAGCGCCCGGTGTCTGTGTGATTGTGCATCGGTATATATAGAGTAAAGTTTCTTACTAATAGCTGGAGCAATTCCTCCAACTGATCCAGGGCCAGGTATATTTCCAGCCACAGCGGCTGCCTGAGCTGCAGCGGCGGCCTGAGCTGTGGCGGCCTGCTGCTGCATCTGTCTGTGGCACTGACGGAGGTCGAACACCTGGCGGAGAGAGGAGACGTTAACAAATGTCCTTCAGCGGCAAGTACCTACTACCAGCAGAAATGTAAATGAAGACTGTGGCAGCATGGGGAAAACAGCTTAAAAAACAATGTCAGAGCAGAATGCATGAGGAGGGCGCATGGAAAGAGACGGTTTGATCTTTGATGTCCTCCTTCTACAGTCCAGTGACTATGTGCTCACCTTGATGTAAGCGCTGGGGTATATTTTGTGCACAGCGTCTCCAGGGGCTCGGCCGGCCTCTCTGTCCAGGTAGTAACTCTGAACAAACACTGCATGGTCACTGAGGCATCGCACCCACACATCCCCCTCCCCCTTACACTCCAGCTGAACCCCTTTGCCTATGTGAAGCCTGGAAGAGAGGAGACAACAGGAAGGGAATAAAGCAGAGTTATAATATTGCCATATTGAGTATTCATAGTAAACATAGCCATTTATTGTCTGCATTCAACGATTCTCACCTAGACATATTAGATCAGCAAAATATGCAGAACTTAAATTGGTTTCACAAAGTTGCTTTATATGTTTTTTTAATCCTTTGCATGCCTTTGTCATGTTAGAATTACAAATACAAACCATTTGGTGGCCTAGTCATGAAACATTATTCTACATCCTTTTGACAAGAATATTCTCAGCTTATTTTTTAACTAAACAGGAAGAAATAAAAGGAACCAAATGTAAAGAAGGTTAGACGATGTTATCTTGGATCAACATGTGCTTCTGAGCTTTTAACAGATGACATTGTGGTAGCGCTTTTAAGTGTGAAATGGGTAGAACAATAGTGCATACTCTAACCAAAGATACACCTAAGAAAATGTATTTGGCCTTAATATTTTTGGGATATTTATATCTGCATCTAACACACATCTAAAGATTATATTATAGAGTTTCTGCAGGTTTCAACAAGTTACAATATGAGTTTAAGACCATATTTATACCAATGTGTATTCTGTTACTATGAATGAAATAAATCCTAAACATTTTTATGTTTATGAATGTATTGATCTGGCTTTAATCATGTATAAACGTAGTGTTTCCCATCCATATTTGTTTGATTTTGCATGTCCTTACCACAGCAAAGTGAAGCAGAATTTAATCTAAGCCTAAATAAATATCAATCTTAAGAAGCAGGTAGGATAGCATGATAGTCAGCATCGAAATAGTGCTTCATGGATCAGCTTGAGCAATTCTAACCGGGGTGCAGAATCTCTATTTTGTAAATGATTGATGTAAAAAATAACAACTTAAATGTATATAGCGCCTTTCATAAACCCAAGGACGCTTGTACAGAGGGAAACACAAAACATGCTGGGGCTAAACAGAAAAACAGACAAGGTTGTTCTTGTTAAGTGATACATCTCTTGATTATTTGCAGTGAACACAACAGTAGAGCATTCATTTTAGATCCTATCTAGTTACATTTAAGACCTTATAGGCCTACAATAGCAGCAAGCGTGCGTATAACTGTTGAAAGTTATTATTAGGGATGCACGATAATTATCGGCCCGATAATTATCGGTCCGATATTAGGAATTATGACGTCATCCCGATAAACCCGATACCAGTATTAATATCCCCGATAATATACAATATATTTTTTGGGTAAAAAAAAAGAAAAAAATACTGCGGTGTGGGTGGATTGGGATGAGGGGCGCTTGTTTTTCACTCGGCTCCTCCCGTTTTGCCAGTACTGTGGTATTAGTGGTTTAGGAAGAGGGGAGTTCTTCACAAATCCAGCGCTCCCTAACTCATGCCTGGCTGTGACGTAAATGGTGTGCGGCCGTGAAGCCAGGACAGTAAACAAACATGTCGTCGGTGGTATGGGCGTTGGAGCTATGTGCAACTCAAGACATATGCTCGAACCGGAGCTGCCTGGACGCTGCAATCATGTTGCACTATCCGTGCTGAGTGTGCAGACTTTTCGTACAATGTCCCACTGTCTGGCTTCCTGCATAAAGTCAAGTGCTCGGCGCAGTTGTGGCGAAATGTCGCTCCTCTGTTTTCATTTAAACAGCTCCTTATAACCGTTAGCGCAGCTAGCTAGCACCAGATGCTAACAACAACAATGCACGTAAGGTCTCTCTCTCGCTCGCTCGGGCCACACATACACACACCCTCCCGGTCCTCCAGATGGCCAGTCGGTGCCTGCCGGTGAGCGTGGAAGTGTGGTCTGCCACAAGCGGGCGGCAGGAGCGGGGCTGTCAGCATCAGCTTGTAGATGGTATTTTAAACTCGATGCGCTCTGAAACTACGGGGCGGCCGAGGAAAAAAAATACACATGCGTTAATCGCGTTAAAATAATTAGTGGCGTAATTTTTTTTTTATTATCGGTTATCGGTATTGGTCTTGAGAAGCAGGAAGTTATCGGTATCGGTATCGGTTTCAAAAAACCAATATCGTGCATCCCTAGTTATTATGGTTCCTACCTTGCTCTCTCAATGGCCTCAGTGCGATGAACATTGCTGAGCTGACCCAAGCAGAAGCGGTCTCCTCCTGAGGGGTCCACATAGCCGTCCACTGTCACAATGGGGCAAGAAGAGGGGACCTTAAACGTCTCCCCGACCTGAACGTCCATCTCAAAATATGCAATGGAGCACCAGTAGTCAGGAGCTGAAACAGAAGGGAGAAAACTAATGTCAACAGTTTCATTTCAGGAATGAACATTTTTCCTTGTCAAGCTATTTATAAAAAGGTATATTTTCATAGTACAGAAATGAAGACAAACAAGCCACGTTTTCATTTGATACATTTGTAAAAACCATTATTAAACAAGGATATTTTTGAATCGATTATTTTCATTGTTTCAGCACTATATGTATAATTTGAAAGTAACTTGTACATTTGATGTAATAATGACAATCAAACGTTGACCCAGAGGCAATCAAACCCAGCATATTAACAAAGCTTTATATCTAATGTAGTCACCCACTTGAAGCAACAGTTGAAATGGGAAATACTGCTTTAGCAATGAAGAATGATAGCGGAAAAAAGGACATCACTCTATGAATCAAATAATTGTAAAGATCGATGCGCGGTTAGTCAAATTGATTCACACTGTTTTCTAAAACACCAAGAAAAAATAGCCCAAGGTCTATGTACTTCTGGATTTTGTGTTCTCACCTGGATGGTTGGATATAGGAGGCTGAAAGGCGAGCTCATTATGCAACGGCCCTGAGAGAAACAGAGAGAAATGTCAGTGATCACCCACTTTGAAGTAAATGCAATCTATAAAGCTATTCGTCTGTAGATTAACTTGAAGCTGTAGTGACAGTGTACTTACAGTAGTGTGTCGGATGTGGCATGGGGGGGTGGTGCTGTAGATGGCCGTTTGTGTGGTGGGGTGTGTTGGGGTTGAAGTTGCTGTTCCTCGACCAGTTGGCGCTGGCACCTGAGGAGAAAAGGACAACAGAAGTCAGACACAGATAAAGAGAACCGAATCAATAATTCACAAAACAAAGAACACTAGGCTTTTACTCATGATTTAAATTGAAATGACTTAATCCATTCTATTTCTGAAGTCATATTTTTTGAGTGAGACAGTAAAATGTTTACAGGAACTTTCAAATTACACACACATACTGTATTGCATAAACAAATGCAGACATCATGATACATAAAGGAATATTTAACAACTGTACTAACCTCCTGATCCAGCAGAAATGGCAGGAAAAGCTGACGAAGAGGCGGAGGTGGAGGCCTCAGCAGGGGGGAGAAGGTTTGGAGTGGCAAAGGGCTCAGAGGGGGCCGGGTGGCTGGTGGAGGGGGGGTGCTGGATGGTCTGGATGGAGTGCCCTCCGTCGATCGAGGGCAGACTCTGCGGACCATCAAAGTCGTACTCATCTTTCACCATCAGAGCGGAGCTGGGGCCAGAACTGGCCAGAGTCAGTCCTGATAGGTCTGTGCACGAGGAACAGGATCGAAGGGCGGAACATGTTAGTGAGGGACAATTTACACATGTGATCCAGTCCCACAGTGTTTTACAAAAAGATGAATAGAAAGGGAACGATGAACTTTTTGACTTTTGCTTAAAAATACAAATAGACTATGTAATAGTAAATGTATAAATAAAGAGAGTAGTTGTGAACAAAATAACTTGTGTTTTCAATTTGAATAAATAATTATTCATTTTTATTCTGTTGATGTCCTCTTCTTTATTTAAGAGTCACAGTTAAGAGAGACTGTATTAAATTGCATTGAACGGCCTTTTCTTTATCGTTTTACATACATTTTAATGATCAGTAAGCTAGAACAACATCTTTTAGACAGTGTTTTTTTGAAGTTGTGTTTAGTTTTAATAGGTTCTGAAGAGCCCAATAAACATTTTACCAATTTAAAAAAAACTAACTGGAAGCTTCCCTATTACTCACCTATGCCAGGAGACACCACTCGCTCATAGTGATAGGGGTTGACACACACGTTGTCACACTTAAGGTCAAAGGCAAACTGGCAGTATTTGACGTGCTTCAGTTCATTCTTATGCAGGTCAGGCCACCGCCACAGCCGCGCGTAGATTACATGAGGGAACCCTTTACGTCCCGCCACCTGGGAACAACAAAAATCAAAAAGATAGAGGAAGAATAAAGGGAAAAAGCGTTAAATCATTTGTATACTCACTACCCTTACAGCTGAGGTCAAACGCAGTGTCAAAGAACGCAACCCGTTTTCCACTAGAGCAGCTTGTTCAGACTAGATTAAAAACACAATGGTCAAGTGCATCTGGCCCACCAAACTTTACGCCCTGGGCCAGATGTACTAACGTGTAGAAAATAAATGTTATTCATAACCCTGTGTTTATTAAATCTATGATCCAGGTGACTGTGTGTTCCTACCTGCAGTCGTCCATCGAGAGTCCTCTGAATGGTCACACACTTGCTGGGATGGGCCCCGTTGGTGGTGATAGCAGTGATGAGGGAGTCAAGCTCATCCTTTTTCTCCTTCAGTTTCTTCACCAGGCTCTCAATGGCCCGCTTGGCAAACGTCTCGCTCTCACCACCCTGTCTGTGACACATCAGGCTGTGCACAATGCTCAGACAGGCATCATTGCTGGTAGGTGTGTTGGTGATAGACATCTTGACTTCTCTCTCTCACTGCACTTTCTGAGAATATATCTATATGTGGTTCACTCAATCAGGAAGCCTCAGCAGAGACTATCTTGACAGAACTTCAGCTGTAGTTGAGGAAGATGTGTGTCCTCACAAGACCCCCAGCATCAGGAAGGAAGGGGACAAAATCTGAAAAAAGGATAATTTGCAAATTTGTGATCAAACTGTTTGAGAAGTATGTTGATTGAAAATTATAGTCGTTTATCAGGCTGTACATTGTTGTGCTGTTAATTTGTTTAGCGTGATACCGATGTAAGATTTCATTATGATAAAAAAAACATGTATATTTCTTAAAATGTGCCTAATATGAAAAGTTGTATTGCTGTTGTATTAGTTGGAGTATCGAAGGAACTTGCAACTGACCAAGAAAGTCAGGCTGTAAATTGCCTGTGTTTTATGTATTGCACATTTTTTAGATAAAGGCTGTACTTTACTGCCACCCTATAGATTAATTCTGGTTAACATTTCAGCTTTTTAGGTAAAACTGATGAACATGATATTTCTATTTGAATCTGAGGAGCAGGCAGGAGGCATGAATCAGAAACGCTACTGTAACGATTTAACAGAATATTTATCAGTATAATAACATGCTAGCTAAGCAATTACCTCATCACCTGACGAAGTAATATTGTATGCACCTGTGTCTAATTTAATTAAAACCCCTGAACTGTTCATTCTAGGATAGAAGTTAGGGTTAAGTTGTTTTGCGTGCCTCTTGTAGCAAGCTTGCGGCGCCACTCTGGCTGCCGTCTCCCCGGGAAGTTACTGCATACTTCCCGGACACAACTCACCGGAAGTAAACAATCCCCCTCTTCAAAAATAAAAGCTAACATTTTAACAAAACGCAATGGAACTATTTTTTTCAATATGTAAAACAACAATCACAAATGTACTTTTAATAAGAACTGTTGAGCTCGAGAAGAACCTAAACCCCATGACATTAGATAACTATTACAAGTTATACACATAGTGTCATTTTAGTCTGTGATAGTAAATTAATTGACATGTTATGCCCAAATACGTCTTATTAACGAGTGTAGGTTGAAGCTTGAACGTATTATACCTAAACCTTTTACATAGCATGTACTAATAGTCAACCATTTAAGTACTTTAGTTTAGTGTAGGTGTTGTTTGTAAAAACAAAAAAGTTCCAAACGTCTCAAACGCAATACTAATCAAACCTTAATGCAATATATGTTGGCCAACATATTTATATATTTCTTGTCAAATAAATTTCACAAGTTAAACACTTTCGGTTTTTGACCGGAAACAGACGTTCATTCGGTTAGCTTGATGTGAGCTTGACTAGCTTCCTGCTCTTCTTATTATACATCCATGTTCCTGCTACTAAACATATCAGCTAGCACGGATTCATGTTGATATATCACAGTAGCAAATATAGCATGCAAATAGGAGGTGAGCAGGGACGCCGCGGCACAAACAGGTCGATATGTAATGTCAAAGTACAGTTTTACTGTGAAACCCTTGGTTGGTATAAGTTCCCTCAATTAATAATAATAATAATAATAATAATAATAATGCATTACATTTTTTTATTAGAGCGCTTTTACAGGTGCTCAAAGCGCTTTACAAGTACACATTACACATATTACACATATTAGACATGTAAGAGTCATTACTGCGGACATTACCCACATTAATAACGACATAAGGCTTTGTAAATAGCTACCTTAGCTTAGCTGGTGTAGCAGCTAGCAGCAGAGCCCTGCCTCTGTCCGAAGTTACCGACGGGGCGAGCAGTAGGGTGTGCAGATCCTGTACAATTCCTGGATTATCTTCATCGATTCTGCAAGCTGCTTACAAAAACATGCTTGATTAAGTCCTTGTCCGCAACCTGTAGCTTTACATCCTTAAAACTGGACCGCGGATCAAGTAAAATCTCAGATTTCGTGTCAAGTCTCGACCCACTTCACGCACTTCTCACACTGTTTCCTTCAATGGCGCGCTGCGCATGCGTACCATAGGAAAGGGGTTTGAGTTTTACAGTCTATGGGTTTGAGTTCATATAGATTATAAACTACTATCGTTAATACTGTTCCGGCTATTAAGTGATTTATTATCCCACTTTTATGACTTTGATTTAACAACTGATTTGTCATGAACAGATTTGACATTCCTTGCATGAAATTAGGAGATATGTGTGTCTTATCAGTTTACCCTCACCTTTACCATAACATGTAGGCTATAACCACAGACGGATTGTGTATTTGTAATCAGTTTGATATAATTACAATATAAAGACCAAGAAAACTATTAATAAGTAGATAGATAAATGATTCAGTTTTCAGTTTAACCATGCCACTCATTTATACATTTATTTTCTCCAATGCACTTAACAAGGTGCTAATTAATGCATTGAAATCTGTTGCAGTGATATTTAGTTGGTCTAAAAAGTAGAAGTATCCACAATGTGCCACATGCCACCTGCTGTAACCTCTCGACTGTAAAGAGAATATAAAAATGCTCTCTCTCATAGCAAACACACACACTTGAAATGCCCCATTGGTTATCACTTTGTCCCAATTAGATGTGAATATTATCCGTTGACAGCCGCAAGATGATGATTAATTTTCAGTTTTGGTAGCAAATGTACTTGGCATGCTCCATGCATGCTCCCATAATTTGACATTAATTGTCTACGCTTTTTGTCTTTGTTTCCCTTTTTTCTCTGCATCGTTTAGCTCTCTATTCTCCCTTTCATTCTTTCAAATCCAAATCCACCATCGAAAAAGATAAAAATAAAATACTTTTCCTTTGATTCTGTGTGTTCTTTATTCCCATTTCTTATTTACGGCAAGCATGTGACAGAATAAGTAGTACACAAACATAAACAAGATAGAGGCATATTGTTGACGAACATTAAGTGAGGGGAGTCACATGGGAGCAATGAGCGTTCATCATTATCACATTTGTTTGCATGAACACACTGATGAATGGCATTGAGGGATAGGAACCCAGTTGACTGCCATTCACTTGTAGTGTAATACAACATACTGACCAACAGAGAGCAGTACGCACCAGGCTTTAAACGCTGCCCGGGACTGACAGACTGTCGATTTCAAAAATCAGATGGTATTAATATTGTGTTATACCTTACAGGCTGAACCTTGTGATAAATATATTGTAATACCCATTCCATCTTCATCAAACCAGATCTCAAGATGTTACAGAAGTGAATACACTTTTGACTTAATCAAACATTGAGCCTATACTGAATGAGTAAGAGGCAAGCATAGCCAAAAGGAAATCAAGCAAACTCAAGATACAGACCTGCATCCATAGTTTGTGTGTCAAAACATAATGCATCAGTTATGAACCTAAATCAAACATATGACGTGCTCTGGTAATAACCCTTTTACAAAAAAGGAGTTAAATCACACACCATATGTAAAAGTAAATAAGATTACAAAATCAAAACAAAAAGGCTTTCAAGCTAAATATAGGGTTAACAGACTCTCTATTGCTCTATTTGAATGTTTAATTGTGTTCTGCAGTCTTTTCACCCATATAATACTGAAGTGTGTTGCACTTCCTAATGTACATTTTTTCATAAAAGGATATCCAATATGCAGTTCATGTTTGAACCTTGAGGTAGTTTGAAATCCCTGTACAGCTAGAATAAATGGCTGTACTTTCTGGTGATATCCCTATGAATTGAATTTGGCTGATTGCTTATAGCTCCCAGCATGCTTTAAGAACAAACTTATAGGAAGAAGATGCAATTATTTACTGTATTTAGCTTGAACTGATCATAAAGCGAAATGTGACTGTTCTCCACATGACTGCCATTCATCCTGCATTAGATGCAGATGTTTATCTGGCAGTAACAGTCAATTTTAACAATTTTGTGGAGTAAAACTCTTGTCAGTGTTCAGGTTGTACTCAGCTTAACCCTCGAAGGTATACATAAAGTCTGTGGTTGCAACCGTAAATAAGAATCAAAGAATCAACCAATCGCATTATTTTCATGTTTACATAACACGAGAAGGGAAGGAGTGATGAAGCAGAAGGGAAATAACGAATGGAAGAGAACAGAGATGGGAAGGTGGGGATGGAACTTTCTGAGAAGTAAGAGTAAATAAAAAAAGGTGGAGAAGTGTTTTTAGTCAGAAAGCTGCTGTCACTTTATTGTGTAAGACATCACTTCCCTTACGCTCCTCTGTTGCATGTTCATTTATGTTTGTGACTGTTGATGGATGTACGCTGTAAGTCCCATGCACTCATTAATAACTATCACACCCACACCATGTGTCTCGCTTCTGACTGATGGCTGTCAAGGTAATAGTTGTCTGATCCATCTCAGCACTATCAGTGTAGAGACTCTAAAGAAAGTCCACTCCAACCAATGACAGATTCTCACTTTTTATTGTTGTTATGCTGTGAAAATCTTTGGCCTGAGTGTTTTCAAATATGTGTTGTTATGATCAAGTCCTGCCAGCTGCTCCACAGTCATTCATCTACTTTTAAAAGTGTTCGTATTACCTAGCAACAAGCATATCTTCTTGGTAATCTTCTGTCAGTGATTCGAGAAATGACAAAAACTTCACATCTAAAGTGTAATTTCCTGTTTTTTCACATGATATTCAGATGGTGCTAATGAAAGCTATGGTTATGAACAATGAAAAAGAAACATTGTGAAAGGTGTGAAAGCCACTAACTAAGCTTTACCGTCTATTTTACTCTACATGTGACCAAAAATATCAAATTATTAGCACGCTAAAACATTAAAGCTTCTTAGTCTTCCAGAGAAATTACTTTTTGAAAGATTCAGACTGACAGACATGTTTTGATAAAGGTAATGCCACCAACGTTTCCATCCATCTACTCATCAAAAATCTCTCTTCAGTCCTCACACCTTCTTCTCCTTTGAACCCCTTCCTCTGAAGCTTGGGCACACCACAAGAGTGGGGGAAGTATTAAATGTGAAATATTTCCACTTCAGTGGGATTCAGGAAATTGTCTTCCCCGCAGGGAAGTAAATGCAGATGGAGGGATGGATATAGAGAAGCATGGAGAAATGGCTAGAGGAGTAAAATGATTGGAAGAAGAGATGGATTAAGGGAAGGGAGGAGAGGTGAAATATTTGGAGGATGGATGGATTGGCGGTAAGCATCAGAGAGATGGAGAGTAGAGGAAAGAGGAAGAGAGAAGCGGAGGTGTGGGAGACGAGATGGCTGAGCTGTCTGTTTGAAGATAAATCAGAGAGGCAGTGTAGTGCGGAGTTCTGTATCCATAAACGCACACACATTAACAGATGTGTGTGCGCCCTCACGCTTGAACTCACACACATGCAAACACACACAAACACAAATACACTCACTTACTCAGCTTGCACACACTCTGCCCCACGGCGAGGTGGTAAAAGGCCACGGCTGATTGGGTGCTGCAGGCAGATTTTGCCCCGAGTGGCAGAGCAGTGCATGTTGGGATGTTTGGATACAAATGCAGTCATCCATGAAGGCATGAGGTAGGTCACCGCTCTTCTCTCCCTCTAATTCCTCCTTTTTTAACATCTCCCTCTTACTCTTCTTTCCAATCTCCATACCTTCATCTCATTTCACCACAGGGTTTTTCTACTCTGTTCCTATCAATCCATCTTTCATACAGACAGTGTATTCTCTCTGGGTATTAACAGTAGCTCTCAGTGCTCCTCTCCTTCTCTCTGTTGTCTGGCTTTATTCATTTCCATCTGTCTTCCATCTTTCTCTTTTTTCCAGCTTTACTCTCCCTCCATCTTTTCCCTGCCTGCAGCCACACACACACACACACACACACACACACACACACACACACACACACACACACACACACACACACACACACACACACACACACACACACACACACACACACACACACACGCACACACACACACACACACACACACATCCCTGTAGTGTACTAACAGAATAATTAGTCGTGGTTGATGTCCCTGACAGTCCTAATCCTTCTAAATGGTGACCACATGCCTCTCCCTATCAGCCCAGGGCTAGTCACCTCACACACGAACCACACACACACATGCTTGGACACACCCGCACACGTGCTTGCGCTGCTTGCAAATAGGCATTTTACATATTAAAATGTCTGTGTTCGGAGTAGTTTTGAGATACTTGCGTCTTAAAGATTTTGTGCTCCAATAATTAACATACTACCCTCCATCCTCATCTATTAGTATTAGAATAAAAAACATCATCAAAAGTCTCATTAAAACAAAAAATAGGAGCTGGAACATGGCTAAATTACAGACAAACTCCCTTACATTAAGCAGCATTTCGATTATGCCTTGGAGTTATATACTTCAAACAAAGCACTGCTAGCGAAGCTCCTCAATATTAACAATAATGTCACAGATATATGGTTCTGTTATTTTTATATTTTTATAATCGTATCATAGTATATAAAATATGCTAGATTGAGGGCAACAGTCAAGCTTCTGATATATATTTACCATAGCTTGGGTGTCCTGTGATCTTTCAGAATACGGTGGAGCAGATCCTAAGATATGAATGCTATGCAAGATGCAATAAGCTCATGACCAGTGAGGGCAGTGTATCAGGATATGAACAAAGGTCAACAGCAGCATCAGACTCTGAACAAACAATAACAACAGCACACAGATCTGAGATGGCACTAGTTCTGGTTTGTTTGACATTTGACTGTATAGTGACCTTACAGTTCCTTATCCTTATGTTAACAATGGTGATTGTGTCACAGCTGCCTGTCTTTACATCCTCATTCGTAGATAGAAAGTATGAGCAAATCATACACTGCACACATTTTCACTGGGACTGTCTTATTTTTACAAATTATTTTGGGGGATTTTAAGGATAATTCTACACAAAGCTGAACTGAAAACCACAACAAATCTAAGGATCACTTTGCTTCTTAGTCTTTCAGACTGGATGGAACAAACACAGTTTCATAAATAATTTCCCGAAAATGGGAAACTATTTTAAAGAGGAGATGGTTAATAAGGTTAGGTGCATTGAACATATCCAAAGATCACATAGAGTCATCATGATAAAACAGATTTCAGGAAAGAACAATATGATTTACAAAGTGACTTTTTTTGTGTAGTGAATTTGATCTTTTATTGCCTTCTGACATACAGAATTAGATGTGGATAGAGAGGGGAGGACATGCAGCCTATTGCTGCAGGGTCGGATTCAAACTGGGTCCGCTGCAGTAAGGACACAGACAGTACACGGTGCGCATGCTCTACCAAGGGAGCTACCGGGTTGCCCTAGTGTAGTGAAATCAAGAAAACAATTGTGTGCACCCCTCTCAATTGAACTAAAATGTGCTAAAAACAGTAATTTGTTGATTCAATCAACATAACGTTGCCCAAATACATATTTTTCTCTCTGTCTGTGTGTGTGTGTGTGTGTGTGTGTACGTACGACCATTAACCCATCACATGTGTAAAGTGAACGTGTGACCACACACACCGTGAGCCCCCTGTGACTCAGAGGGCTTGTGGAGATCAAACACTGATGCCGTCATATGGTTTGAATTAGGGTCAGTCTTCATGTTTCATCATAAAACTTCAATAAAGCAAGACTAGTACAAAACACACACACACACGCACACAGGGTTTGGTTTATGTGAGCAATGTTTGCTATGATGTGTCATTCGATCAGGGTATTTTTTCAGTGTGTGTGACCTTATATATAGTTTGGCAAGATTGCATGGTTATGTGAATTGTGGTCAGTGTGTGAGTGTGTGTGTGTGTGTGTGTGTGTGTGTGTGTGTGTGTGTGTGTGTGTGTGTGTGTGTGTGTGTGTGTGTGTGTGTGTGTGTGTGTGTGGTTGAGGTTCGGAAAATGTTTTCTTTAACCACTGAACCATAAACTCTGAGAGGTTGTGGGCTAATGGGCCCACCCACAAATGGGAAACACACACACACGTGCACATACACACCTTCATGAAGCCAGCTGATTTGCAGTGAAGTGAATCATCCTGCATGTTTTTGTTTCTTTGCAGCTTCTTTGCTTTAGTGTTTGATAAGAAACATTAAAAAGTAAAAACTATTGTGTTACTAATCAGAAATTGTTATTTTGAGTTATGTTCCATTTAATGTTTTAAACTGAAGTGGGATTTCTTAGTTTATTTTTATTTTTCTAACATATCTTCTTGGACTCTGACGTCATCCCTTTCTGTCTTTGTTTGACATAAGGCTCATCATGTTATTCCTTTCTTTTACATAATATCTAAGTGGCTGTGACAGGAGCAGCATTGTTCACATGTTAACCTTTGCACGTTGTGTACATGAAGGATTAAAAAGAATCATAATTTGTTGATAGAAACACCTTCCTTGAGAACTGCTTATTTTGCATACCTAAACGTAACCAAACATGGCAACACTTAAAAATGTAACATTAATGTTTGTGTTAAAAAGCAATAACAGGCTAGTGGTAGAGATCATCATAAACACCACCTCGCCGGGCTGCAGGATACTTTTCAGAAACACTGTTATCAACAGACTCAGCTGCAGAAAAAAAGTAGCTTTCCTGGTGGCGCGGATAAATGTGTTTAATTTCTGTAGTTGTGGACATTGTTATAAGAAACGTTGCTGTCATAAGATTACCATCAGTTGTTCTTAAGAAATAACCATGACCTGGGATTCATTGCCTAATAGGACGATTACACGTTTTTTTGTTCTTCTCCAGTGTATAAGTTCATACATTTAAAAGCAAAACCCTTTCCTTTGTTTTAAACCTATTTGGTTTAATGTACAATCTGCAACTTTTCCAATGTAATCATTACCTTTAGTTTACAATCTTTGATGCTTTGGCACTGCTGGTGCCTTCTTATATGCCTCTATGTAACATGATAAAGTGCATGAGTAAAAGTACATGAGCTTCTGCTGCTGTATAGAGACAGACCTTACTACATAAAAAGTTCTGCAAGCTGGGATTCCAAAATGTTGATTGTTAGAACTGCAAAGAATCATGTAAAAACAAATCATTTTAAGCTCACAAATTGTGAGTGTAGGGATGGTGATTTCTGTCATGCATAGACATTCAGTTGTGTGAGCTGAACCTTTTCTTGGTACTCTTTTGTTTGTGGAAAAGCAATTTCACTGATATGGGTACTGCTGGTGTCACATGCATCATTGCTAACCATTCGACCATCAGACCCCTCTAAAGTGCTTTCAGCTATCAGATGGTGGACTGAACATTTTACTCCTCACAATGTTTTTACAAAACAAGAGTTCATTTGAATTTCTCATTTCATTAATTAATTCAAATGCCGAACTAACTGTTAGCCCATTAGTGAAACCATCCCTTCTTCAAAGCTTACACCAAATCTGAAGTCTATTTCCCAAAATGTGGGTTGTATGAGAGAAGTATCATACAGTATAAACTAAATAACCAAAGTTTATGTCATCCAAAGATACAGTATGTTGTGGAATGCCTTGGAAGCCATGATCCCTGGTTCAATTTCAGCCTCTGAAATGTTGTCCCCTCTCACCCGATTCCTGCAAGGCCTTCTGTTAAATAAGAGTACAGGGGTAAAATGCAAAAATAATTAAATACAAATCTGTCATTTGGGGCAGTTACTTGATTGAATGATGCTGTCATTCTTAACTTTCTCAATCTTCTTTCTAAACAAGTGGAAGATTTATTAATTTGCTCTTCTGCAGAAAACAACAGTTGATTGGTTAATAATTGTGGAAACGGTGTGATTTTATTTGTGGTATTTATGTCCTCCAAACAGTGCAGAAATGTTTGCCGATACGTACAAACACTAACACGCATGTTATTGTCTAATTTTAACTGTGTTACAGTTGCAGTTGCATTGACCTTAGCTATTTGAAATACAAAGTCGTCTCTAAAGTCAGATGTCTGATATCTGTTTATATGTGTGTTCATGTGATTGTTGGTCACTGGACAGTCAACACGCTGCCACTCCTCAATCCAGTATTCATGAAACGCGGTGCATAGGTACATTTACCTCTGGGTCCCCTTACTTTTCCTAGAAAAACTTCTTAAGCTGATCTGTTTTTCTGCATCGATCCATAGAAATCAAACCTTCCTTGTACTTTTACTAATGAACTGAATCTGGTAGCCAAATCAAAACGTTTTGACACACTACTTAGAGCTGTACTTTCCGCCAACATTTTTGAAATTGGTCCGTGCGCAAAGCATTGTGGGGATTTTAAGACAGCAGAGTCTACACATGTGAAGTCTCGAAATTTCCCGCTACGAAGTACGCCGGCCTCGGTAGAATTCCAAGTATGCTGGACATTGGAACAGTCCTTCGGCGGCACTCAATGACATAGTATGCTCCTCTGTCATCATCCTTCTGGACCTGTTTGCTGCATTCGACACGGTGAACCATCAGATCCTCCGTTGCACTCTCCAAAAACTTGGAGTTTCAGGCACTGCACTTTCCCTCCTCACCTCATACCTCAAAGACCGCACCTACAGGGTAACTTGGAGAGGGTCCGAGTCCGACCCTTGTCAATTAACTACAGGGCTCTGTTCTTGGTCCCCTCCTCTTCTCCTTGTACACAAACTCGCTCGGATCAGTTATTAGCCCGCATGGTTTTTCATACCACTGCTACGCTGATGACCCCCAATTAATTCTGTCCTTTCCCCGCTCAGAGACCCAGGTCGTCGCACGCATCTCTGCTTGTCTAGCAGACATCTCTCAGTGGATGTCTGCTCATCACCTCAAGCTCAACCTTGACAAGACTGAACTGCTTTTCCTTCCGGGAAAAGATTGTCCCACTCTTGACCTAACAATCAACATCGGCCCCTCTGTTGTTTCCCCGACTCAGACTGCAAGGAATCTGGGTGTGATCCTAGATAACAACCTGTCCTTCACTGCAAACATCGCTGCTACAACCCGCTGCTGCAGATACACCCTTTACAACATCAGGAGGATACGTCCCCAGCTGTCCCAGAAAGCAACGCAGGTTCTGGTCCAGGCTCTCGTCATCTCACGCCTAGACTACTGCAACTCCCTCCTGGCTGGTCTACCTGCATGTGCCATCCGACCTCTGCAGCTCATCCAGAATGCAGCGGCTCGTCTGGTCTTCAACCTTCCAAAATGTTCCCACACCACACCGCTCCTCCGCTCCCTTCACTGGCTTCCGGTAACTGCTAGAATCCACTTCAAAACAATGGTACTTGCGTACCATGCTGCGAATGGATCTGGCCCTTCCTACATCAAGGACATGGTTAAACTGTATACCCTAGCACGTGCACTTCGCTCTGCATCAGCCAAACGGCTCGCTGCACCTTCGCTGCGAGGGGGACCCAAGTTCCCACCAGCAAAAACACGTGGGTTTGCTATCCCGGCTCCAAAATGGTGGAATGAGCTCCCCATTGAAATCAGGACAGCAGATAGCTTGCACATCTTCCGGCGCAGACTGAATATAGAATTACTAACAAAGAACTGCTAACAAAGCACTTATATACTAATAAAGGACTGGCTTATCTATAGCCAGTTGAGTAGCACTTGAAATGTTTGGCTCTATGAAACCTGATGTACTTATATGATTCTGTTTTCTTCAAGGTTGTATCTTCCTGGTCGAATGTACTTATTCTAAGTCGCTTTGGATAAAAGCGTCAGCTAAATGCAATGTAATGTAATAGTGGCTCTGGAGCAGCCGTCCTCGACATTGAGAAACACCCCAAGACACACCAATCTGAGTAGGGCGACGCAACGTTCATCGACGAACCGACATCTATCGATGCCGAAAATCGGCTTGGTGTGTACTGTGTAAGGACCTTTGCAGAAAACATACAGAGCGACTTGATGTTCTTGTCATGTCACACCAATAACACAGCATGATACATCACTGTAAGGCATTCATAATCATCTTTTTCCACTTACTACGAGTCTCCATGCTCCTTTTTACAACATAGATGTGTGATGTTGTTTTCGATGACACGATAAACAGCAAGTCAGGGATATTTTATGAAACAATATTTTACCTATTTCTGATAGCTAATTTAAATATACTTTCTTTCTTTCCTCACTTTCTTCTTTAGCTACCAAAATAAGAATTTATATTTTCAAAGTCCTCTGAATAACTCTGAATATCTGGTTTTCTTGAGTACTTCCCATGCTTCAGGGGCTGTAAGGGAATCTCTGTCAGCCTCTTCTATTTATTCCTTGAGGCGTGGTCACACTTAAGTATTTTTAGACTGTAAGCCCGATTTGACGATTTAGCCTGTTAATTGAATTATTACGTTTGAAAGAGCGCCACATTTGATAACTTCGAACACACTGACAGGTCATCTGAAGTTAAAACATTATATTAATTTCATTTATCAGCTGTGTTTTAACACATCATGTGCTGATGTAGTGTGACAATAAAACAAAAACCTAGAATTAGAGTAACAGGAAAACCAGTTCAGACTTATCTGCTCCTGCTGACCTGCTTAATGAACGACCAAAAATAACAGCAAACCTTTATCTTTGATTCATAGTAAATGTTAGATACAACTAATTGCCTCAAAGCAAGAAGGCTGACAGAAAAGTAATATTTCAGCTTTTTGATGCTAAAACGACAAAATAATAGTCTTTATGCTAGCAGCTCAGTAGTTCGCGCTAAATGCTAACATCAATATGCTAATATACTGTCAGGTATAATCTTTATAATGTTCATCATATTAGTTAACCTGTAAGCATTCTGCCATTTGGGGCAGTCACCTACAGCAATAGTGCATTTGTCCAAACAAATAGTTCTATCACTCTACTTTCACCACAGAAAAGCTACATCAGGACTGATTCATGACTTCATATTCCATACTGAGGTTCATGTGATGTGTACAAATACAAATTGAGCATTAGAACTTTTTTTTCAATCAACTATTTATGTTAACATAAGAAACTGTAAAATCTCAATATTTACAATACAGGGTTCATACACTTTTTCACCAATGATTTTCAATGAGGCTAGATGACCAAAGAAAATGACTCTTTCATGTGGCTAGCATGCGCTGCCTCGCCCATATTCGAAATATCGAATATGTTACAACACAGTTTGCATTTAGCACGTCTTGGGTCAATGTCTTTTGATAACCACAATTGGTGCTTATCCTTTAGAAGCCATACATTGTTGAAACTGCACTTCCCTGGCATCTTTATATCAAATAGTAGCTCCTATAGACTAGAGGGCGTGATTGTAAACATCTCTCACCAGCGAAATACAGCCACAGTTGCCATTTTACATTTCATTATACGATACAGTATTTATTATCATTATAGTATTACTATTTCTGCGATTAGATAACATATGAATTATATTTGATGCAACTTTAGTTATATTTCCATGACTTTTCCAAAACTTTGGGAAAAATATTGCATTCCATGACTTTTCCAGGTTTTTAATGACTGTACGAACCCTGACAATATCAGAACTTTCTCAACCAACTATTCATTATAAATGTAAAGACAGGGGGAGCAGTGCCATGGTCTTTGTCTGTCTTCCAAGACAGTGGGTCTGGCTGCTGTGTAGGTGGGGGTGAGTGATGGTGCATGGGCTGCTGGTGGCTGTGTCGGAGGGAGGGAGGTGTGCTAGGCGAGACTTCTTTGCTGGCTGGGTTGATCGTGATGGCTGTGGTGGAGGCCTTTGTACCGAGGTGTATCTTAATCTTGTGGCATGTGATAGGGCCCTAACCCTAACCTTAGCCTCTTCACCTCACCTCACCTCACCTCACCTCACCTCACCTCACCTCACCTCACCTCACCTCACCTCACCTCACCTTCACCTCACCTTCACCTTCACCTCACCTCTTCACCCTCCGTGCCGCTCTCTGTGTCTGACATGTCGCAGCTCATGTCAACCTTTCTCTCATCCCTGTGCTCACAGGCTTCACAAAGATCCCCTTGCATATACATCCCTTCATCCCTTCTTCTTCTCTACCTTCAGTGACCCTCGCAGTGAGCAGACGCTCCGGTCTCTCTCTCTCTGACCCTCGCAGTGAGCAGACGCTCCGGTCTCTCTCTCTCTGACCCTCGCAGTGAGCAGACGCTTCGGTCTCTCTCTCTCTGACCCTCGCAGCGAGCAGACGCTCCGGTCTCTCTCTCTGACCCTCGCAGTGAGTAGACGCTCCGGTCTCTCTCTCTGACCCTCGCAGCGAGCAGACGCTCCGGTCTCTCTCTCTGACCCTCGCAGCGAGCAGACGCTCCGGTCTCCCTCTCTCCGACCCTCACAGCGAGCAGACGCTCCGGTCTCCCTCTCTCTGACCCTCGCAGCGAGCAGACGCTCCGGTCTCTCTCTCTGACCCTCGCAGCGAGCAGACGCTCCGGTCTCTCTCTCTCTGACCCTCGCAGTGAGCAGACACTTCGGTCTCTCTCTCTCCGACCCTCAGTGAGCAGACGCTCCAGTCTCTCTCTCTCTGACCCTCGCAGTGAGCAGACGCTCCGGTCTCTCTCTCTCTGACCCTCGCAGTGAGCAGACACTTCGGTCTCTCTCTCTCCGACCCTCGCAGTGAGCAGACGCTTCGGTCTCTCTCTCTCCGACCCTCGCAGTGAGCAGACGCTCCGGTCTCTCTCTCTCTGACCCTCGCAGTGAGCAGACGCTTTGGTCTCTCTCTCTCTCCGACCCTCGCAGTGAGCAGACGCTCCGGTCTCTCTCTCTCCGACCCTCGCAGTGAGCAGACGCTCCGGTCTCTTTCTCTCTCTGACCCTCGCAGCGAGCAGACACTCCGGTCTCTCTCTCTCTGACCCTCGCAGCGAGCAGACGCTCCGGTCTCTCTCTCTCTGACCCTCGCAGCGAGCAGACGCTCCGGTCTCTCTCTCTCTGACCCTCGCAGTGAGCAGACGCTCCGGTCTCTCTGTCTCTGACCTTCACAGTGAGCAGACGCTCTGGTCTCTCTCTCTCTGACCCTCGCAGTGAGCAGACGCTTCGGTCTCTCTCTCTCCGACCCTCGCAGTGAGCAGACGCTCCGGTCTCTCTCTCTCCGACCCTCGCAGCGAGCAGACGCTCCGGTCTCTCTCTCTCCGACCCTCGCAGCAAGCAGATGCTCCGGTCTCTCTCTCTCTGACCCTTGCAGCGAGCAGATGCTCCGGTCTCTCTCTCTCTGACCCTTGCAGCGAGCAGACGCTCCGGCAGGGTCGGCGTCATGGGTGGTCATTCGCGGGCCATGCCCCCCCAAATGAGTCACTGTGCCCCCCCAACGCAGGGTGGGCAAGCCTTGCCACTTTGCCGTTTTTTTTTTTTTAATCATATAGGCTAAGTGAAAACGTTTCCACTAAAGGTTTTTTGTGTGAAATACATCAGAAATAAATAATACAAATATAAAACACAGCCTGAGGTGTGCTCACTGCTGCTCTCTGATTGGTGTGTTGCTTGACCAATGACCCCCGACCTTTTTTTTGTTATCATTACGTGGCTGAGTGTTTAGATGAAAGCCCAGTGGCAATCTGTCCATCTGTTACACTGATTATACAGTAAAGCCATCGAAAATAATATGATATACAGTACAGTACAAGTACATGGGTTTCATTCAAGCTCTGTGTGTGTGTGGCACGAGCGCATTTTGTGAGTGCGCGAGCGGTAACGTGGAATGTTGTTAGCATTTGGTTAGCTAGCTATGCTAACGGATATAAAGGGCTGTTTCTACACCAAGGTGGAGGACAGTCCTCTCCTGTCAGACTGAGAGGATCTTATAACCTCAGCTCAGTGAGGTAAGGACTCTCTCAGTGTTTAGATAGTTCACTTTAGTGTAAGTTATCTCAGTGGGTCTCAAACAGTTTGGTCACCATTTATGTAAGTATTTTCGAGGAATACCTTTATATGATCATTATAGTTATTAAAGAGAGAATAAATGAAAAACGGGTATGAAATACTATAGGACAGTAACACAAGAATACAGTTTAAAAGGGGAATGATTAGTGAAATATCCATAAAGAAAAAGTAAATCTGTGTACAGTTCTGTATGGTTGCTGAGAGATGTAGGCTATCCATAGATCTCTTCACTTTGCTCTCAAAGTGCACCAGATTGATGCATTTAACTTCAATATTTTAATAATAATCTTCCTGGGGGAGCATGCCCCCAGACCCTCCTAGAGGAGGTTAGGTCCACCCCCACCTAAAACATGTTCACATGGATAGGATACTAAATACATTTGCACACTTTTTATATGATGGCCTATGTCCATATCAAATCAAATCAAGTTTTATTTATATAGCACATTTTTCAACGATTTTTGGTCGAGCCAAAGTGCTGTATATACAGTATAATACAAAATAACCTACAGTAAAGACACTTTACAGCAAATACAACAGCACAGTTTGTGCAGAATATCAGTATGAGAAAACGACACCCTCTGTCCTTATATGTTTCTGTTGTAGTGGTCGTGCCACAACCGTGCATGTATGCCCAAGTCATAGGTGCAGTATACAATAGCACTACACCCCTGCAATGTGTGTGAAAGACAATAGACTTTACAGCATGTTTTTTTAAATTGAAGTTGCGTTGGTGTTTGTGTGTTGGTTGTTGACGGCAGTGTGTGCCCCCCCTTGGTAAATGATTGCCCCCCCATTCGATTTGTTCTAGAGCCGACCCTGCGCTCCGGTCTCTCTCTCTCTGACCCTCGCAGTTAGCAGACGCTCCAGTCTCTCTCTCTCTGACCCTCGCAGTTAGCAGACGCTCCAGTCTCTCTCTCTCTGACCCTCGCAGTGAGCAGATGCTCCGGTATCTCTCTCTCTGACCCTCGCAGCAAGCAGATGCTCCGGTCTCTCTCTCTCTAACCCTCGCAGCGAGCAGACGCTCCGGTCTCTCTCTCTCTCTGACCCTCGCTGTGAGCAGACGCTCCGGTCTCTCTCTCTGGAAAAAATAATTAAAATAATAAAATAAACTTCGCTAGCCAAGCCGCATCAAGCAGTTCAACCAGGGAACATACCGGGGCGCTCCGGAGTCCGAGCGTTACTGCCGCATCTTCGCAGCACGCGCATCCCTCTCTTGCCAATTATGCGGAGCCCCCTCCCACCCGGCCTCAGCATGCTTATTCAGCACTCCACCTCACTTTCCTCTCCATCACGCAACGCCTCAGACTTTAACCGTCTATCACCCGCAGGGAGGCAGGATGGTGTGTAATAACTTCAATGAACTATAGGCTGCTTCTCTCTAACTGCCGCCTATTCACATCTGCTCTTTCCGCGGCGTCGCTCATACCAGGAGCACCCGCCCCCACAACCCAACCTAACATTTTACGGCATAAACGTATTTTCCCTTTAGAGTGTAACGGAGGCCTGGTGCTGGGCAAACCGCGCGCGCATCATTCTAACTCCTCAAGGTAATGTTTAGTTGAATTTAGAAGTGAAGATGTAGTCATTCGTTCCGGGCATGTTATTTTCAAGCCACACGTTTCTGGTCCAGAAACACTTTCAGAACATCCCGCACATTTTGGGGGCATTCTCAGAACATTATTAGAGCCATTTCTCCCGCATCGGCGCAGCGTCCACAGCAGCTAGACCGGGCATCTCTTATCCAACCATCTAGTCCCTCGGCCGCTGGTCATCCCAAGCGTACCACGCTTACATCCACAACAATCTAAACGACGTCAGACACGCACACGCTTAAATCAGCTGCTTTAATCCGACTCTTTTGGGGGCCCGTAATCAGCCCATGCAGGTCAAGCCGGAGACGGAACCCCCACTCTGAGTCTCCCACTGCACGGACCACAGCTCGTCCTCCCAGATAATCCCTTCACCCCCCTCATATCATTCACATGTTACTTCAATACACGTACAAACATCACACTGTTGTGGCGTGGTTCCTGCTAGTGAAATGAGGTTAAAATGTTAACATAGGTTCAGGAGCATGGCCACGCCTAAAACTCCACCTCGAACCACGGCCAGGGGCGAACTGGCCATTGGGAATACCGGGAGTTTCCCCAGTGGGCAGGTGCTGTGCGTGGGCCGGAGGGCCCAACACATTTTTATTTAAAAAAAATAATAATATATATATATTTTTTTTTTTTATTTTCCTAAATCCTACCGGCCCACATTTGTAAGTGTTCAGGGGTGTGGCCCACACCCCACTGGGCTGGGCTGGGCCGTTTTGATAGGCTATCAGATAGTTTCACTTTCACACATCAGCTCCGTAGCAGCTGTCACTGCGCAGTGAACGATCAGGAGTGAGTGACTGAGAGACCTAGCTGGCAGTTGCTTACAGATGGATAAACAAGCTCCAAAGCGTAAAGGCGTTTTTGTATAGTTTGTGTATACAGTATACAGTATTGTGGCAAGCCCTGGGTTCAGAGGGAGGGGCTTGCATAGGAGAGGGGGGGGGGGGGGGGGGGGTTGGCAGGGAAACGGGGGTTCAGGGGGAGTGCCTGTACCGTAGGATAGAAAACGGGGAAGTGACGTCTGACTCAGAGGTTGCGCGCCGGTGGAGAAGAACGTGTTGCCCACATTCTGTTACTGAGTTTAGGCTAGTTAGCAGGTTTATTGTTTTGGGTGCAGTCACTTTTGCCTCCACTTGCTGTTCAAATAAATGTTGAAAGAAAAAGTAAATCTGTTTACAGTTCTGTTTCACATGGGTGTTGAGAGATGTATCCATATATTTAGTCCCTAATTTTGCTCTCAAAGTGCACCAAATTGACGCATTTAACTTCAACATTTAAGCATGCCCCCGGACCCCCCTAGAGGAGGTAAGGTCTACCACCTGCCCACACCCCCTGTTAAATTGTCTCACCCACATTGAGGATGCTTCCTATGCCCATGTTTTATTCCATGCGTCAAGTCAGGCAAATTGGGTCCAAATGTTATTGCATCAATGATCTGTTAACATTAAAATCACTAAATATATGCTGTAACTATTTTTGCTCTAGGCAACTCAAGGGCTCAGGTAATGTGATTACTATATGAATAATTGTCCAAAATAACATTAAATGCATAGGGTTTTTTGCATTAAATGCATAGGGTTTTTTGTTTTTCGTCACCGGCCGGCCGATACATGCTGCGCATTAAGTGGGCCTGTCTGTCAATTAATCCCTGGGCCAATTTTTCCTCCCAGTCCACCCCTGACCACGGCCACCCCTATTTATATTCGGCAAAACTTCCGGCCACTGCTCGTCTCCATCCTTTCAACCCACCCTCCCTCTCCCTTTCTACCCATACAGTTCCCCTTCCGACTCACACCGAGCGATACATCCATCCATCCATCCCTTCTTCCCTCCCTCCCCTCAACATCCCTACATCCCTCATCCCCACATCCCTCATCCCTACATCCCTACATCCCTTCATCCCTCATCCCTACATCCCTCATCCCCACATCCCACATCCCACATCCCTCATCCCTCATCCCTACATCCCTTCATCCCTCATCCCTACATCCCTCATCCCTACATCCCTTCATCCCTACATCCCGCCGTCCCTCATCCCTACATCCCTCCATCCCTCATCCCTACATCCCTCCGTCCCTCATCCCTAGATCCCTACATCCATCCCTCATCCCTACATCCCTCATCCCCACATCCCTCATCCCTACATCCCTCCATCCCTCATCCCTTCATCCCAACATCCTCTGCCCGTCACCATTTATATTTAAACGGTGCATGTTTATATACTGTGTATACTAACACCTTAATTCCAGGTATCGTCTGGGGGGCCCGTAATCAGCCCACGCAGATCATGCCGGAGACGGAACCCCCACTCTGAGTCTCCCACTGCACGGACCATAGCTCGTCCTCCCAGATCATCCCTTCACCCCCCCTCATATCATTCACATGTTACTTCAATAAACGTACAAACATCAGACTGTTGTGGCGTGGTTCCTGCTCGTGAAAATATAGTTAAGGTGCATGCTCCTGTGTGCCACCTTTGAGCTGCATGTCTTGTTTTGTCCAGTCATTTTCACCATTTATGTCATGTGACCTTCTCCAAGTCTTATTATTGGCCCGCATGCGCTGACCTTGTTAAAGCTGCCTCAGTTTTATAATGGCTTTAAGCACAAGCCCTGGCCAGTCTTATGCCAACACGGACATGAGCTGTATTTACATCAGAGATCCGAATAGATACAGGGCTAGCCATTACACGCTGCCTTAATGCTAATCTGTTCTCATAGATTTAGCATTGATCTTGGAGTCTGTAAAGTGGTTAGCAAAGTTCATAAAGGTTAAAAAGAATAGCTGCTAGGTGGTTAAAGGCAGATCGCCCCGCCCCCAAAAAAGCCATAACCTCATCCCATACATATGATCTGTGAATACCAGTGACATATAGAAATAGACCTAAATAATTTGTTCTGTTTCTGTTTGGCGTTGTACTTTGCTGCAGTGGACACCGAAGTGTGTGAGCTGTTATTACTGAAGACAGACCGAAGTTGTTTGATGACTGAATGCATTTGGGGCAGTAGGAAAGTGTTAAAAGTATGTGAAAAGTGACTTAAAGTGTGTGCTTATGCAGACATGAGGCTTACACATAAAGTTGCAAACACATTTTATGTGAGCTTTCATGGATTTAAGTCCATGGGCTTGTTCTTAGTTCAGTCTGTTTCACACTGATCCTATTGGCAGTTATGCAAATGCCAGTCTAAGACAAACAAGAGTTCATTTGAATTTTTCTTCTGTGATGTGAGTTTGCGATAAAGTAAAATCTGCATTTTAGGGGCAACAAAAGTAATTACCACGTTGTCATGCTAACTCACAGTCTGCCTGCAACTTTGGTCTGTCTGCCTCTCATTAGGCCCTAGTTCCCCCAGGAAGTGTTTAACACACACACACACACACACACACACACACACACACACACACACACACACACACACACACACACACACACAGCACACACACACACACACACACACACACACACATACTGTATGTGTTAGCGTGTGCACATACATGTGTGCCTTTGGAGAGCGCTGCTGGAATCATAAGCCTCTTTAACATCAGTGTTGAATAACTCAGTTACAGTAAATCTTCTTAGTTTTCTCTCTTTCTCTCCTCATTGGTTTGCTCCTCGTCCCTCTCTACCTCTGTCCTTCCTTCATCTCTGCACTGTCACTGTTGTCTCCCCATAGTCCATATACAATGTTTTTTTACATATAAAAAAAAAAAGATCTCTGGCACCGTCACACACACATAAATCACCAAAGTTGAACTCTATGCAAAGCACAGATGCAAATGTGCTTTGCCGTTGGAAGCAAACGTTTTTTTAGCCCCTTTGCCTGCATAATATGGAGGTAAATGGGGGGCACATTTTATTTGCATATGTGTGACCAGGGCACCAGGCACCAAGATAATTGTTTCATTTAACTACTCTTGGGTATTCCCATGAGCAGAATTGTTGTGGGCATGCAAGATTTTATTAACAATCGCAATAAACAGAGGGTTAATGGAAAGTGCAATGTTAAAACAAAACCACATGATTAAATGATATCCTCTCAATATATCAGTATAGGTTTTCATCCTGTGGTTGTGATGGACTGATATATATTTAATCATAATTATAAAAATAATTATTTTTAGGCTACATAAAATGCAATTTCTTCATTTTATTTTATGCGTATTGCTCAAGGACACTTAAGCAGGGTAATGAGGCATTGGACCCTCTTTGTTCAACACCACCACAACTAGGAGGCATAGTTTGTAATTCGTAAGGGGTTGATTAGAGGTGTGTGTGTGTGTGTGTGTAGAAACTGAAGCTTCTTCTATCTTTATTTTCTCTCTCACTGTGTGTAAGAGCTCAGTTGTGGTTTAACAGTATTAGTGCTTACTTAAAGGGTCGCAAGAGTCTCAGTGTCTAAGCCTGTCTCTTGGATTAGTACGGCAGCTGAGGACAGCACATACACACAAACACACACACACACACACATACAGACTCCCTATCTCTTTTATTTGCATTAGTTGTCGCACACATCACTATATGCACAAAGAAGTGTGTCTACACACAGACACACACACACACACGTCTATTTGCATTCCCATGACCATAACAAGCCTTTGATTATCACTCGTGGTGGGTATTTCCCCCCAGCCTGTTTGCATGGCTGTTAAACAAACTGGGAGTTGGTGTATCTAGAGAGGCATCTTTGTTCCTTTTTTACACACAGGACCAGCCGTAGATAGTTCAAATCCACCTGATAATTGTATGAATGCACTTCTCTCACCTCCTCCCTGACACACACCCAAAAGCAAGCAGCCTTGCACAAACAAAACACACCAACGCTGAGGACACACTCAGCCGCAGCAGCAACAGAAACAACAAAGTGTTCATGCAGGCACACACCAACAAAGAGAATGCGTTAAACAGGCAATATTGTCTTAAATTCAGAAGCTGCAGAAGTAGATCAAGTTAATCTTTTATTCTGCGCTCAACATAAAAGACTTGATGTTTTTGCGGCTGTGCGACTTGGCAGCTACAATTCTGCTTTCTGTTTTATCCTTGTTAAAGTGAGAAGGAAAACTAGAGGAGAGTGCTTCAAAAAGAATAGACAGATCAAACATGTAGATCAAAAACCCAGATCAAAGAACCCCAGTGGTATAAAGTTTGACTTGTTGCTTTAGACCTTGAACACTCCTAGGTGCTGTAAAATCACGATATACGATAGGAATAGTATTACGTGAACCGAGATGTGTAAGACCTTACAAAGCAGTCAGAGAACATTTCAAATCAAATGGAAAGCCTCGGCTTTTGATCTCACATGTTCAGAAGTTCTTGTGCACCTGCTGGAGCACCTTATAAGCACTTATGTTAAGCACTTAACACATCATTGAATGTTTAACAAATGTTAATTATGAGCTGTTATTTAAAGCCTCAACAGCCTCAGCTGATCTGAGCTACACAGGAGGATGCTTTGGCGTTTTCATTTTCTATAATTATACAGACAGATGTGTCCCTAAATAGGACACATGTGTAAAAAAAAACATGGGTTTTCTCTGAATAGCCTATTAGGTACAAATCTGACGCAAAGTCAATAAAACCCATTTCTTGCCATTTGCTTTGAATGTAAAGCATTGAGCTAGGTACAAAAATGGTATCTGTGTCATAAGCCTGTTGAATTAAATATATAATTAAACCAATATTTACAGGTCTGATAAGGCTTCAAACTCATGGATCCACTCAAATGGCCCTTCATAATGTGTATTTATTTTATCATCCCAGAGAAACAACACTCCCCAACCTACGCAGCTCTTCAGTTGTTTCACTCAGAGCTGTTTTTGGTCTGGATTTCATTCATGCCACATTTGAGGTGATGAGTGGACATGTAGCTGAAGTAAACACATTATTTTATTAATTCGCTCAGCCCTTTTTACTGAAAAACAAGAAGCCTCTATTACAAACTTTACATAATTGACACGAAAATAAAAAATAAACCCATTCCAAAGATGCTTTTTCGAATGAATCGTGTTTCATCTGAGAAAATAGCTGAGTCCCTCATTTGTCAAAGCAGCACAATTGTGTCCCCATTACAAATTGAGAGCATATTTTTCCTTTTCCTCGACATGCACCTATACAGTGTTTCATGGTAATTGTGTCCTCTTCCAAGAATCAAGTGGAATGTGACCATATGTGCTAATTGCTGTACGATGTCTACAGAGCTTCATTATGTCTCCATTAGAATCAATTTTCAGCACAAGTGATTTGTTATGTTTTATCCACTGTGATATATACCATAAGTCAAGCTCTGCCCACACAACTCTTTGAACTGGTGTTTGTTTGTGTGTGTCAAATTGCGTGCGAGTGCCTGTGCGTATGTGCGTTTGCTCAACCATATGCTGTAGATCATGGCTGTGACTGCCTCTACACATGTTAGGACACACAGATTAACCACCACAACCATTCAAAAAAACATCCAGATGACATGACCTACGCACTACTTCTTCTCTCCTGACAACATCTACTTTGGCTTGTTGTCTTTGTGATCAGAGACGCAGACGGATGTCCTTGTGGCTCTCAGCCAACGTACACAACACACATTGTGGTTTTGCAACCGGCTTATCGCTTTTGTTGCATGTCACCTCTTGCTTTTCCTATTTGAGTTCACTAAACAGGAAAGCCCTAAGATAAAACAAAGGGACAACAAAGAGGAGAAACGATCAGTGGCTAACATAACAAAGCATGGCCGAGGGGAGCAGGTCTGTCAGACAGACTGAACCCATCTGGACCTGATCGTCTCTGCAGCACCACAACTCCACATGTTGCCTTTGATACGACTCCACTCACAGCTGGTCTTGATAAAATTGGAGGTTTGTGGTACGTAGGTTTATGTGTGTGTGTGTGTGTGTGTGTGTGTGTGTGTGTGTGTGTGGTGTGTGTGTGTGTGTGTGTGTGTGTGTGTGTGTGTGTGTATGTGTCTGTGTGTGTGTGTCTGTGTGCATGTGTGCTAGTCTGTATGTGTGTGGTTGTATGTGTTTGCAAGTTTTAATATGTGCATTTTTACCTCACACTGTGTCACTTCCACATCGTCTAGTTGCACACCCCCTGCACCTACCCATACACACACATTTAAACACACACACATGCACACACAGTCACACATGTTTTCCATTTAGGTTTTAATTTCCCTCCTTCTCCCCTTTTCCTTTCCTCTGTTTAAACAGCCGGAAAGCTGCCTGTAAAAGCCCTGATCTGTTTACATGATGGGCTGCCTGGTGCGAGGCTGTTTAATGCACAGTCATAAATTATACAAGAACTCGACAAACTGGGAATGAACACCATACTGCGGCTTCAACAAATGCCAAAAACCTGTTTCTCATGGCTTGGATCCGGGACACCCTTGAACTATAATATGTCTTGGCTATTTTTTCCCCACAGATAACAGTCACCATGAATGAAAAAATCCCCTACATGTAAAATACATTTTGAGTAATAAATCATCCCTTATTAATGCATTATTTCTCTACAATGTAGTATTTTTTTTCCTTGAAAGTGTGATCTTTTTTTGTGAGCACTTCAAGGCACTTTAGTCCTTCGGAAAAAAAAACCCATGACATTGCAAACAATATGTTAATCATTACCTTCTATGATTATAATAAGCCCTGCACATAAAGTATTATTAACAGTCCCTGCAAACATTAGAGTTGGTTTTACATAAAAACACAGTGATTAATGGACATGACCACAATCAAAAAGGTCCATTTAAGGAAAGGCATCAAGAGAGGAAACAGGGGCAAATCAAAACCTACATTGCTAAAACCAAGCATTGCTGATAATAAGGAAAAAACCCTCACTATGTCTAAAATAAAGAGCAATAAAAACATGATCGTAATCACAGTTAGGATTTTGACCAAAATTAAGGTGAACACTAAAATATCAACTCATTAAATATCCGCTCTATCTGCTTCAATACACATTGCATCCCAACTTTCATTTGAAAAATGTGTATATAGAGTTGGCATGAACCGTTATGTGGGAAGTCCAGACTTAAACAATGTTCACACATGTTATCTCCATCATCTGTGTTGCTTCAGTTTTCCTCAGTGATCACAGCTCTCTAAAGGCTTGAAACCAGAGACTGTGGGCATGATGTCATCTGTAGACCAACACTGAGCAGTGGAGACGCAAGGGACGTGACAGCAGTGATTTACTGAAGGTTCAAACATGCAGGCAGTGCAGTTAAATCCAACAAGGTTGCAGTGAGTTAATAGCCACTGAAGTTGCACATTTTCACGAGGTGAACTGTTTATTGAATGTCAAAAATCTGAATGACTACATGTGACAAACTTAAAGGTGGTGTTGTAAAATGTTGGCTGTTATTCTGTTATTCACATGAGCTCAGTGAACATCAGCACCAAGCACATCTGGGACAACATTATAATGAAGTGATGATCTGATAAGCCTCAAGTGGCAACAAAAAAAACCGTAGCTTTAAAGTCACTGTTATATTAAAATAATCTAAGATTATCACCAAAAAAAGGATTATATTTTAAAGGTCCCCCAACCCCATCCCACGCTGTGGCTCTCACTCCTCTGTTGAACACAAAGGTCTGCTGCCAAACACCTGTACATGATTGACTACTGACTTTGATGTTTATTTAGGTTTGTTAATTTTTTAAGTGTGGTTATATTGTGAATAATGTGTTTTTGTTACTTTTAAACTCGTATTGTCTTTCATCTTTGTTGCAGCCAAAGAACCGGGCTGTAACAAATGCTCAAAACATCAACAAGTACTCTGCTTTCATATGTTTTTCCCGGAAAAAAGCTAAACGTTTTCTTAAATTAAATATTTCTTACTCGTTGTAATCCAGAATCTATGCAGGCTTTATCAAGCGTTTTTTTTTAACGAGTAAATAAACTTGGTCTGTTGGCATCATTCGTCCTCCTTGGCAACAGTTAGTGTTGACACTTCAGATTAGGGCCTTTTTGATCTTTGGGTGATCCTGTCATATGTTAAAATGTGAGGCGTACGTCTACATGAACAGGTAACAGATTCAGGCAACATCTGCCAAAGAACATCATCCTCCTCCTCCCGATGAGGATGAATATAAACCATTGCTCTCCCTCACACTGAACCTCTAACTGGGGCACTAGAAGATTGGATTTGGCACAAGGTGACTCAAATTCTTCCAAAGAGGAAACCAACCAGCGCTTCCACCTCTCCCTCAACCACAAAAAGAAAGTGTCTCACAGGCCATGTTGATGGTATTCAAATGATGTCCTTGGTTGTCCATCAAAAACAGTCAAAACAAAACAAGGGCTCCATGGGAAGGCTTGGCCTGAACCCTCACGCAAATCATCTGCTGTTGACACACACACCACCTCATGACTATGAATTCACTCTTTAAAAAGCCCTCTTGACACACACATACATAAAAAGAAACACACACACACACACACACACACACACACACACTAACCAAACTAACCAAATGCGCTTACACACACATTTAAATAGCACAAAGCCCAACAAAACACATGTTTGCATATTAGCTCTCTCTCTCTGTGTCTCTCTCTCTCTGTGTCTCTCTCTCTCTCTCTCTCTCTCTCTCTCTCCTCTCTCTCTCTCTCTGTGTCTCTCTCTCTCTCTCTCTCTCTCTCTCTCTCTCTGTAACACACACACACACACACACACACACACACACACACACACACACACACACACACACACACACACACACACACACACACACACACACACATACATGAACGCTCTTCTTGTGGTAAGTGGGACGAGAGAGTGGAATCACTCCATTTGTCGTCCCACACAAAGCTGCTTGTTCAGCCATTATCTGTGAGAGCCTCTTCTCTCCTCTACAGGCAAGATGACCGGGGCACAGCTAAAATAGCCACTTCTCCCTCATGTCACTCCTCTCTCTCCCTTGCTCCACCACTCTCCCCCTCCTCTTTTATAAACAAAGCGCAGCTATTTGTTTTAGCCACTAAAATCGGAAATAAATGGGACATTTGCAAACCAAATGAGGCTTATATATGGCAGGTTCTTGTGCCCCATCCAAAGCAGAGGCTAATTGTGTGCTTCTCCACTCTAAACAAATGACTTGGGGAGAGAAAGACTTTTGAAGTGAATGAGGGGATGGGCTATTTGTTAAGGAAATCAGGAGGCCACTGAGCTCATGTACAATTACCTATTTGTGTGGTGACTGTTGCTGTCTGATCACTAAAGCAAAACACAAAGTATCACTAAGAACATTGTATCTGTCCGATCAGATTTGAGGTGTGTTGCCAGACAGTGTGGACAGTGACACACATGTTACATACCAAGGCCTTCATTCTCTTACTAATTTCAGCCATAAATGTTACGTTTTGTATTAGTGTGAATTAGAATGTCGCTACTCGTTGAATGAAGGTCCTTTATGCAGTATGAAGTTGGTTTTATTACTTGGTAAGAAATAATAAACCCTCCACAACTCTTGAATAGGAAAACCAACCTTCCCATTGAGTACACTGATCAAGGTAATATGCCAAAACTTACATTTCTACACTACCTTTTCACTTTTTAATAGCAAAACATCTGAGCACTTTTCATATTGTCTATGTATCTGTGCAGTTTAACTTTCTCTTACAAGTAAATGGTGCAACTAGTGAAGAGTCTCAGAATATCTTGTGTTGACGGGCCGTTTGGAGGTGAGTAGAGGACTGATGGTGCAGGAACAGATGTTACAGGTGGATGCAGGATAAGATTAACTAAACTAGTACCCAGATGTGAAACTGCGCTGCTGACGCTCCCCTGTGGTGGTGAGGAGGAGACAGTCTTTATTGTTGTTCACTGTGCCAGAGCATTGTTTAGAGAACTGAAAAGCATTGCATTAAAATTGTTAATGATTACCTCGTTTTAGTTGTAACAAAGGCATTGTCTCAGGTTCTGCTTCTGTTTTCATTTACACTCTATGGTGGAGAAGTTATTTAGCTTCTGTTTAAGTCGGAACAAGAACATCAATTTAAAGATTTTACAAATGCATCTGCAACTACTGAGGTTAGAAAATGTATTTGGAACCATGACAAGATGAGGGAAAAGGAAACCCAAGAATTAATCATTTGGTGCAGCACAGGATAAAAAATTAAAAAAAACCTTTATTTATCAAGGTAAAATATTGCAGGATTTGGGATAATTAAGGATACTGTACATCACATGCAGAGAAAAGACTAAGATAATTATAAATATATCCATGACGCAGATTACTGCGCAGACTGTTGGTCCAGGGACTGTTCTCCATGGACTGCCTCCTTTTTCCACGTTTAGGATACGGAAATGTGAAAAATGCATATAAGTCTGACAATTTCTCAAACGTTTGGCCTGTGGAGTCTTTAGCCAAAGGTTCTTACTTTCATTTAAATCCACCATAAATACAAACATACCTAAGAATGTGTGAATGGGCGATTAAATATTATCTTTAACTGAAGTAACAACGTGCCAAGCGAGAGATGTTGAAATAATTGCTGTGTGTTGTTGTTTGAATTGTGAATAACCAACATGGCTACCACAGCATTCAGCAGTAGCCAGCAAAAATAAAAATCATATTCTGGATTTTTTAACACTTTTTTGTTACTAGATAATTCCATATGTTTTCTTTTATAGTTTTGATGTCTTGTTTTAAATCCAGGCTGAAGACTTTTCTTTTTGTCGCTGCTTTTAATTGAACTATTCATATCTTAGACTGCACTGTAACTTTTATCCATGTATTTTTTCTTTTAATGTTTATTTTATTAGCTTTTCTTTTTAATGACTGATTTTAAATGCCATTTTCTTAATGTCTTTCATTTTTTGTAAAGCACTTTGTATTGCCTTGTGTTGAAAAGTGCTATATAAATAAACTTGCCTTGCCTTGCCTTCAGTATAAATCTACAATGTAGAAAAAATTCAAATAAATGAAAACACTTTTGACTGGTAGTGTATATCTACTCAAAAACATATTATTTGTCTCATTACCATCATATGAGAATCATATTTATAACAGAATGATTAAGGAGGAATGGTAACAGAAGGGGATGGTAAAGATAATAGTGAACAAACCAAACACAGAGAAGAACAACATGAGATCAAACACACACACACACACACACACACACACACACACACACACACACACACACACACACACACACACACACTTGTACGTGCAAGCCACTGTGATCTGTGATTAACAGTACCACCCACCGAATAACACCTGTGTTTTTGTATGTTTATGTGTGTGTGTGTGTGTGTGTGTGTGTGTCTGTTCGTGAGAGCTGGGAAAAAGGTCATGGCTGGTCACAGTCAGGAGTCTCTCATATGGACTGGATCAGCCGATGCAGAGGTTAGAGGTCAGAGGTCAGGGGTCGGGGGTTGAGCTCTCTAAGCCAATCACAGGTCAGCGCGGGGCTGAGGGGTTTTCACAGTGAGCGAGCGGTACTTAGACGTGATAAGAGGAGCACTTTTTGAGGTTTCATACATTTTATTCCTCTTGTTAAAGGTGTTTTTTTGGGGGGGATATCTGCAAGGGAAGATCTCATAATAGTCAATCTCATAATTTGTAATAATAGGACATATCAATTAATTGGACTTGACTCAACAGTTCTGTGTATAGAGTTTATGTATAATGAACTACCATCTGGCTTATGGTTAACTCTGCTCTCTTGTGATATCGGCAAACTTACTTATTATAAACATTATTATTGAAATAATTGTAATACAGTAAAACACTATCCCTGGATATTTACAGTATGTGTTTAATGTGTCGAATCCCAAATAATTGTTGGTATTTACATCGGCTTGGCTGGTAATTGTGATGTCACCACTTATTAGTTATACTTTCTAGACAAACATCAACATAAGCGTCTTGATGCTGCCTGAAGAAGAGCTCACAGCTTGAAAAACCTTCTGTGTGTTGACATTGGCTTAGTGCCATTATATTCATGCACACGTGTGATGTTCTTGGATGCCAACATGCCATTATTTACCATTACATTATAACTGCAAGTAAGGATTTCCCCAGGCAAGTTGTTTTTCTTTAGCTTGAAGTGTAATTTTCAATTAGACAAATGCAGCATTAATTTATTAAGTGACATCAACTTGTACCAGGACCTCCCAATTTACTATGAAAATATTGGGTTATGGGTTTATCCCTGTGAGCTATCACCCTACAGACTGAATAGGTGAAAACTGCACTTAATGGCTAAAACATTTATCCAGCAACAAATGAGCAGCATGAATACATTTATTTTCTTAGAGATGTAAAACAAAGTGAGCCCTACGAAATTAATTTGCACACTATACAGGCTGTAGTATTACAAAGACAGAAAGAAGAGGAAAAGAGAGAGAACAGTGAGTTGATTTTCCTTGACACTTGTTAGGAAGGTTCACAGCAGCTACTAAAGACATAAAGTATTTTGTGTGTGTGTTTATGTGTGGGTGTGTGTTGTGTGCGTGTGTGTGTGTGTGTGTGTGTGTGTGTGTGGTGTGTGTGTGTGTGTGTGGTGTGTGTGTGTGTGTGTGTGTGAGGGAATGATTCGATTGTGTATCGGCGTGCATGTGCGTGGGCACGTGTACATGCACGAGCACATCTTCAATCCCGCTCCTCCTGAGCCCACGTTACTTTGATTGACAGGTGAGACTTGCCTTCACACACCACACTGCCCGCCCTGCGCGCCTCCAGAACGGCAGCTCCTTGCTACGTCCTGATTGGTCAGAATATGCGTTGCTCAACCAGGTCAACAGACTCGGGGCACTTTACAGAGCGGCTATTGGTCAGTTCTGTAATCTACATCACTATCCCCACGTGGAGCGGCATCTCTGATTGGTCCAGATCCGTTTTGTGGGCGGGTCTACAGTTTCGGTTAGCTGGGGAGCGTGAAACCGCGTGAGAAAGTTGCCATTGAGGTAAAGCAGAGCTAGACTGTGGACTGCTGCCGCCGCTGTGAGAGTAGTTGTTATTAAACTAACTACATCTTCCTCTTTTTTGTGAAACCTATTTGGACGCATCTAACTGAGTGGGGAAGTGAATATTTCTGTTTTTGTTGACTGTTCAACCGCCAACGAGCGACCGCCGCGAGTCAAGTGGGAACTCTTCACTGCAATTAACTTGTGAGGATTTGTTGCTGATGCTCTGCAGGAGAGCCGGGAGTTTGCGGCTGTCTGTGGAGGGTCTACTCGCTTGACTTTCTGCTTATTTGTTTATTTGTCTCGCTGTACTCGGAATACCCCGGATACTACACACAACAAACTGGGGTGGCTCCAGCCCTATCATTTCTCACCTGGTTCATTCCCTCCTCCCCCTCCCTTTAGCTGCCTCCAGCTAATGAGCCGTTTCCCGTGTTTTTCCGGTTGATTTACGACCACACTGCCGGTGGAGCGGAGGAGAAACAGCGACCGAAACACAGCGAGGAGCAGGGATTCACATTAAACGCTCCGTGAACTCGCAGGGAGCGGTGGGGGCTGTCGGTTTTGTTTGAAATTAATGACACTTGGTCCCGATAATAGCGGCGGATGGATTCGTCTCCTTGATCCGGAGCCCCCCATATCCTCACTGTGCCCTAATTTGATCCCTCGAAGAAGCGGGGTTTAAAGAAGGAAACCGTTGCATCCTCCAGGAGATAACTATGTTTCCCCAGGGGCGACACCCGGTAAGACCCTTCCTACTTTCACAGTTGTTCACCTGGCTGTAACCGGCGGTGCACAGCCAGGGAGATATCGTTACCTCTTTGTTGTCTTACTTTTAACTGCCTACCGGCTAAGCACATGCTTACATCAGGCTCTTTATTCTTGTTAATTGGGCTGTGTATCTACCCCTTGAAGCAGCATGGGATTGATAGTAGTGTTTGTTTAATAACTGCTATCATTAAAAAGCTGTTGACTTTGACACTACATGTGAGCCTGGAGAGGATCAAACGAACATTGTAGGCCACATAATGATGCAATATGATAATAATAATCCTGTGTGTGTGTGTGTGTGTGTCAGACGCCCCACCAGGCTCCAGGCCAGCCCTTCAAGTTCACCATCCCAGAATCACTGGACCGCATCAAGGAGGAGTTCCAGTTTCTTCAGGCACAGTACCACAGGTGGGTAGAATAAACACACACATTCACAGTTAAGGCTACTCTGTCTTTATGGTCAACAAACATTATGGCTTTTTTTGTTCTCCTCTACCCTATAGCATTAAACCTCACCCTAACCACAGTCACCCCCCCTACCATAATGAACAAAACCCCAGCTTTGGCCTCATACTAACCCATAAACCTGGATTACACACAAAAGTGTACACACATGCAGCAGACCCAGGCATCAGTGTTAGCGCTTACACTGCGGTAGGTCTAAGTCTTGGTGATGGGTGAGAGCCAGAGGGTGGCGTGTGGGCTCAGCGTTTCATAAATCACTCCTTATTTTCCTCTATGTGTGTAAGGAAAAGACTGCCTGAGCATGGGTGCAGTTTTCCTCTGCTTGATGTGTGTGTGCTACTTTAAATGTTTCTGTGTTATCGTGGTGGGGTTGGCCGTAACAGTTGTATGCTATTGACCTATAAACAGGCGCTTTTTTCACATCCTGATTTACACATACACAGATCATTGTTCAGCCAACAGATACTACTACTTTTCATAACAAGACAGGAAGAACCACCTTCTCCGTTTCACTTCCTACCCCGTGCCTGGCTTTGTTTTTTTTGCATTTGTGAGTTCTTTTTTCAGTGAGAAAATGAATCTGATAAACTGTATTCAAAGTTGTATGCTTTAACATTGCTAGTTATCAGTTGAAAGATTCACATCCCTTACTGTTTGTTCTTCTTTTGAGTAAATGTTTCAGAAAAATTATACATACTGATATTCTTTTATTAGCAATAAAGCTTGTTTGTACAGAAACATCTAAATTGAACAACTAAATAACCACCCACAAAGGCTGATAATTATATGTATCTATACTGTATATACATTCTCAATTTGGGAAAGTGAGGTGCTGGTTTACGCTGGCGGGCCTCTGTTGAATTGGATAAAATTGGCTTTACTTAAAAAGTTCTCAGTTTTTCTCAAAGTAAATGTTGTATTGGTGGTGTTGTTTCAGTCTCAAGATGGAGTGTGAGAAGCTGGCCAGTGAGAAGACGGAGATGCAGAGACACTATGTCATGGTGAGATAATTCGTCTTTGAGGGGGATACTGTGTCCCAAGAAACTAATTTTGAACTTTCATAACTTCCTAACTCTAAACCTATTACCTAGATAATATTGTATAATTGTCTGAACAAATGGAACATGCATATTACGAAAGAAAAACACACACCAACAAGAATGTTTAAAAAGGACTTTTAGAGTGCATGATTAGACTGTTCTACAACTTTGCAATTTATTAGGGAGTTTTTTTATCTTCATTAAATTAAGCTCCAATATTTCAGCAAATGTAACAATTCACTAGGTTGACAAGATAAATATCTGAACATGTCCCTTCTGTCTTATGTAAAATAACAGTTTACTTTGACAGCCATTCAACCTGAAACAAATAAGGGTTAGTGTGGGGTAAAAGCCTTTGCTGTCTGACACAGAAACAAACAAAAAGTATATAAGACAGCAGTTTGCCAACATTGCTATCTACTTTGCTTTTCTAAACACATTTCATTCAGATGCAGGGTCCTTTTTAAAAAGCATTTTGATTACTCTTTGAGAATGAGAAGATCAGCGTGCCTTTGTGGTTCCAAGGACGCATTGAGACACTGAGACACATCGTCTCAGTTGCTTAGGCTTTTAATTTGAAAGGTTCAGAGTTCCTTTCACTAACTTGACTCTCTTTCCTCCCCAGTACTATGAGATGTCTTATGGCCTCAACATTGAAATGCACAAACAGGTATGGATGCTTATATGTCTGCCTCTTGTCTACTCTCTGATTCTTCCTGTTTGTCTTTCTTCTCTCTCTTCTTCCCTCCCTCTTTCTCTCTGATGGCAGGGTTTTGATGTATTTGGTGTTTGTGCCTGTTGACGTGTCCTTGTGTGTGCACAAATGCATTTTTTGCGTTCATTCGTTTGTGTCTGTGTGTGTGTGTGTTTTACTGTATGCCCGGGTGTGTGTGTGGATGTGTGTTTATTCTTGATCGATGGGGCTCTGTCTCCATTTCCCCAGTTAGGGCCGGCCGGCTGGGCCCCGAGGCAGGATGAATGGCTCTGTAGATTGATTGGTGCTGTCTAGGGGAGCGGCCTGCTTTATTACATTAGAGGGGCAGGGCTGGGGAGGGCAGAGGAATCGATCATGGTGAAGCCGGCAGAGGAGAGACAGTGGAGCTAAAACACACCAACACACACTTTAGTAGTGCAGATGCACAAGTGTGCAAACACAAAATACAAGAAGGACCCATACCTGTTGTAATCTAAGGCAAGGACAATTTGACACATCCTGTCCTGTACACACAAACACAGGAAATCAAACATGTTTATGCATGAGCACATACATACACAGCCTCATTGAAAGGTAAACATCTTTCACGATTAAGTGTCTAGACAAATGGATGATGTGCAAAATCTCTCACCCTCCTCCTCATGCACACACACACATTTCTCCACAGGAGAGGTGCAGGGCTCAGAGCGTTTACCAGTAATTACCACAGCTATCGACCAGTCCGACCAGAGGAAATTGGAGGTGGATTGGCCTGGTTGCTTCACAGAGGAGTGGGGATGCGTCTCTGACTTTCTCACACTCCCCCCCCCCTCCCCCCATTAGTTTTCCCCTCATGTGCTCTATCTACTCTTGTGTTTCTCTCCCATCTTTATAACCCAAGTTCTCTCCCTTTCTTTTTGCCTTACTTGTCTCCTCTTCATTGTACTACACCCCCACCCTTGATTCTTTTCTTTTTTTTCTTGGCTCCTTTTTGGTTTTATGTCCATGTGAAGCTACTGTTCTGTCATTGTGAGGGAACGCGGGCACACACACACACACACGCTCCAGGGGAGGTCATTAGCTTGGGGCTGCAGTTGTCAGAGCAACAAGCTTCTGTGGGTTGGGGGGTACGGAGGATACAGAACAACCCACCTCCTGCTGACGAGGTGTGTGTGTGTGGCAGTCATGCTCCAATTATATGTGTAATGGCAACCCTTTTCTCTGTTGTCACATGATGTGTGCACACTTGCATCTTCTCTCTGAAACTTCAATTTTTGTTTACCCACTGTCAACTATATTTGTGGATTGTGCAATATAGCATTTCTCCAATATTTTAATCCAGTTACTGATAAGAGCAGTGTGTTAGGGGTGGAGAGTTTTGTTGTGACTTGTCATGATCACTTGGTGATTGCAGCTTTGGGTATTTACGGCCTTATTTGTTTGATCCTTGTTAGTTTGGTCAGTTAGCTTAGTTAGATTAGCCGAGCTGACCTGATAGTAGTTGGTCAGACTATTCTCAGACGACCTAATTGGTGAGCCATTATACAAGGCTAATTATAGGCTTACAACCTAGGATTCTGAGAATGGACTTGCAGGTATAAGGCGCTTTCACACCGGAGTACTTTTCCCGGGAATAGTTCCGATAGTTCCTGGGATTTTGCGTTCACACCAAAAAGATCTGGAACTAGAACTTTTTTTTGCGCACCTTTTCACAAGTCCCTGTTCTAAGGTTCCAATTTCTGATTGGCTGAGCGAATTGCAAACCGCGCCCCGTAAAACTCTTTAAAAGTTTTTGTGAAGCCGCCATTTTATTTGCTCGCATTAGCATTATTAGCATTAGCCCTGCGCACCAACGGAGAGAGACTAACTTATGGCAACACAAAATAAAACATGGGAGCGGTGGAGATGAGGAGGTGTCGGCGCTTCTGGCGATTTACTCGGAAGGCTTCAGTAGAAGCTGCTGGGAGCCAGTCCCCAACTCTGGGGACTTCCGGCCGGGGACTTCAAGTGGCAGTATACGCCGTGAAGTTGTTTGCGGCCTGCCAGTAAACCCAAAGCAGAAGAAGAAAGTGACGTCAGCTAGCTCTCCCTCTGGGACTTATTCTGGTGTGAACGCGATTTACTAGATAGTTCCAGGAAATAAAAGTTCCGGGAACTATTCCTGGGGAAATTACTTGGTGTGAAATGCGCCTATAGTCTGCCTGAAATAGCTCCTTAGTAAGAGCTTTGTAGGCATCTAATAAGTTGGATATTATGTGATTGAGTTACAGTGAAGTTGATAGGTATGCGTCCTGCGTCACTAGGGATGTGCATCTCCATCACTGAGGCCGATGCGATGCGCATCTCGATATGTTGCCAACCATACGATACATTAACGATATGCTTGAAGCACCGGGCGATACGATTCACCCCTGTTGCGATACACTTCGATAGGATTTGATTCAACGTTATGCGATTCGGTGAGATTCAACACAATGCAAAATAATGATACAATTCAATATGGTACGACAGAGGATTTCGTTTTATTCCTTAAATGCAGCATATCATAAATTAACAAAAAAGTGCTTCACATATTTGGTTCTCTCTACTAGTACTGCACATTATGCCGTTTTTTTTGTACCTTTTCACAAGTTCTTTGTAGTAGTGTTCCAGAGTACAGTGCAATTTTATAACACCTCACAATTAAACAATTTAAGGATGCATTGCCCAGGATTAACAATGTGCAAATAACAACTACCATAGTGCAATGCACATACAACTGCCAGTCTGATGTGCTTAACACTCATTCATAGGCTAACTCACCAGTGAGCAGAAAGCAGTGGTTTCTATATGAACAATAACAAATACAAATAACCTTTCACAAACAGGTATTTCATAACTGCTTACAATTGTAAGGAAGACATTTCAACTATTATTGGCAGTCACAGGCTGCTGTAATCTAAACCCCACTCTCTCTGATATAACACCTCACTGAGTGATTTAACTCATATGTCTAACTTTCAGGTTTCTCTTTTCAGCCGCAGACCCCATGTCGCTTCTTTATGTGCGTCGCTAAGTTCCACATACTACTTGTGTACTTTAAAGCGGCACGGCATCGTTTACAATTTGCGAGCGATTTTTCAAGTCTTTCTTGAAAAATCGAAGTGTTGCCAAACGATTTGATTGTAGGTATTTTTCGGTGCGCTGTGTTTCTCTTTCTCCTCGACTTCCATGTTTGTTGATAACTGTGACTTTTGGCCTCCGTAGTGGCGAAGCAAAGACCAAAGATCGTCTCTGCTGAGTGCTGACAGGATGAGAGGATATTATATGAATGAATCTTTTTTTTACTGATGCAAAGACGCTACAATCGATGCATCGCGAGTTAAACCGAAACTATAGCCGATGTGCACTCTTTCAACCGGTGCACTCGCATTTTGAAAGTTTAAGCCGGTGCACCGATGTAAATCTTAACATCCCTAGTCTCCACACATTAAAAGCACTAGGACGGGGTACACTCACAATCCATGCCTCCAGCAGACGCCTCCATCTGATTATCAGAGGCGCCAGAATCTATTCAGAAGTGTGTGTACATGAGACACTGAACATTTAATAACTTGAGCAATATCTTTTTTTCTATGCAACATTTGCCAACAACTTATTTGCTCCGAGTGCATTCATCTTTGTGGCTCTCTCACACACTTTTTACGGACACACATTATGCTACAAACCGCTGATAAAAGCTTGGGAATGAATTATAAGGAGTGGATTATCCCATACTTAATTATGTTGAAAGAAACTTACTTTCCTTGGTGCAACGTAGTTTTGTCCTTTTTTATTTTATCACCAGACTTTAAAGGACAGCTTCTGACTGTCTGCTGTCTTTATCAAGTGACATGTTTGTGGTAACATTTCACATAATGTATTCAACACCACTTGTCACCACTCTTGTCACCAGCACCCTGTTGTGGGGTTATGTGTATAGAAACGTTTCACTCGAACAAGTGTGCAGTTATTCATAGATATCTCTTAACATTGTGCGGATAGTACAAGTCCTAGTGTTTTAACCCAGATGTGTGAATGAGTCTTTTAATTTTTCAGATGATCAATTCATTTCTAGACATGTTCTATTTTATCTCATATTCTCTTTGATTCTGGACAAAGAGTCAATTATTTATCGTGTTTAGTCTTCATAACAAGAAGACTATTTTTTCTTCTTGCTTTACTCAGTTTTACTTGGCAACATATTTAACCAACCTGTTACATTATTATAATATCCTTTTTTGGTACCATAGGTTCAGGTTGAAGCAGTTACTTGTTTATTTAGATACTAATAATCTAATTGGCTAATACTTTATTTAGCTCTTCCAAGTACATAATTGGCTGAACTGTGGCGGGGTCAGTTGTTTGGTGAGCTGATAAATGTGTGTGTGAGTGAGGAGCTCCAATGAAAGTAATTATGCTACTGCAACAAGAGGGGCGTCACCACAATGTTAGATTTTCAGAAATGATTGAACCCATCATTCATCAGAAAATGGCCTTAATGACCTTTTCATGACAAAGGGATGGCAGGAAGGCAAGAAGAACTTTAAAAATTGAGACCTAGTTAAGCAAGTAGGGAACTTGAACAGTGTATTCATCGGAAGTCACTTTGAAAGAGGAAGTTCTTTAAATCATTACTGTAAAAGGGGGAAACTTGCCATAGTAGTCAGTTATTTCTAAACCAGGTGAAGTAACGGTTGGGTCTGATGTTCGCTGTGGGATTCCAAATATCTTTATGATCACTTGGAGACGTTATTTTCATATGATTTTACATGACGGCAACAAACCCCTGTAGCTTTCACATCCAGCGAGTGTGTCAATGTATCTATTGATGTGAGATGTGTGTGTGTCTGAAGAGCCATTACTACATTTCATAGCTTCTCCAATTCCCTCTTCACCCTGGCCTCCTTCGTATCAATTTGATTGGGTGATGTGTAATATGACTCCCCTTATCTGATTTGATGCCACTGTGGGGGTATCTGGTTTCAGACAATTGTTGCCACCTCCGGGGGGTTGGGGGGCAGGCGGATGTGTTGGCATGGATACTGGGGGAGAGCAAATTAAGTTAGTCGCTGATGAGATTATGTCGAAGTGCTGATGGGAAGAGGCACAAGAGCACAGAGGATAGAGAGAGAGAAAATAAAAACAACAGGCAAGAGAAACTTGAGCTCCCACTGATGTGTGTGTGTGTGTGTGTGTGTGTGTGTGTGTGTGTGTGTGTGTCCAGTGTGTGCGCTTGTATTGGTGTTGGTGAACAGCTGTCTTTCCCAATTAATGTAATTATGTTATTAACAATTAAGTCTCTATTTGTTTCCGTGTGTCTCTTCTTCTCTCCCGACATCAGACTGAGATTGCCAAGAGACTAAACACCATCTGTGCACAAGTCATTCCCTTCCCTCTCACAGGAGGTAAGTACGTGTGACTTTGAGCCACAGACTGTTTGTTATTTTAATGCTATTTATACACTCGTTGTTTCTACTAGATGTTCTGATATAATCCACCTTTTTACATTTGGTCTTCATGAACATTGTATGTTTGCTCTAGCAATCACAACGCAGGTGGTCCAAGCTGTGGAGCGAGCCAAACAAGGTGACCATGGCAGAGCTCAATGCTGTCATCGGGTACGTGGACTGCCAGGCCTTCCACCTACAGTGTGTATACCCTTTTTACTTACCTCTTACTTAAAGACACAATGAGTAGATTTGTCGTTTGCGGTTTGTTAAGCCAACATTTCGAGTTGTATTTTAGTTGGCCTGATTTAACCTGAAACATTCAAAATCCCTACTAAAACGTAAATATTGGCACTTGTTGGGTACTTAACTAACATGGACTTTACATCGTAGTCATATGGCTGACATTTAAAAGGAATTAAGTTATTTTAAATTCCTCATTCACTAAACCAATCTCAAGGTCATGGGCCTATACTGAATACAGGACCAATGAAAGGGTTGGTAGGAAAATGAAACTCCAAGGATGCAGATAGTTTCTCTTTTTATGGACTAAGGGTCTGGAAAATAAAACTGATAGATTGAACTGATGTTTTTCTTGGTGAACGAGCAGAGTACAGAGGATATTAATCAGTGGGTTAACTGATGAGATGTGTTTATTGAAAAGCTGTCCTCAGCCTTTGATGAATCAAGCAGCATGGCAAGCTATTCAGGCTCGAGCTGTGAAGGTATTGGAGTGCGAGAAAAAGTTACAAAAACATGAACTTCTTACTCCGCCTTGGCGATGATGCCTAGGTTAAAAGTGAGGCAGAGAGGAGCTGTTGGTGGTATCTTTTTGGGTGGGGGGCTAGCTCAGAATACTTTATAGCAGTCATAGGGGATTGACTGGCGGGAAGGTGAGGCCAGGGGGTTGAGCTGAAGGGGAATGTGGGAAAAGGGGGGGTGGACGTGGTGGGGTTCCTCATAGCTTTGGCTTAGCAAATACAGTGGCAGTGGGTTTGAAGAGTTAAATGTGAGGTGGGCTTTATAGTTGGCTTGGACTGATGGGGGTCTATGTGTGTGATGGGGGAGATGAATTTGGCAGTTGCTGTTTGAGTCTTAATTGCAGGATTTCAGTGTTTGTAAAAGGGGGGGTCACGGCGTTGCCCTTACACTCCCCTCTTCACCCACTCCTCCCATCTCCCACGCCAGCCTGTCATTCACCCCGTTTGTGAGTTAAATGAGTGTAATGAAGCGTGTTGCCCCTACCTCTGCATACACACATGCACACGCACACACAACACATGCATGCACACGCACCAGCTCACACTAACATCCCATGACAAACCAGGTTCCCCTAGCCTCCACCAATACTTCCCCTCCATTTACTCCCATCGGGGGTCTTGTTTGTGTATCCATGTGTGTGTGTTTTTGCATCTGTTGGTGTGTGCGTCTGGGGGAAGCAGAGCGTGCATTTCTGTTATCCCTAGAAAACAACAGGCAGGATGGTTGAGTGAGGGTGTGTGTGCCTGCCTTGTTTATCTAGACTCTGTGTATGCATGTTAGTGAGACCGAGTGTGACGTGCGGGTGTGTTTATGTTTGATTGTTGGGCAAGCGAGCCAACTTTGGAAATTGTGTGTGTGTGTACAGGCAGGCATGGGGGTTGAGGCTAAAAGACTGTTTCGTTGTTTTGCTTTCATTCATCGGGGCAGGACGCAAAGAGTGAAGGATGGATAGAGAGAAAAAGAGAAGGCGGGGGCTCAGGAGAGGAGGAGTGGGTTAGTCAATTAGGTGAGATAAAAGTCGGTTTGACCTTCAGCACTCCTTCCATCCCTGCTGAGTTGCCTCCTGTGCCCCCCTTTTCCTCCACCTCCTCTCCTTCCTCCTCCCTTCCCCGTGGCGAATCAGTGAGCTTGGATTCCCGCGGCTACTGTCTGAGGAGGCAATAATGATGTTTTGGAACACAAAGGCATTTCACGCTCAGACGAGCGCCTGATTTGGTGTGAAAGAGAGAGCAGGGCTGCCAGCCAAACTCTCTCTCTGACCCTCTTCTCTCTTTCTCCTCTCCTCTCTCTCCTCAGCCGCCTCACTCCCTCAGCCGACCTGACAGTGCAGGCAGCAGCTGGGGCTCTCAGCTCGCACCCCCCTTGCCTTCCACTTCTCCGTCATTCCTCCTTTTCCTCCCTGTCTCCCTCCCCCCTGCTTCTCCCACCACATCCTCAGGCTCTGGGCTGTGATCCCAGCTGTCAGTATTGTTCAGTGTTTGACCCCAGAGGGAGGGGAGAGTGTGTGTCGGTGTGTGTGGGGGGAGAATATGTGTTCACCAACTTGTATACTGCAGCAGCTTGTTGAGGTGGTTTGAACCCAGACACTGAAGGAACAGTCCCATCTGTTGAAGACTTTAATAGGGTCATAAATCTCTATTAATTAGATACAGAGTGCTATTGATTCTTTACCTATTGGCGGCTCAGTGTCATTCACTGACATTTGAGATTTAAGATTCAAAAAAGTCTTCCGTCCACACGCAATAGGCACCAGAAACGTGTCCGTTCACACGAGACCGCTCGAAAGCGCTGGAGACGCTGTAGTACATATGCCGGGCCTGTAAGTGGCGCTGTACTCCTGCTACAAAAGCAGTGAGCACGTAGCCGGTTGCCATTTAGTTCACAGATCTAACCACCTTGGGACCCGTTATCGTTATCGTTTTATGCGTTTCCATGTCGGCCTCGTGTGGCCGGACCGTCTATATGATAGAGAACTGAAGCGGATATGACCGTTATCGTCCTCGTGTGGCTTGGACCTAAGGCAGCTACAGTACAACATTTTTAAGCCTTGTTCATTCCAGTGTGTGCATGGTGGCATCTATTAAAAATGTGAACATGTTTTTAATTTCCAGTGAGCTCATCATCTAATATTTGTAAGTCTTGAAAATAAACTGTACTGCTTCATTTTTGTGGTAAACCTTTTTAGTTTAGATGTATGGTACATTTCCCCGCTGTTGGAAGAATAAAGAAATTCTGATTCTGATATTTCAAGTTAAGCCTACAACACCAAGAAAGATCAAACAGTAAGAACGGAAGAAAGGAAGAAAATAAATTCTGTGTCGACAAACACTTGATTTGTTCAACTAATCAATTAGTAAATTGAATCCACACTTGTGACTCTTAGTTTCTTGCACAAGAATTATACAAAAGCACCACTTTAATTCTAAGTGAATCTACGTAAAGTTGGGCAAACCTACTCAACTGTAACTGAAACTTTTCTTCCTCTAACCACACATTTCTTTCTCCTCTTTTCTCCCTGTGTCTAAGCAGCAACACCTATCCCAACACCACGGTGGTGCCCCCGTGCCCCTCACCCCTCACCCTGCTGGCCTGCACCCCTCTCAGCTGGGGGGTTCAGCTGGTCTCCTGGCTCTATCTGGAGCACTTGGTGGTGTTCCTCCACACATGTTGGGAAAAGAAATGGGTGATAAAAAGCCCCACATGTCCGGAGCAGACATGCACCCTTCAGGACCCGAGCACCTGAGAGGTGAACGAACAACCCCCCCCAACAGAAACACCACATGAAACACAAAGTGGTGGCTGGCCTGGAAATTTGTGAATAACAAAATGATTTAATACGAATCGCTTTTAATCCAACATCCATTTCATTAAAACTGCAATTTAAAAATGATGTTTCTCAACGATTTTTTGTTTTTACTTAGTATTTCACATTATTATAAATGGACTGCTTCTAACTCATTATGTCTGTGTGAACTTTTGGATCTTCTTGTTTAAAGATATTATTAAATGTACACTTTCCATTTATAACTCATTATGCTTCCTTTCTTTCTTTTGTTTTCTGCTCTGCTGAACACCCAACTCTATGACCTCTACCCCATGTACACATTTCCAATTGCAATAGACCGAGAGCCCGGCACAGTAAGTACTCCCTCTTTCTGTAGCAATGTTTACTGTTCTGACAAAGCACTCAGTGTATCTTCCTGTCTCTCTGATTGAGATACTTCAGTTTTGGGGAGTTTGACTTTGTTCTTTGATGCATTTTGCATTCAGTTTGACTTAATCTCAACAGTGAGATTAGTTTGTTTTAGCTCAGTTGATAGACGTCTATGGGATCAGAAAGCTTTACTCAAACCGGAGAAACATATACACCGTCTGCTCTAAGTTAACAACATTTAGTCTAAATGTTGCATTAAATGTTGCAGTGCAAAGTTATAATGAAACAATTTTGGCTCTGTAGATTACAAAGTAAAGTCCTAAAAAAAAAATATTTACAGAGTTTAATCCCTGCTCTATAGTATGTAAAGAGCAAATGTATCCACATAAAAAGTAAGACTTGCACTTCAAACTAATATATCAGGTGAACTGCACCTGTTGCTGAGGCATGCCTTTTTCTCCATTCATTTTAATGGTATTACTTTCATTGCCCCTGCAGTGACTCCACTTTCTCCTTATGCATAAAAGCCCTTTGCTGTTCTTTTGTTTGGTTTTTACCTCGGTTTCTCTCCCAAATAGCTTTCATCCTTAAGTTGTATATTATTGTGTGTGTGTGTGTGTTTAGGGATCTCTTGGGCAGAGCTTTGGCCTGCCTGTTTAGTTCTGCCCTAGATCTGCTCTGAACTGTTAGGTTTCTTTTCTCCTCCAAATGAGCTTTTTAGCATGGTCACGCACACACACCCACGCAGGCGCACACACAAACACACACAGACACACACTCCTCCAGCCTAGCCTGCATTGTTGTGCCTATTTAACACCTCAGTGAGCAGATTACCCCCTTCTCCCCCCTTCCACCGCCCCTGATCCCGCGCTTAAAGACTCTCATTGTGTTTAATATCACCACCACTGAGAGGGGAGGGCTTGGGAAAGGGAGGGGGGGAGGGGGGGTAGCAGTCATATGACACTGAGCTTGTGTGTGTGTGGGAGAGACTATGCTAAAAGCGATCAGGGGAGAGACGGAGGGGGGAAATTGCTTATGTTTTGCGGGTCAGTGCTCCTGTGCTCGGCTCACTAAAACCTTTCAATGAAGGGGGGGAGGGAGGGAGGAAGAGGGAAGGGCGTGAAGGAAGGGGGCCTTTGGCAGAATACAGATTTTCAACCCCCCCACCCCTCTCGTTCCCTCCCTCGTCTCTTGTCACCCTTTCTTCTCCTCCACACTCACCCCCTCCCTCATGCTCTCTGTCCTCTAATCTCATCCCCTCCCTCTCCCACTTTTTCTCACCCTCCTCCCCTGCTCTTCTCTGCTATTCCTCCTTCATTTACCCTTTCCCCCCCCTCAGAGCCCAAGCGCTCGTCCCTAGATGTGTGCACGCGCATGTGTGTTTGTGTATGTTGGATGCACATTTCATTGACAGGCTGAGACTATAATGGACTCAACATGAAGCTTTAATCCATTAACAATAGGATCCGTTGGTCAGGAGGCCAGAGGGGGGAGCTGTGTGTGTGTGTGTGTGTGCACGTGTGTGTTTTTGGGAGCGTGCACTTGTGTGCACGTGTGTGTAGAGGGATGCATGAGTGTTATGCAAGTAATACACACATGCATTTAGTTACACACTCACACACAGGCTTTTGCAGTCATTTACACACGCACGCACACACACACACACGCACGTACGTACACACACACACACACACACACTGACTGAGCCATGAGAGGGAGTACTGATAGATTTTAAGAGCCACTTAATGTAATCGTCAGCTTCAGAGGCGTGTGTGGGACTGGCTCTGGTCAAGTGAGAAAAGGGGTTTCTGTTGGAGTGTTAGTGCTGCTTAATTCATGCTACTGTGAACTATTAACCTGTTTGCAAGTAAGAGTCTGTTTTTCTAACCCGACTGAAAAGCTGCTGTAATTAGTGGTAGATGGATCAGGTGGTTTAGAGAGTTCATGAAATATGCCCAACACAGCACAACCTGAACTATAAATGGCAAAATTGTCTCACCTCTGCAAAAAAATCTCTTTTTTTCCCTCCAAACTATTTTCTTCTTTATCTATTTTCTTATTTCCTCTGCTCTCCTTCTGCTCTCCTTCTACTCTCCTTCTACTCTCCTCTCTGCTTTCATCTGCAGAGTAACTCATCGCTGCCAGAAAGTCTCAGGAACTCAGATAAGCGACGAAACGGACCCGATTTTCAAAATGACTCCAAGAAACGCAAGGTGGAGGACAAGGACTCGAGCCACTATGTAAGATTTCTTTTTTCTGACTGTATGTTTGTTTGTGCAAAGGGATGTAAGAAAAACAATATTTATCTGTGTTGATTTGCAAACAATTTTTTAGTTATTGCACACAAAATCACACATCAAATGTTAGTGTATGTTTCAGTTGGTATTTTTTCAACTTGAATATTTAATTGCTAACTCTTGTAACCTCCTGCTAACTGATTGTTGTGGTTTGCAGGACAGCGACGGGGAGAAAAGCGATGATAATTTAGTGGTGGATGTATCGAATGAGGTCAGTATGTTTTAATATTTGTCATTGTGGTTGTTTCCTGTAGGATGAATGTATAGGTATTACAGTTGTCTGTGGGGAATGGTTTCTTTTAAATGAACCACAATATATTCACAGTTGTCCATGGGATTGTTGCTATCATCATTTAGTGCAGTGCTTATGTTTTCAGGTAGTTAACTGAATCTTTGTCCCTCCACCAGGATCCAGCCTCCCCTCGCGGCACACCTATCCCCTCCCCAAGAGAAAATGGCCATGATAAAGCCCGTCTTCTCAAGAAAGACCCCAGTAGTCCAGCCTCTACTGCGTCCTCAGCCAGCTCCTCCTCCCTCAAGTCCAAAGAGATGGCAATGGTAGGAATGGACAAGACCCACTTTCAGCTGTCTCCGCAGATAGTTGAATAGAAGAAAGATGAATTGATTGATAGGAGGAAACATGTGTCAGTAGTTACATTTCTTGTTTGTTTCTAAATGTCTCTCTCTTTGTGGCAGCGAGACAAGGCAGGCACACCTGGGTTAAAGTCAAGCACGCCCACACCGAGAGGTGACTCCACCCCTGGTCCCAGCTCCACCCCTGGAATCCGGCCCAGTCTATCAAAACCCCCGTCCATGGAGATGCCACATCCAGCCAGTAAGTCTAGTAGAAAAGTTTGTAAATTAATGATATGATAGGTTGTGTTATTTCATGTGCTTATCTTCGCCAGAAGGCAATAAGTATTGTTTTCTGAATTGCCTCTAGGAAAATTCAGCCTCACTGTTAAGAGTCAAAAGGTCTTGGTTAAATGATGTAGTTCTTTTAGCTTGCTTCTAAAATGATGTTGTTTATAAATCTAATCACCTCATCATCTGATCCTGCAAATAATCTCAATTACGGTCGGAAATACCTAATGCTGGAGTTCACTTTGCACCATAGCCAAGGAAAGAATTGGAATCTAGAGTAAGTAGATACATCTGTATGGACAAGAATCAGGGTTCGTACAGGTGCTGGAAATCCTTGCTTGAAAAGTGCTTTAATTTGACTTTGGAAACGGTGTAAGAACCCTGAAGAATTGTCACAGACATGCTTAAGGGCGTCCACTTGTGATGGGATCATTGGGGTTGTTACCTGTATTTAATGTGTCTGTCCCTCCCCTCTCCTCCTCAGCTGCAGGTTTGAGGACCCCTCTTGCTGTACCCGGCCCGTACCCGGGTGCGTTTGGTATGTTGCCCCACGCAGCGGCGATGAACGGGGAGCTGGCAGGAGCAGCCGGAGCCGCGGCCTACGCTGCTGGACTGCACAACATGTCCCCTCAGATGAGTGCTGCAGCTGCGGCCGCTGTGGCAGCGTACGGCCGCTCACCCATGGTGAGTGAAAATGATTTGTGGTTTAGTTAAATAATAAATGATAATAAAAAATAGATTTTCTGTTAGCTGCATGAAATATTGTGAGATTGTCTTTGTTCTGTTGGTGTACAGTAGTGGTTCTCAAACTTTTTCTGTCAAGCCCCCCCTTTGGAGAAAAAAAAAAGTCGGGCCCCCCCCAACACAAATAGTCAGGCTCAGTGGCGGCGCCAGAGATTTATTTTGGGGTGCTGTGGGGTAGCTTGACGTTTCATAGAGGGTGCTCAAACATTTAGGGTTTCCCATTAATGTACCGGTCGCTACAGTGGAATTTTCTACTGCAACATTCCCCATGCATATACACAGTGTACTGTACCCGCGACTGTTACAATGAAGGCTCGATAATCAGCTCACGGCATATAGGTGTAAGCAGGGTTAAAGTGCTATTTTTATAGGTGATGTGTGGACCTCACATAGGGGAGTCCGGGGGCAAGCTCCCCAGGGAAGATTTTTAAATATTGAAGTTAAAAGCATCAATCTGGTGCACTTTGAGAGCAAAATGAAGAGATCTATGGACATCTCTCAACACCCATTTGAAACAGAACTGGAAACAGATTTACTACTTCTTTATGGATATTTTACAAATCACCTTTTTAAACTTTATTCTTGTTTTACTGTCATATAGTATTTCATACCTGTTTTTCATTTATTCTCTTATTTTTTTATAACTATAATGATCATATAAACGTGTGCCTCGGAAATAATTGTTTACATTAATGGTGACCAAAACGTTTGAGACCCACTGAGATAACACTGAGAGTCCTTTAGCTCACTGAGTCTCTCAGTCTGACAGGAGAGGACTCTCCTCCACTTTGTTGTTGAAAAAACTCCTTACAGTATATCCGTTAGCGTAGCTCGCTAGCACCAGAAGCTAACAACTACGATCTCCGGTACCGGTGCGCTCTCTCTCTCTCTATGAGTGAGTGCACACAAAATGGCTCGTTCCACACACACACACACACACACACACACACACACACACACACACACACACACACACACACACACACACACACACACACACACACACACACACACAGAGCCGAGCTTTAATGAAACACAGAGAACCAGACGTAATAGTACTGTACTGTATTATATTATTTTCAATCAATAATTTTTCAAAATATGATTATTATTATTATTTTTTTTTTATTTTATTTTAATAACCATTTTCCCCCCTGGTCTCTCGCGCCCCCCTGTCATGCCTCTGCGCCCCCCACTTTGAGAACCACTGGTGTACAGGGACATATTTAAACACAACAATAAAAGTACAACTTTTTTTAGAGATGAAGTACAAGTCTGAAAAACAAAATCATTATTTAAAAGGTATTAAGTTTGAAGTCAGTTTTCACTGGAGCATGCTTTGGCAGGAACTCAAGATATATCATACCTCTGTGAAGTTGCATGGTAAAGGTGAGACAAGACGAGTTGATTTTCAAGTCATGCATTCTGCTTTGGCCTTCGTCTTGGCTTATAAGTGTGTTCAACAGTCGCTTCCTATTTCCTGTTCACACTCAGGCACCCGGGCAACAGTTGTTGTATGCACAGTGCTCCCATCTCAGCCATGAAACCATGTAACCTGCTCAAGGCAGATTTACAGCGGTTGTATGGTTTATCTTTCCATTTTTTTACGATTGACCTTATTCCACCGAGAGGAAAAGTTCAGTGTGTTAGAGATTTTCATGTGTCCTTGCCATCCTTTCTGCTTTATGAACTTTTATTTCAGTTTAGTTCATATTTTGTCTACATACTGAGTTTCTTCCAGGAAAGTGACTGATACATGCATTTCACCTTCCTTTCTTTCCTTCATCTACCTTTTTAGAACTCAAATAACTAAAAATCAGAATTACATTTACTTCATATTAATGTTTTAGCAGATTAAAAGATCAGGAAGTTTAGAGGTGGGGTTATGTTTGATTACTGGAAAGTGTCAATAGTTACACAGCTGTATTTTCTCTCATCTGTGCGATTATTTCAGTATGTATACAGTGCTGGTTTGCATTTCGTTCAATCACCTCATTTCTCTTGACTGTATTTGCATAGTGTTCATTACGCTGTTTAAATAGGTTTAGTAGACTCACAGCTGTTTCTGGGCAACGTGTGTGTGTGTGTGTGTGTGTGTGTGTGTGTGTGTGTGTGTGTGTGTGTGTGTGTGTGTGTGTGTGTGTGTGTGTGTGTGTGTGTGTGTGTGTGTGTGTGTGTGTGTGTGTGTGTGTGTGTGTGTGTGTGTGTGTGTGTGTGTGTGTGTGTGTGTGTGTGTGTGTGTGTGTGTGTGTGTGTGTGTGTGTGTGTGTGTGTGTGTGTGTGTGTGTGTGTGTGTGTGTGTGTGTGTGTGTGTGTGGTGTGTGTGTGTGTGTGTGTGTGTGTGTGTGTGTGTGTGTGTGTGTGTGTGTGTGTGTGTGTGTGTGTGTGTGTGTGTGTGTGTGTGTGTGTGTGTGTGTGTGTGTGTGTGTGTGTGTGTGTGTGTGTCACGGGTTAATATTGACCTGTGAGCATTTTGCAATTGCCAATGGGTGTGTGTTTGCACTGTGATCATAACATGTCTGTGTTCTCTTCTCAAGGTTGGTTTTGATCCTCATTCTCACATGCGAATGCCTCCCAGTCTGTCAGGAATCCCTGGCGGAAAACCGTAAGTGTGAATGTGGTAGGGCTGCACCATACATCCATCCAGCATGGTCGCATCGCAGGACCTGCTGTGTGGACTTAATGTCTTCTGTGTGTCATTGCTCTACGATGATGTCCACAACTCGACCAATCAGTCTTTAAACACTGAGCCCAACTCGTTAACTTTGCTTTGTGGGTGTGGCTCATGTCAACACCCTTCATATCTGTTCGACTAATACACTTTAAAGTTTAATGGAGCACAAAAGCTAGCTTCTTAATGTCACTTTAAAGTGTATCAGATAGATTTTACTTTTAAATGAAGCCACATTTTTTTACTGTTGTTATTCCTGTATTTTTTCAAGTTGCAATATATATCAAGGAAAAATGCAACGTCAGTATTTTCCAATATTGTGAAGCGCTAGTTTGCAGTTGCTTGTTAGTTTGATGACTTATTGCCTGAAGCCACATGGATGAACCTTTATGTAAACCTCCTCTCAGGCACAGCTTTCTTGTCTCTTTTTATTTTACACTGTATTCTGTTATTATCCATCTCTTTCATCTTTCCATCATGTATAACCGTCTCTCCTCCTCCTCCTTCTTTGTGTTTTTAGGGCTTATTCTTTTCACGTGGCAGCGGATGGCCAGATGCAGCCGGTACCTTTCCCCCCGGATGCTTTGGTTGGCCCAGGGATTCCTCGCCACGCCCGTCAGATCAACACACTGAACCATGGAGAGGTGGTGTGCGCCGTTACCATCAGTAACCCCACCCGACACGTTTACACAGGAGGGAAGGGTTGCGTCAAGGTCTGGGACATTAGTCACCCCGGAAACAAGAGTCCAGTGTCGCAGTTGGACTGTCTGGTGAGTGTATATATATAATACTGTATAAAGTAGCTTTTTGGAGCGAGAACAACTATCATTTCTTCAGTCATGGTGCATGTCCTTTGAAAGGCAACAAGTATGACCAAATATGTTAATTTAAACCTGGTTTTCCATAACTAACACGAGACAACCTTGACATGCAATATTGTAGACAAAAAAAAGAAATGTTTTCTTAAAAAAACATTTGTATATTCATTTTCTGTCACTCTCTCGCTGTCAAACACAGTTGGTCTCGGGAAGATTGTGCTACTATAAAACACAGTTTGTTGTTGGTGGGTTGGGTTGTTTATTTGTTTATGTTGGGCAGTGTTGATTGGCTCTTCTAACGGTGACCATGGAAGCCACTGATCCATCAGTAATGAGCACAGTCAGGGGAACTTGCCAAAGCAAAACTGCATTCCTAATTGTTTACCTGTGATTTTCATCTGGTAATGATGAGAGATAATTTGTTTGGTCTGGGACTAAGTTTATCAGCCTTTATCGACTCGGAGAGAGAAACCTTTTTGATCAAAAGTATTAACAAAAAATTGACGATTGTAATGACTTTTCTTTATGCAAAACATTAAATATATAAACTTTTTTGTCTGCCACCCCAGAACCGAGACAATTACATCCGCTCTTGTCGTCTCCTGCCTGATGGTCGGACGCTGATAGTGGGAGGTGAGGCGAGCACGCTGTCAATCTGGGATTTGGCCACGCCCACTCCTAGGATTAAAGCGGAGTTAACATCATCAGCGCCGGCATGCTACGCTCTGGCCATCAGCCCCGACTCCAAGGTCTGCTTCTCCTGCTGCAGCGACGGAAACATTGCAGTCTGGGATTTACACAACCAGACACTGGTTAGGTAAGAGAGATCTTCAGTCTGAGTTTGTTCTCCATTCACCCATCATCCACACTTTGGACCCTCCTTTATAACCACACTCTCAGCCCTGGCTGTTTGGATGCTGATACAAATATTCTTAGAGATTCACATTTTGGTAGTCTTTGATGTTAACAATGGCCCAAGCAATCTCTCCTCCTCAGTATGACTTTTTTCAAACATTTATTTATTTATTTAACTGAGAAAGTATGTGTGTATACTGCAGGCAGTTCCAGGGCCACACAGATGGAGCCAGCTGTATTGACATCTCCAACGACGGCACCAAGCTGTGGACTGGAGGCCTCGATAACACCGTTCGCTCCTGGGATCTGAGAGAGGGACGGCAGCTGCAGCAGCATGACTTCACATCGCAGGTACACACTCATATCTCTATTTAATTACTCTTTCAAACATTTAAATGAGTGTCTCCAGAAAGACTGAATTAAATGTCAGCAGCCGTTCCAATGTAACATTTCCTGTCTCTTGTGTCCAGATCTTCTCTCTCGGCTACTGTCCGACAGGAGAGTGGCTTGCGGTGGGGATGGAGAGCAGCAACGTGGAGGTCCTTCATGTCACCAAGCCTGACAAATACCAGCTCCACCTGCATGAGAGCTGTGTGCTCTCCCTGCAGTTTGCCTCCTGTGGTAAGCAACTGGCTGTCTGGATCTCAGTCGATTTAGCTCTCGTTTTATACATTTTGTATGGCTTTGTAGTCTACCTGAAAGGAATACTTCATCTACAAAATGACGATTAGTGAACCAATTACTCTCCCTGTGTAAAAAAACGTTTTGTCTCTTTGGCGAATCAAATAAACAGAGAGAAGTCTTAATGAATTAAAGGGAAATGGGCCTTGAGTTTCAATACATTAAAACGATATCAAAACATATGTTTGTAAAATTCTCACACAACTTGTGCATTATGATCCTAGTCTCATTTACCCAGACACTACGTTTACACACTCCTGCACAAACAGTTTCTGGATGTCATTACTTTCTCTGTTTTTGGAATCTTTGTTTACTTTGGAGGAAAAAGTTTTCTAAGAGTCCTCAAAGTCACACGGTCTGAGTATTTGATGAAAAAATCATAATGTTGTGGATAAAGTATTTCTTGAAAACCATCTTTTAAAATTACAAGTTGAAATTGGTGCTAGAGGAAGGCAGGAAATTCATTATTTCTATTCTATTCCCCCTGCGATATTGTGGTAGTGCTAATGTGTTTTTCTCTACCCAGGTAAATGGTTTGTGAGCACAGGAAAGGACAACCTGCTGAATGCGTGGAGAACACCCTATGGAGCCAGCATATTCCAGGTTGGTACATTCATCACACCATTTATTAATTTATTAAGGAGATGAAAAGCCTTCCACCAGCAAAGCATTCAGTGCAATATATAACTTGAAACCATACCGGTGTGTGTTGTCCTTAAAAAGCATTTTCTACTTTGACCAGTGAAAGTTACAAACATGCCTGCTGTTTGTATTATGCATTAGAATATAACTTTTAGTGTGGAAACCCATCCTGTCTCATTTACTGTATCCCTGTAACAACGCTATTAAACTTGTTGTGATAGCTATTGATCTTTTTAATCATTCAGCAATATTGATTCCACTAAGAGTATAGCTTTACATTTTTAGAGTTGTAAAACCTTTAGTACTGTATTTCAAACAGTCAAGCAGGGAATAGTCTTTTTCTTTCTTCATTTGTGACTAACCTTTTTACCCGTTCTATGTATCCTTCTCTCTCCTCAGTCTAAAGAATCTTCCTCGGTGTTAAGCTGTGACATATCTGTGGACGACAAATACATCGTCACTGGTTCAGGGGACAAGAAGGCCACTGTTTACGAGGTCATCTACTAAAACTACGGAAAAAGAGAGCAAGGACATTTGTTCTTTCCAACACATCCGATATGTTTCTATACATTTTCAAGTGGAAATCATAAACATGAGTGACCTCGATGGCACATTCTGTTTACTGTTGCAACTGCTGAGGAGACGCAGAAAGGAGACAAACATTTTACACGCACATATCTGTTGTGTATGTAAACATGACTCCATATCAGCTGGGAATGAACTGGAGCAGCTGGGTGTTTAATGGAAGGAGAGGAACTATTTGGATGTTATCGTCTCTGCTGCTTTCTGCTACACGCTGCACTGGAATCAGTTACAGGGACCAAACAATCACTGAACCAAATGCATTGTTGTGACTGGGACCAGCTCTCTGGAGAACACGGCACTGACCTTTAGATTTTTGAACACTTGATTCTGTGTGACGACAGCGGGCAGAGACCCTAGAATGAACACTCAAAACAGATGCTTGAATATGGAAACAAATGGCAGACGGAAAGAGTAGAATGTGGACCGAAATAGAGAGACGGAGGAGGACAGAACATGTTGGTTTGTATTTTGCTGCAAACAGACCTCTCTCACAGCCGGTTCATCTCTCCGCTTTGACATTAGAACCTCAGTTTGCTGTTTGGATACGCCTACACTGTCTGAAAAGAACTGTTTCTGTCAGAGAGACCTCACTCACTAAACTGCACTGTGGAGGAAGCTGTCCACCTACATGCTGGGCACACACACCATCACTGTTTAAACACACTGAACCCGCTGACCTGTCTAACATCAGTCTTTTACAATCAATTGTTTTTTGTGAAGGGTTATTTTAAACCTCATGAGGCAAAGTATGTTTTCATTCTTACCCATTTTAGACGCCACCACCATACACAAAATAAATAGCTTACAAACAAAATAAGCTTTCAAGCATGTTGCTACAGAGGGCAATTAGTGCAAAACAGTTAAGTCGATTTAATAAATCCTCAAATTGCATTGATCGACTTTGTTATGCTTTTAGGAGAACCACAGTGTTTCATCAGATGCACATGACGGCCCCAACTTTACTCCAACTATTACTGAATTGACCAGGAAACATTTCAGACCCTCAGAATTGATAATTTGTCTCCTGTTTGATTTACAAATCAAATTGATATTTTTTATTGACCCCCTGCTGCAGTTAAATTGCCTGTGTTCCCTTTCACCATAGGTTCATTGGTTGAGTCTATAATGATTAAAAGGAAAAGATAATGTAAAATGCCCCATTAATTTAAAACATTATGACCCCCCTGCCTTTATCACTCTTTCAAACACATGATGTCTTACTGTATGGATGGTTGACCACGCTTCATAAACAGGGACCAACTACTTCCAAGAAGATCCTCTTGACAAGTGAATTAACCTTGTGTTCAAACAAGTGGAAAGTCCTGGCTACCATCCTCACAAAAAAACCATCTCAAAAACAGAATTGCCTTTTTTTTTCTTTTAATACTGTTTCTGTTAATTTTCTTGAATGTGGTACACTTGTGAAATTGCCTTGAAAAGTACAACTGTCATGTTTTGTCTTTACAAAATTGAGGATAACAAGCAACAATCAATTATTTGTCCAGATGGATCTACAGAGAGAGATTCAGTTATATTTCAGCTTCAGGAAGGAGTTGCAGACATTTGAAACTCATTAATGTCATGACCTTGTGTTTGGTTTTTTTTTCAGTTTCTTCTCTGTTGAATGTTTGTAAAAATGTGTATATATATGTTTTTTTCTTACAGGACATGCTTTAGAAATAACAAACTGTTTTTGTACATCTTTTACATGGAAAAGAAACGTCTAATCAGGAGAAATACTAAATGGTCTTAATGCTAGCTAATCTAAAATGATTGAAATATCTAGACAATAAATGTGTTTTTTTGTAACTGGAGTGGTCTTTGACTTTCTGGGTTGGACACATTAGGACATTGATACAAATCTTTTAGATCCATTACAGATAACTGGTGGAGGCTTTCAGAATCCACATTGGAAACAGAAATATATTTAGATTCAAGACATTAAAAAAAACATGGTTAAAGTGAACTAGTGCCTTATCCTTCCTCATGGAAGTATGACTGAACTTATAAATGCTCAGTTGCCAACAGAGGATAAAAGCTGCCCTCAACTGGCTTTGAAAAAAATGCATTTCTTATTACAGCATAAAGGAGTAAATAGACTTCTGCATCAGATCAGAACTGTTAATCCCTATTGTAATGTTACTTTCCATATTAAGGTGTTATCAATCTGAATGTACACACACAACCTTAGCTGGAGATATGTGCGACATGACAATCAGGTTTCTTCAGAAGGAATCAAACACTGTTTTATTTTTTTATTCCTCAGTCTCGAAAAGGAAACGCTCTTTTGCATTTACAAAAACGTTTTCTTTAACCGGACTACTGCTCAATCCTGGAAGTCATGCAGTAACACTGTCATGCAGTAACACTGTCGTGCAGTAACACTGTGGCTTTGTTTATCCTGTGGAAACACATGACCTGCCTTCATTGTTTTCCTGCTCTCCGGTTCAGCTCCAGCCTGAAAAGCTTTAAGTGATTAAAGGCAAAGAATGATATGATGGGTACACTCAACCATCATGGGCTGTTTCAGTGTGCAGGAAAGACGAGCTACCGGTGAGATTTGTGTGTTTTCTTCAACCATATGTGGTATTGATATGGAGGTATAGATAGTAGCAGAACAGAGCAGCTGTTCAAATCCACTCTGTTGAATAACCAAGTCCAATCCCCTGCTTAATACTAACACCCACAACAAACAGACTCTCTCTCCCCTGAATGTAAACTGTAAATCTGATGAATTACTATGAATACATAATTCTCTGAATCCCCGGCTCTCGTACATTCACAAACACTTGCACAACCACACACACACAGTGTTGTACAGTATGAGGTGATTATGTGGCAATTACAGCAGTCACAGTGAAAACATAAGAGCTGATCCTTGGAGAAAAAGAAATGAAGGAAATGTCACTCCAAGTTTTCAGTCCGTCCAGAGATTTCTGAGCTCTGAATCACAGTGTTCTCTTTTGATCATCAACGCTGCTGCCGCTCTCCGATACACAGGCGGATTATTCCCCCTAAATCTCCCAAATCCCTAATCCTATTTATCTCAACGCCACACAAAAAGGTGCTCTCGTCCCACTGCTCAGTTTATATGTACAGTACGGATGTGACTATACTTGTGTTTCTACATTTACGAGGACCACATCAGGACATGCAGTAGTGACATTTCAAGCAGTGCTCATGTTAAAAAGACATTTTAACACCTTAGTTTTTAATGTAGAGGAGTCATTTATATTCATTCTTATTCTAATCATTTTAATCGGAAATACATCTATGAACAAAGAGTGTGTGATATGGTGTATATGCATGGTATATTGTTAGAATTATTACATAAATACGATACTATAAAACCAACTTTACTTAAATAATAAAACCAGCTCTGACTGGGGGATCCCAAGGCGCTCCCAGGCCAGCGAAGAGATATAATCCCTCCACCTGGTCCTAGGTCTACCCCTTGGTCTCTTCCCAGCTGGACGTGCCTGGAACACCTCTCTAGGGAGGCGCCCAGGTGGCATCCTAACTAGGTGCCCGAACCATCTCAACTGGCTCCTTTCGACGCCAAACAAACAAATACATATTTCTTTCAAAAAAAGAGATTGTTTTAATGAAACAATCTGGAAAGACAAATGATACCTCATAAAGTTATTACTTATATGTTTGCAAACATTTGTCTATCTCCTGCAGTCACAGAGCAAATATAGCATTTATTTAGAGTCTTTGTTTCTTCCCACATTTTAAACATATCCACAAACTCCTGAGTTAATAATCTGGCTGCTTAATGCTCTTCTATGTTCACCAGCTGTTCTCTCTCTTTGTATCGTTTGGTTTAGAGCAGGTTGGTTTGCTAATAAGAGCAGTGAAAGCAAACCAAGAGTACCGATTATTGCTGAAAAATCGAAACACCCAAAACATAATAACACTGCAGACACGGATTCATCCTCACTTTGAACGACAACTTTTAGATAGTCATTTGATATCGTGACCATACAAGTGTTTACCAGTGTGTCTTTAACTTGATGAATGACAGGCTATACTATTTATAAAATGTCCCATAAGCATTCTCGCCTGTGTTTCTGCTGATGATCTCTAAACCTATTAATTGATTGATTTTTTCTAGTTTATTTCAGCTGCATTCAACCTTGAGGATGTTGTTTTTCATCCAGCATAATGAAAGTAAGGCTTAATTTCCCTGTAGGCCTAATGCTGTTTAGATGTTCTTCCCTGGGTTTGTACATACAGCCTGCAGTAGAACAGGAGAAGGAGGTAAGCTACAATGCACCCAGATTAAATTGAATTCACACAAATACAAGCAGGTGGATAATGAGAGTGCAGCTGCTGCCTTTGTGAATAAAAGCTGCCTTTAAAACCATCACATCCTGTTATGCTGTCTTCAAGCCTCCTCCTCCTCTTTTTCTTTCTCCTCCTTTCTCTCGTCCTCCACTCAGCCTCCTTTATGTTTCCCTCCTCCCTCTCTCCTACCTTCTGCCAAAGTCTTCCAAAATGATTTTCCTTTTCTTATTTTTTTCCCCCGTTTTGTCCCTCCAGGCCCAACACCACCTCCTTCACTCATCTTTCTCTTTGTTTTCCACAAGTACCTGGTTATCTTTTATTTGGTAAATGGATTTTCTCTCCTCTTCTCTCAGGGAATATTCTCCCTCCTCTCCTCTATCTCCCCTAAGCCTATTTGCCGTTTCCTCTTTTCCCTCAACCTCCCCAGGTAACCCAATGTATTTGGCACCTGTGTGTGTGTGTGTGTGTGTGTGTGTGTGTGTGTGTGTGTGTGTGTGTGTGTGTGTGTGTGTGTGTGTGTGTGTGTGTGTGTGTGTGTGTATGTGTGTGTGTGTGCTAATGAGCTTAGAGCTGTCTCCCTCCCAAGGTGAGGTGCCATGCTGAGGTGATCAGCGCTGCTGGAGGTATCAACCTCAAACACCTGCCTGTTTGAGCATGGCTACAAACACACACACACACACACACACACACACACACACACACACACACACACACACACACACACACACACACACACACACACACACACACACACACAGAAGAAGAAAATAATTTCCTCCCTTTTTCTCTCACACTCGTTCAAAAATAAATGCAGAATAAATCTTTACTTTTCTCTCACACATACAAACAGTATATGAACACACACAACAGTATTTTCACATACACACACACCACACACACACACACACACACACACACACACACACACACACACACACACACACACACACACACACACACACACACACACACACACACAGCTGGCTGCTGCATAAGGGCGATAGCAAAACTCTAACTCTGTCCTGTCAACATGCAGGATAATCAGCTGCTGGGGATTGTGGGTAAACTGTAATAATCCCTCGCATGGAATATGGAAAGCATCAGAGAGTTATTCAATAGGACAGAGATAAAGGTGTATGTGTGTGCGTGTGTGTGAGGCTTTTCCATCTTTAATATCCATCTCCACCTGAAGCTGACACACACACACACACACACACACACACACACACACATACACACACACACACACACACACACACACACACACACACACACACACACACACACACACACACACTAAACATCAGCCCAGCCCCCTTCCCGAGAACCTGCAGCTGCTGGAACACTCCCTGTCAGATTCACTAAGTCTTAATTAAGAACAACATCCAGAACAAGCTTCATTTAGTCAGAGGAACACCGGGGAATACTGCATCATATTTACCTGTCAGGAGGCAAAGGCTTTCCAGACCAAAGCCTCCAACTCACATCTTTATCGTGCAGTGTCACAATCACATTAGGATGTAGCTATGGGAATCCTCTTGATGTAGATCCATGTTGTAACCGTAAAACTTGTAAAAGGACAGTTTGCAGAGGTTCAGAGAAGAATTGAATGTTACATGTAATGTCACTGTGTTTGTATGGTTATGACTCTAGGGAGAGCGCTGTCTCTCTGTAGAAAAACCCCTTCTGAAAATAAATCCTAGTTTTCTATAGGGTTTTATAAACACTGCTCCTCTTGAAACCGTACTAGATTATTTGTCAGTATTGTAATTACTGTCTGCAGATCTGCACTGAATAATAATGAGATGATCATTAATTAGTATTCTTTACAACTAAGACTAAGAATCATTATGAACTTTTTTCCTTGTAATTTGAAATATATAAAATATATTGACATGCATTTTATTTGTGTTTCTCATAATCAGATAATAATAAATATAAAAATAAATATATAATATAAATATTTCCATTCAAACTTCAATAAGGTGAGTGACTGGGAGGTGGGGTTTACGTAGACATAAGTGACGTAATCATTTATTAAACAGGATATCAGTTTATATTCACAGTTTATATCGGTTGTATGTGACCGCTCTAAATCATAGTTTAGTAATGTCAACTTGAATTATGTTCTGTCATTAATGGTAAGGCAAGGCAAGGCAAGGCAAGGCAAGGCAAGGCAAGGCAAGGCAAGGCAAGGCAAGGCAAGGCAAGGCAAGGCAAGGCAAGGCAAGGCAAGGCAAGGCAAGGCAAGGCAAGGCAAGGCAAGGCAAGGCAAGGCAAGGCAAGGCAAGGCAAGGCAAGGCAAGGCAAGGCAAGGCAAGGCAAGGCAAGGCAAGGCAAGGCAAGGCAAGGCAAGGCAAGGCAAGGCAAGGCAAGGCAAGGCAAGGCAAGGCAAGGCAAGGCAAGGCAAGGCAAGGCAAGGCAAGGCAAGGCAAGGCAAGGCAAGGCAAGGCAAGGCAAGGCAAGGCAAGGCAAGGCAAGGCAAGGCAAGGCAAGGCAAGGCAAGGCAAGGCAAGGCAAGGCAAGGCAAGGCAAGGCAAGGCAAGGCAAGGCAAGGCAAGGCAAGTTTATTTATATAGCACTTTTCAACACAAGGCAATTCAAAGTGCTTTACAAAAAATGAAAGAGATTAAGAAAATGGCATTAAAAAGAAAAGCTAATAAAATAAACATTAAAAGAAAAAAAGTACATGGATAAAAGTTACAGTGCAGTCTAAGATATGAATAGTTCAATTAAAAGCAGCGACAAAAAGAAAAGTCTTCAGCCTGGATTTAAAAGTAGTCAGAGTTGTAGCGGACCTGCAGGTTTCTGGGAGTTTGTTCCAGATATTTGGAGCATAATAACTGAACGCTGCTTCTCCATGTTTAGTTCTGACTCTGGGGACAGAAAGCTGACCAGTCCCTGAAGACCTGAGAGATCTGGATGGTTCATCATTTAGCAGGAGGTCAGAAATGTATTTTGGGCCTAAACCATTCAGTGCTTTATAAACCAGCAGCAGTATTTTGAAATCTATTCTTGGTAGTGCAAGTTAGTGAACAACTCGACAGTTAATTGGGGAAAAAATATGGAAAAGGTATTTTGTTGTGTGCACCTTTCCTTAGTGACCTTCAATTTTATACTCGCTTCTTAAAGTCACAAACTCTGGTAGAGCATATCATAAAGAAAGTCACCGTATAGCATGCCATAAAAAGTCATTACAAGTAATAATAACCTAAAATATGTCATAACAAATAATGGTAAAGAATGTCAAAGTATAGTATAATGTAGAAAGCAGTCATTACAAAGTTATTGTGTAGATATTAAAAGACAAAACAAAGTTAAATTCCTTCATGGATTGTGTCTAAACTGATCTTTTGATTTGTGACAACTATGCATCTCTTCTCTCTCACGGTCTCACCCAGTTGGAATTGATCAGAAAAGTGGCAAGCAGTTTTCAGACACACAACTCCAGGGACGCTTGCCCCGAGGTTTGAAGAATTATCATTAGCCTATAACCTAGGGTCTGCTCATCAGAGACATCGATTACCTACTATTACAGCTAATGCAAAACGCACACGCACGCACGCACACACACACACACACACACACGTCTATGCCTCTCTGTACTTGTTTGACTGTCCCACTTCTTTGGTCCCACATCAATAGTCCACAATAGATAGAAGATAAAGGAATAAGAAACTTTCTCATAAATCATCAGGATAGAAAGGAAATGAAAGCTCTTTTTTTTCTCCCTCTGCGTGATGCTAATCCTCTATCTTTATTCTTTCAGTGTCTAGTACACACAAACACATACAACAATCAGGAAGGCAACACCCAAAATGTTCCATAATTATGCCAGAGGAAACAGCTAACAGCGGATACAGATCCTAAACGGTGCGAGTCCTCTCCAGAGTCCAGATTTTCAAGGGTTTTAATCAGTTAAATATGTGCACGGCTACGTGGCTAATCTGCTGGTTAATCTCACTAACACTTTTTATGGGATTGCTCGCTGCGGCAAGGATTACCGCACCACATATCACAACCTGATTTCCATAATCCTCCTCTTCTGATAAAACTCTGTTTGTCCCCCATCCCGTCCTTTTGTCAGACTGTGAAACATTACTCATTTCTTTCTTTTTGTTGTATAGTTACTTTAAAGGCATTCTTTTTTTATTTGTCAGTGTCTCACTCAAACATTCACATGAAAAAAAGGACAGGTTCATACATTATTTGACCTCTTATTGCTTTCTGTTATTTTCGGAATAGTTTTTCATCATCACAAATGAAATATGAACAAATACATTCTGATTCTGAACAGGAGGTATCATTAGTATTACATGATTGGTTGCTTATTTTGAAAAGTATACTCTGGGGAGTCCCCAGAGTATACGACTCAGTACAATATTATACTGACAACATTCAGCCTTTTTCCTGACAAGTTATAGCTTTATATGATTGGTACCACTGGATTCCTCAGGTCTTTGTATCAAAGGATACCAGTTAACTACATGCAGCCTAAGAGACATTGGTTGTCATTACTGATTTTACTTTTGCCCTTTTTCTCTTGATGAATGTGACACAGTTTTCCACATTTACAACGGTTAGAAGTTAGAAGTAAGGTTTGTGTTGGATTTGTAAATAGCGCAGATTTGAAACTGTGATGAGACTCGTTTTGGCAGTATGTGTTGAAAAGTCTATGCCTGAAATATCATAGGAGAAATACGTGAACAGTTGATTTTTAGAAATACATTTTTTTTAAGTCAATTTATAGTTATCAAGGGGATTAAACTAATAAGAATACATTTTTACTCTGTACCCTTGAAGACAACATTTTGTATGTTGTGTACATGTGTGTCTGTGCAACATATTTGCCAGTGTGATTTATTCTTTTTAATCTCTTGCTGTCTCTCTCCACTAGCCTCCATTTTCTGCTCCGAGGGTCCGGAGAATCCCCTCATGGGGAGAGAAGCTATGATAAAGTAAGCAGATGAGATGTGGGGGAGGGAAAGAGGAGGAAAAAGAGAAAAATAGAAGGAGGGGAGGTGAGGACGTTGGAGACAGATAAAGGCTGAGAATTAGGATGGGAGTTGAATATGATCAGGGGAGGAGAGACAGAGGAAAGGCTGTCAGGGGAGAGAGAACAAGGGGAGGGAGGGGAGAGCAGGGGAAGGAGCGCAGACGTTCAGCTGTAGAAGGGGGCTTTAACTGTATTACATTCTAGCAGCTCCATCTCCATCACTTTGTGGGTGTAAGCTCATGTGTTTACTTGAAGACCGTGTGTGTGTGTGTGTGTGTGTGTGTGTGTGTGTGTGTGTGTGTGTGTGTGTGTGTGTGTGTGTGTGTGTGTGTGTTTGTGTGTGTGTGTGTCACCCCCTTTGGGCCCTTTTCTCTGTCAGTGCTCAGCCATAATCAGCCTCTATCTCTCTCCTGATCCATCTCCACCTCTGCGTCTCCCCTGTCACTATCACCCACGTCCCCCCGACTCCCTCCTCTATTTTTCCTCACACCCACTCCTCCCACTTCACACTCTCAGATAGTGTAGACCAATGTGTGTGTGCTTGTGTGCTTGTGTGCTTGTGTGCTTGTGTGCTTGCTGTGCTTGTGTGTGTGTGTGTGTGTGTGTGTGTGTGTGTGTGTGTGTGTGTGTGTGTGTGTGAATCGATTCAGCCTCTGCCCTTTCTAAGCATTCTACAAGCTCCATTGACCTCTCACTCTCCACTGAGCAGCATCTGTTTCACACTCCACTACGGCTGTATGCCATATCACTCCATCTCTCTCTCTCTCTCTCTCTCTCTCTCTCTCTCTCTCTCTCTCTCTCTCTCTCTCTCTCTCTCTCTCTCTCTCTCTCTCTCTCTTTGCACGTCCCTCTGTCTTTGGCTGTCCTCTCTCTTTTGTCTTTTACTGCTTCCGTTATTCTCACACTGTTTTGCAAATCTAATCTCTTTCAAGCTTCTTTCTGTTTTGTATCTCTCTCCAACCCCTCCATGCTTTCTATTGATTGGTAATCGGTTGGACTGAATGAAAATCTTAAGAGTTTGCAGTCCATCGATAAAAGGGGCTTTTGATGGCTTCCTCGTGGGATATTGGGGTTTAAAGGGTTTAAAAGTCTAATTGAACAATGGCATATGGTTTTCGACTGGCTAATATATAAATCATTGGTCAGATGGGACAGTTGTGGTTTGCATTAAATACAGTAAACATGGCTTTTTACCACCTTTCCTGAACTTTGACCAGGTGCAATGAGTTCCTAAACAAACACTAACTAAGTTAAATCTGGGTTGTTTTGCCATGAGTGTATAGAAACATAAGTGACATTTGTTTTACTAAAAAGTTCCAAAAGTATTTCATAATTGTTGCTGGTCATTGGCCTAACCACACAATTAATAACAATAAGACAAGCAGGACAATGATGAGGACAAAAAGCAGGATAACAACAAAAAACTTGATTAATACAAAAATAAATACAAAAAGTATGAATTTAAATAATATACAATTGGAGTAGTGTGGGTTTATGGACTGAAAGCAGCTGCATTTGTATAGTCAACAAATACATGCCAATCGGTAGATTCGCTTGCTCAGCAAAACCAAAAAATTGTTAATGCTTTCACATAGAATTCACTTTAGGTTGATTTTTGTCACACAGATGTGTGCTGCTGACCATTTGAGATCCTTTGAAAGGCCAAAATAGAGATATATGTCACTTTACTTGTGCAATAGCTGTGGTGCACAACCTTGTCTTCATTCAAAACACCAGTAGAGAGGTCAATTTAGAGGTCAACAAATCCAGCCACAACTACCAATATCTTCTGCATTACCTTCAAGTGTAGTTGTCATCAGACTTTCAGCACCACGTCTTTGACACTTACGGATGACAACATTTTGCTATAACAGTTTCAGTATGTCCTTGAGAATGTTGACGCTTTCCCAATGAAGCCAGCTCAACCCCATCAGCGGCAGAAAGTCATGCAATCATAACCAGACTGGACACCTTTAACTCTACCTGCTTAACGAAATTGAAATAACTACAGGCCTTCCCATGATAAAGGTTGCCTCAGAGTTGGTTCTTTTGATAACATGAAACGGTAAACAGAAAGGCCTTTGTTTGTCATCACAGTGCTGTCAGGTAGCACTGACTCTGAATAAAGGCAGTTAGTGCATCACTAATTTCCCCAGGAGACACTGCAAGACGGGCTGTGACTCACAGCTCAGAGAGGAGATAATGACTGTTTCCTCCTCACCTCTCTTCCTCTACACCCCCTCCATCTCTCCATCCCTCTCTCAACGTTCTCTTTTTTTCCTCTGCTGCTCTTCCTCTCCAGCTGAGTGATTACCCCTCATTAAAAATCAGAATAAAACATTGTTAGCGCAGATCGTTAGGGTGCTCTCTCCCGCCTCTCTCTCACCCACTACTCTGTCGTTAGCACTCAACACCGGCGCTAAACGAGCGGCCTTTGAGGAATGTTATTCTAATTCCAATTAGCTCTTCAGGCTTGGAGGAGAGCCAAGTCCCTGAGAAAAACACTAAAGCTATGGGCACGCGCGCACCAATAAGAGCAAAGAAGGGCACACACAGAAGAGCAAGCACACATGCTTGAAACAAAGCACACACACACACACACACACACACACACACACACACACACACACACACACACACACACACACACACACACACACACACACCCCACACACACACACACCCCACACACACACACACACACCACTCACACACACACACACACACACACACACACACACACACACACACACACACATGCATAAATAAATACAGTGAAGTGACATGCACGCTCATTTTCAAGAGACCCAACACACACTGAATACTCTGAGAATAGCAGCGGCTAATGGCTTTGGCAGCACTCTCACAGGGACCTGAAGAGCAATTAGGCTCCAAACTACACATTGTAAATCCCCTCTGATTACTGTGCGAGTGTGTGTGTGTTTGTTGTGTGTGTGTGTGTGTGTGTGTGTGTGTGTGTGTGTGTGTGTGTGTATGTGTGTGTGTGTTAAGCGCTGTTTATCTGCCACCAATTACCTTGCCCTGCCACAAGAGACGTACACTATATAAATGGAATCTATAAACACACACACACACACCTACCCACACACACACACACACACACACACGTTTATGCACTCAGGTAAATGTGCACAGTCGAGCAGGACAAACACACCAAACACACAATGTACACAGACACACACAATGAACTGCCACACACACACACACAACACACACACAACACACACACACACACACGCACACAGGCACGCACACACACACACACACACACACACACACACACACACACACACACACACACACACACACACACACACACACACACACACACACACACAGAAGCTGTCTTATCAGTTTATGTTGGTGTGACTGGAGGATTTAGTCACATGACCTGCAAGACAGGAGCAGCCAGGCGCCAAAACTAATTTCCACCTTCAAAGACTCCCTTATCTCCTCAGACGCTGTGTGTGTATATGTGTGTATATATGTGTGTGTGCATATGTGTGTGTGCCTGCATATATGTGTATGATAGCGAGTGTGTGTGTGTATGGGTGTGTGTGTGTAGTTGATGATCTGATGTCCTCTGACAGAAATACTTGCAGCAAATCATGTATCACTGTCGCATCTTCACAGACACACACACACACACACACACACACACACACACACACACACACACACACACACACACACACACACACACACACACACACACACCAGGAGAGTTAGATAGAGAGAGACAGACAGATAGATGGACGGATCGGGAGAAAGCAGTGCGGGGGGAGGAGGAGACAGTGAGGGGAATAGCAGATAGTGAGAGATGTGAAGCGTGGAAAGAGATGGAGGGAGAGATGGTTTTAAGAGGGAGGGAGACACAAAGAATAGCCACATCTGATTCACTGTCATATTTCTTTCCAACAACAGATAAAAAACCTTCGGTCCTGACAAGGCTCAAAAGTTCAGGAGACACAGAGACAAAATAACAACAATAACAACATTTTTTCCAAAAGTTTGACAGTGAAGCAAATCTTTCACACAACCTGTGGGTGAAAACATCAAAGGTGCGCACGAGCAGAAAACAACCAGCTTAAAAACTCCACACCTGGAGGTACGAGGTTTTCCAGTGACAGCGGTG